>NW_005187459.1:1926235-1935543 GCF_000239375.1 Pundamilia nyererei
GAGATTCACAGAATTTACAGAAAATGTTACATTTTTGTGATTTATATCGTTATCGGGACGATAGAATTCTTATATCGGGATATGAGATTTTGGTCCTATCGCACAGCCCTAGTGCCTGCTTACAGCAGTGTTTTAGTGTTTTGTTTTTTTGTGTTTTCTAAGACTGTTTCCCCACAGAGTAGTAAAACAGAACATAAAATCACTCCGCTACTATTTCTTTATAAGAAATTGAGTTATGTATACTATATATCACACAGATCCATATGATTTTTAGGGCTTTATTATGTGTCGTTTTCATTATTCATTTATATGTATCATTTTAAAGTTTTATTCTATGCATGTTGATTGTTTTTTTTTCCTTTTATGCCTCTTAACTACTTCCATCTTTACTTGCTTTTTTCCCCCATTTATTCTTAGTTAATTCATTCCACAAATAGGATCAGTGGTGGCTTTACAGTGTAGTAGTTATCACATTTACCTAACCTGTAAAAGATCCTTAGTTTGAGGCAAGAACACACAAATCCCTGGGAGGGTTGCATCGGAAAGGACAGGCTTAAGGGCATAAAAATCGGTGCCATACTGGATATACAGAGCTCTTTGCAGTGGCAACCACTTGCAAAAAAACCTTTATGAAATTGGATAAATAAATGAAAAATAATAATAATGAAATAATAAATGAAATGTTAGATTTTATAATTTTCCCCATCACCCACAACCTTATATAAAGTGTATAAATATATTAAGTGTCTTCAGACTGTACTCCATATAACCACGAGAGCGTTACTAAACACTTAAATCTACTAACAACTACATTACAGAGTGTCTGTTTTTTGCTCCTTTTATAAACTTAACAAGTTCAGCATATGTTGAAATTTAACTACAACAAGAGGACATGTTTGTTATCACCACAGGCTAAAGACGCAAATGTCTGAAGTGTCACCAAGGAGGCAAATTTCAGTGGCTGACTGGCCAGGCGTGCAAGGTTTTTGTTCCCTCACATAGAAGAACCTTGTTGAATGAAGATATAGGGCAAAATAAATTTACAGCTTTCCTAAATCACATATCAACAAGTACCTCTTTTGTTAAAGTATGACGGTAAACCAACATGCACGATGACATGTCAAATTCTTCTTTTTTGTTAAAAAGAACCATTAACTTTTAGATTTCCAATCACATTCCTTCCTGGCTTTCCTTTGGTTTTATTTTGCACATTTTATCTTAATGTGAACTTTTCTATGAGTGTCTCCCGACTCTTTCTTTGCTTTCCATAAAAACCTCCTTGCTCATTCTTAGCCAAAGATTTCAGATACCAAACTAAGCTCTCTGTCAACTTTGTGAGGAGGTCTTGAACAAGACTTTTTGATAGAGGATTACCACTGCTTCATTTACACTGTGAAAGAAGCAGGCACTGAGATTATGATCAACACAGATTATCATTGTGTGTGAGAGAGAGGATGTGAAAGCGTGAGAATGGGTGAAATACAGTGATCAGACTGCAGTGGCTGGAGCGTTTCGCTGCGTGAATAGAATCGAAAACATTTGTAATGAACATCTTTTTACCCGTCTGCTGTTACAAGCTGTCACTGTTATTGTGTCCATATGTCAACATCTGGAGCTATGCGGGATTTTTATTCATGCCTCTGTGCTCTCATTTGTTTCTCTCTGCCCTTAGCTTCTCCTTGGCATTCCTATAAATCCACTGTCAAAATACTTTAAAAGTATTCGGGGTGTTGCCTGTTTTTCTTATTTTTTTCTTTTTGTTTTTATTGCTGCTTGTGCCATTAAATCATCACAGAATGCAGTGAAAACTGTATAAACCCCTCCACAGGCATACAGACGTGCTCCTTTCCCTAACTTGGTTTTCCTCTAGGTCAAGAATCAAGAATTCAAGTTGTTATAAACGCGACCTTGTTTTTTCACGTTAAAATGAGTTAGCCATTGAGCAGGCGAAGGAGGGAGGAGGAATAGATGGGAAAATAAGGCTTGTGTGACTTGTTGAAAATGCAACATTAGTTTATTTATGTTTTAAAAATTCTTTGTGCATGTAACAGCAGCTGGAATCCAGCACATGAATGCTGGCCTCCATTACGAACAATGAAACGTAATTAAAAATATTGACATAACATAACTACATCCAAAAGCTATTACTAAAAAGGCAGATGATAAATGAATGATTTAATAAGATCTGAGTTGTCTTATTTTTCTTGTCTTTAGAGGTTTAATGTGTCAGTGAAAAAGCTGCTTTTTTTATTTTCTTTTAGCTGCATAACCCATTCAGCCCTCTTTGAAGGACCAGAGGGAGTCTCTGCTGGTCATACTGTATTTCCACACAGAGCCAAAAGTAATATTTGTTTTGTTGTTCTTGCAGGTGACCAAGGAAGATTTCATGAGCTTTGAGCACATTCTGTGCATGGACGAGAGCAATCTGAGGTAGAGTTATTTCAGCCCACAGCAGCAGTGTTTATTTTTTTTCTAAGAATGTCGATCACGGTTGGATACTTAGACACAGAAAGCGCTGGTGTCATGTGTTAAGTGTCAAAAAACATTTGTCTTGTAACGGTCCAAACTAGTGTGTCCTGCTGTCATGACGTTTATCTGTGCTGTTCTTTCACATGCACACATAAAAATGGTGGGGACATTGAGCTATAAATGCCTTGTAGGAGAATGCCTCCCTTTAATGACCAATATCCTTTCTTAAGCTCTTTGCAGAGGTCAGGGGGAGGGATATTTTTTGCTACTTTGAACGTTTAAGGATCATTTTGAGATCACATGCCCACGGCAGATCTGATCTGTAAGCAGCTTACTGAGTTCTTTGGATGCCTCGTCTTTGCTCTTTGGGCAGTCTTTTCTTTTCCCCCTGCACACTTTGTTTCCTACAAATTTTAAGCTGGCCAGGCTGAGAATTCATTAATTCTTTGACCTACTGTTGTGCTGCTTTTGTCTGGGATTGCCTTAAACATGTTAAGGTGTTACTTTTCATTTATGTACTCTGTATGTTTCCAGCCTACACCGTTTTATTATTTATCACTGATTTAAAGTTAATGACATGAATGTAATTATTATTAGAGGAATGCTAGAATAAGAGGCAGACAATAAACACTATACAACAACATTATCTCGAATATTTAGAAGCATGTGACCTCTTTAATCCAGAGGTGCTCAAACCTCCCTTGTTTCGTGCTCTGTTCTTTTGGAGTTACTTCTTTTCTCTCACCTTTGCAGTGACTTGAAACGGAAGTCAAAGTCCGTGAAAGACTACACAGCAAAAATTGAGCTTCTTGGTTCTTATGACCCCCAGAAGCAGCTGATCATCCAAGACCCTTATTATGTAAGTATTCAAACTCATCCCTATGTTCAACTTTATTGCTCAAATTTAGAGGATATGTTTAATTTAATGTTGTAGCGAGATGGTCCAGCAAAGAAGCCAAAGCCAGTAAAACTACAAGATGCAACATTTAGAGGCCTTTACTTACATTTAAGGGAGACACAAAAACTCATTTTAAATATCTATACCATTTGGCATGTTAAATTAAGTGCCATGCTAAGGTCTCAACCACAAAGGCCTAGAGACCTCTCTGGCAACCAATGGTTCCAAGGGAAAATGTGCATTCTCTGAAAGGTTGGTGAGTGGCAGCTGGCACTTGCTGTGAAATTGATTGCTAAAGCCCAATTCATGCAGGCGTAAAGACCTGTTAGTTACTCAGTGACGGCAACCTCAGCTTGCTAGGGAAAAGTGCATATTCCTGACTATCTCTATCCACATTCAAATTGGATAATGGTTTTAGGATTTTTAGCTCCTTAACACGTGCTCCTTTTTTTTTTTTTTTTTTTTTTTTGAAGGGACCAAAAGTAATTGGACAACTGACTCAAAGGCTAGTTCATGGGGTGGTGTGGGCAGTTACTTCGTTATATCATTATCAATTAAGCAGATAAAAGGCCTGGAAATTATTTGAGGTGTGGTACTTGCATTTGGGAGATTTTCCTGTGAACAGACAACATGGGGTCAAAGCAGCTCTCCATGCAGGTGAAATCCCCCATCCTTAAGCTGCAAAAACAGACAAAAAAAACATCCAAGAAATTGCAGCAATTTTAGGACTGGCAAAATCTGCGGTTTGGTACATTCTGAGAAAGAAAGAAAGAAAGAAAGAAAGAAAGAAAGAAAGCACTGTTGAACTCAGCAACGCAAAATGACCTGGACGTCCACAGAAGACAACAGTGGTGGATGATCACAGAATCATTTCCATGGTGGAGAGAAACCCCTTCGCAACAGCCAACCAAGTGAACGTCACTCTCCAGGAGGTAGCTGTATCAATATCCAACTCTACCATAAAGAGAAGACTGCATGAAACAAAAAAAAAGCCAGCACAGTTCTGTCAGAAACATTCTTTGGACAGATGAAACCAAGATCAAACTCTACCAGAATGACTGCATGAAAAAAGTATGGAGAGAAGGCGTGGAACAGCTCATGATCCAAAGCATACCGCATCATGTGTAAAACACAGCAGAGGCAGGGTGATGGCTTGGGTATGCATAGCTGCCAATGGCACTGGGACACTAGTGTTTATTTATGATGTGAAATGGGACAGGCGCAGCCAAATCAATTCTGAGGTGTTCAGAGATATACTGCTCAAATCCAGCTAAAGGCAGTCAAACTGATTTGGCGGCATTTCATAATAAAGATGGGCAAAGACCCAAAACATACAGCCAAAGCAGGACCCAGGAGTTTATTAAAGCAAAGAAGTCAAATATTCTTGAATAGCCAAGTCAGGTGATTCAATTAAAATTCATTCTGGTAATGTACAGAACCAAAATTAGAAAAAAAGTTGTCTCTGTCCAAATATTTACGGACCTAACTGTATACATCAAGTTCGCTTTTCTTCTGTTGAACAGATGATTTGATTAAAAGGTCCTTCCATATTTTTCCTAATATAGGTTTTTATGGCGATTACAGTTACATGGACTGCTGTTTTGAAAAAACATTTTCTTTCACTTAACCTGAGCTCACCATTTCAGTAATGGCTCAGCCTTTTTGCTCTTCTCCGTGTGTGCAGACAAACTCCGGCTCCACATTAAACTATGACGTCATCTTGTCTGCTGTGTTTGTGCTATCAGTTATCAGTTTTTATTTAAAAACTGGGGGCTGCATGGGCTTAATGTTGTAATACTTTTTTATTCACATGCGTGGCCCTAGATACATTACTATTGCACATCTATTTTTAGTCTCAAATGCTGGTAAAATTATCACGTTTACATGGTGACAACTGAGCGCTACCGAGCTGTGGATTAAATGAAGCATTGAATTAAAACAATTTGTATTGAGGGTTTTTTTTCCTATAATTGAGTTATTTGAGTGACTCGATGAATTGTTATATCCCTAGTCTAATGTGTGAGTGGGGATCATCTGACCTGCCCTTTAGACTCTCTACCCAGGCAAAAACCCAATCTAGTATTTCTACTAGTGATAAGGTGTCTAAATGAACTCTGTTGTGCACTAAATGTGAAAAGGGGGAACTTTAAGCCAAACATACAAAAAAAATGAAATCTAATATATACAAGAGACAATAAAGCGGGAAGAACTTTTTTTTCATAATAAGAATCCTGATTAAAAGCCCAAAAAAGTATTTCAAAGTAAAACGTCAAACTCTTTCAGTAATTGTAGTAGATACAAAAAAGCTACATTCAGCCCATTCTGTAACATTTGTGTTTCTCTTCAAAGGATCACGTGGGAAAAATTCTATGGACAAGATAAAGGGCAGGAAATGTCACACAGAGCAGTCATTTGAAGTATATTTATGGTTTTGGATGGACCGGATCAGTCTTCAGGTGCAAGTGGAAGAGTTAAGTTGTCTGCAGGGAGAAATCCAGACACAATTGATGCAGTAAAGAGCGCCAAAACAAAATGAACGGTTGCTAGTAAAATAGCTGTGTTTCTCACAAAAAAGTGGTATTCAGCCTTTCCAGACCAACACTCACCATAATATATTAGTTTTACGGAACCATAACAGATGTTTTCTGGTTTCATATTGGTAAGCTTTTCACAGTCCGTGGCTCGGTAGTTCTTTTTGTTCCCTAGATGTTTTGAGTCCTGCCAGATGATTTGGACATGGATTCTTGGCTGGTTTTTATTGTCTTGAGTATTATGAGTGAAAAAGGCAAGAATTGGAAAAGTGCAGGCAGAGACCTTTGGAAGGCTTTGAAAGTTTGAGTGTTGACAATAGGCATTAAAAAAAAAAAAAATCTTAACCTCCTGTGGCCATTTAATATATTTTTATGGTTGGTTTATTTAAATAAATGGCAAGGGATCTTATAATAAGTAATAATTTTCATATGTGGTCTTTATGAAAAATGTGTGTGGCTAGAGTGATTTTAGATTAATTATATTGTATAGTTCCTATGTCTTTGATTTTCCCGTAAGAACTTGGACTTTAAATAAAACAGTCATGAATTATTAGTGATGCAGCTGGAAGAAGAAAGAGTGACCACAGTTTATGTGATTGTATTGGATTGTGTGATTTTGGCTTTGGACGCTGTATTTCTTTGTGTAATTTTACCAAATCTCATTATAGTCAATGTGGTTTTGGAGGCATGTAAGTACTTGGATTGGTACTTCGCCAGCAACCACATAGCATGACAGCCAAGCGAGCAAAAAAGGGGAGGACAATCGCTGTCCGTGTGTCAGGATAAATAAAGAATTATGTTGTTTTTACACATGAATTCTGGATTGTCCGTAATTGCCCTTTCGGAGATGTTGCACATAATAGGAGAGTGTGCGTGTCAGACGTACCTTTACAAACGGAATTATTAAAATATTTATATTTTAGTCATTTGGAGTATGTGGCATGTGTCACAGGTGTGTAGTTACTCACTCAATCAGTTGAGAAAAACAGTTGAATTTAAAGAAACCAAGATGCAGTTTTGTGACAAGACTACAAACATGAGTTCATGATGATGTGAACTGAAGAGGAGGAAAGAGACGTGTTAAACGGCCATTGTAAACTTAAAAAATTTAAAATACAGATAACAACGTTTCTCTATTAAATGTTTCTTAGCTCTATTATTATTTTCAATCAGTTGCATTGAGCGATTGTTAATAGAATATTTTAATATGTAGGTATCGACTTTTCATTTTTTTTATTTCTTGTTTGTTAATTTGTAATTAAACAATAAGAACTTAATTATAGAACAATTTGGATTACTTATAATGGGTTAAATTAACTCAATGTCAAACTTTCTGATTCTTTTATTTTATACAATGTGAAGGTGTTCATCATTCATCTTTCTGCACATAATACACAAGAAATGCTGCTGCTGCTACTCATACAATGCTGGATCATTGGTATAGGGATGTCATGATACCAGCAATTTAGTAGTTAGTACACAATAGAATTACACGATGCTTAAAAACCCAATTCAGCATCACAACAATCATTGTACTCTACGTACTTAAACATTTTGATGTGATAACAAATCATTTCAAATATTTTTTGACAAGGCATAACCTGACATGTTAGGAAGATTACCAAGTAGCCTATGAATTTCACAGTTACTTATTTTATAAGCACTTAATGGTGCCACTGAAAACATTTTAGCCTAGACAGGAAAACAGTGGCCTCTGCAGCTGCTTAGGTCCACATCCACGGTCACAGATACAGCTGAATGTCATCAGAATAGAGTGATACAAAATGTCAGAAAAGGATTTAATGATGCCAGCTAAATGGAATGTAGAAGGAAAATAATTGTGGACCCAGGATCAAACCTTGTGGAACCCCATAAGTTAGGGATGCAATGTGGGAGAAGGACTTGTTTGCCCTAACTCAGAAAATTCTATCAGATAATGGGGGAAAAAAACAAATATAAAATATGTTTTATATTTTTATAAAATATATAAAAAATAATAAATTATTTTAACAAAATAATAAATAATTTATTAGGGAATCACAAAATTCAATGTACAGTAGTTATGTGTTTACAAATTCTTTTTTTAAAAACGTAAATCTCAGCGAGAAATACCACTTTGAATAGTTATGAATAGAATTTCAAAACCCTTTTGGCTTCAGTCTTGACAATTTGGTTCTCGGAATAAGAACATTTCTTAGTTGAGTAACAAACTGTCATTTTTTTATTATTTGGGTGTTTCCAGCCTGCATCAGAGGGCGGGCCGTACTTCTGTTCCATTCATATAACTGTATATTTTCACTGTGTGCAATAGACAACAAATTCCAGTGATTGCGAGCTATGAATAGTTGGCTAAATCATTTTAATCTCCCCCTCCCTAATTTTGTCTTTTAGGGAAGTGATGAAGACTTTGAAAAGGTCTATGAGCAGTGTGTACGATGCTGCAAAGCTTTCCTGGAGAAGAACTCCTAACATCTACATTGACATGTCTTAGATGTATGAATAAATATGGGTTCTCAATTAAATATACTTACACAAATGTATATGTATAACTCTGTTGTGAGTAAATACTAAATACCACCAGATTACCTGTTTTGGTGTACGCATAATGTACATTTAGAACAGTATTGTGTGGGCAAGTTAACAGACTGTACATTCAATTGATTAATAAAACAAATAAAGTGAGTGTGACAGTTTAAAGTTCCTTTTGTTATTATTATTATTTTTTACACATTGTCAATTTTTGTTTCCTGAAAATTCTACAAAATTGATAAGATAATATAAGATAACTCTTTGTTGTCATTGCACAGTCATACATATTGCACATTAAATATTATTGCACCTTGTTATAAATATTATTATTGTTATTGTTTTTACCGTTGTTACCTCCCCCCAAAAAAAGTCCAGGGAGGTAGTCAATCAGGTCAGCTATTTGCATTGATTTGGGCTATTGCTATAGTAGTAATAGAGGTGTATGGGTTAAATGCTGACACTGGGATCAAAGGGAATGCTACCATTAGTGCTTGATGGCTAGGATATTCTCTAGACATATTATTTTTATATACTGGGAGATGTTCGTTTGTATAAAGAACATGGCATGTATTTGTTTTGTTTTAAAAAACAGCAGTGAAAATTTTTTTTTTTTTTTTAATAGACGCAAAACTTAATCTTCTCAGTACAGCAATCACTTAAGTCAGAAGTGGCGACAGTGTTATAATAAATTTGGTCTCTAAATCACCCACACAAATGACCACTCAGTGCACTTCACAATGGTAGACTGTGGATCACTGACTTCCTGACGGACAGGAAGCAGCATGTGAGGCTGGGAAAGAATGTCTCGGACTCCCGGACCATCAGCACCGGCTCCCCTCAGGGCTGTGTTCTTTCTCCTCTGCTTTTCTCCCTGTACACCA
>NW_005187459.1:1936452-1938197 GCF_000239375.1 Pundamilia nyererei
CTCAACATTTGGCAATAAAACCCTTTCTGATTCTGATTCTGATTCTGATTCTAATTTCACCACAGATAGAGATAGATGCAAGGAAAAACGGCTGCAAATCATTACACAAGGGTGGAGTAGAAAGACAAGATGAATCAACTGGTGGCTGGAGGGCTTCTAGTTGGTGATGACTCTAGTTTTAGCGTAGATATAGCTGTGTATCTGTAAACCTTAGGAGCTTTTAACTTTTAAATATGAGAACACAACTTTTTTTTTCCTGACTTAATGATTTTTTTTTCTTCTTTTTCTGGACACAGGCAAGACCAGTCTGTTTTATTTAGCACTGAAATAAAGTATGCTGGGGAAAGTAAGCCAGGGAATTAATTTGCATACTAAATAACTTGTACTGATTTTCTGGCATAGCTTAAAGAGTAGTTTGACATTGTTTTGAAATCATATTTAATAGCTGTCTTACCTAGACGTAAATGGGGAGATTTCCGACATGCTCTCGTCTAAATGCCAGATACAAAGTAACATTCAAAAATTAGTTCACTAGCCCAGTTGAGAGTCAATATAGGGAAGGAGCTGGTTTGTCTAAAGCTAACTTAAGGTTATGTATATAACCCCGGTTCTCTGAGTAGCATGAGCGAGCGTCTCACTATGGGAACGCCTCCTGCTAAGTGACGCCCATGTCAGGAGGGGCTAGTGCCTCCCTATATAATAGGCTGACATAGCGTCAGATGTCATTCAAAACAAGCCCACCTCTTCCTCGCTTCCATAGCAAGGAGGGCGGTCCGATGAGACACTCACTCATGCTACTCAGAGAACCGGGGTTATATACATAACCTTAAGTTCTCTTTCATAGCATTCGTTTCGTGTCTCACTATGGGAGAAATACTGACTCCCAGATTGCCAGACATGCCTGTTAAGAAGACAACTGTCCCCAACAGCACTTCACAGGGGAGAAGGAATAGAAACTCCCCTAAAGAGAGCCCATGAGGTTGCCAAACCTCTAGTGGAATGCGCACGCAAGCCAGCAGGAGGCCGAAGTATAGGCCAGGGAAATTGTTCCTACTATCCAATGGGAGAGGCGCTGTTTAGACACAAGCTTTCCCATATGTGGTTTAGCCCAGGAACCGAACAGCTGGTCACTTTGTCTGACACTCTGGGTGTGTGCAGAGCACGGACTGGGCACAAGGTATGCAGCTGCTGTTGCTCCTCTGAGGAGAAAGGTGGTGGGTAAAAAGCCGGCCTTTGGGATAAAGGCAGGGTTGAGCCTCGTATTATCCGAGGAGAACTGAATGCATGACTGATGCACTGAGAGAGCGTGGGTCTCTCCTACACGCTTAGCTGAAGCTAAAGCAATCAATAGAGCCGTCTTCAAGGACAGAAATTTTAACTCAACCTGTTCCAGGGGTTCAAATGGGCAACAGGAGAGCGCAGCTAATACTATGGGAAGGTCCCACGATGGAGCCAACGGCCTAGACACTTATGTTGACTCTCCATATTACTGTGAAGCACTTTCGTGTGCCTTCGGGTTTTTAAATGTGCTATATAAATAAAATTATATTGTATTGTATTCTAGATGTAGGCAATTTACGCCGTGCACCCTTCATGAAACGGCATATTAAGGGATGCTGGCCAACAGTCTTCCCCTCAAAACCAATATGGCAGGCTGAAATTGCTGCCAAATACACCTTGAAGGTGGAGAAGGCTTTACCCTTATCAATCAGGGCCTGAAGAAATGACAGAATCACAGCCACAGA
>NW_005187459.1:1938628-1940261 GCF_000239375.1 Pundamilia nyererei
ATAAGAATGAATCTTTTCTTATGGACTCAAACACGTTTTGCTGAAAAACTGAATATGGAACAAGCAAAGCTTAATACTAAACAATATATATATTAGCTGTATAATACCAGTAGGCCAGCTCTAATAGTAATTTGGTATGGCTTCGCGGGCCAAATGTAATTAGGCTGCGGGCCAGAGTTTGACACCTATGATATAGTGACTTCTCTCCCTCACTCTGGCCAGAGTTGGAGAAATGAGGGCCACTGGGGGAAAAGCATAGAGGAGGGTTCTCGGCCACTCGTGAGCTAGAGCATCCACTCCGAGTGGAGCTTTCTGATCGTGCAGCGAGTAAAACAGGGGACACTGAGCATTCTCCCTGGATGCATAAATGTCCACGGTCGCCTGACCGAATCGCAGCCAGATCTGCTTCACCACCTCTGGGTGAAGCTTCCATTCGCCATACAGCAGATTGCTCCTGGAGAGAAGATCTGCTCCAAAGTTCAAGATTCCCGGCACGTGAGTTGCTCTCAGTGACAGCAGGTGGACACTGCTCCAGACTATCAGTCTGTGTGCTAGTGTGTGTAACTTGGGGGACCCCAGACCCCTTGTCTGTTGATGTAGGCCACAACAGTGGAATTGTCCAACCTCACTAAAACATGATGACCTCTCAGCCAAGGGAGAAAGTGTTTTAGCGACAGGTGAACTGCCAGCAGTTCCAGACAGTTTATGTGGGTGGAGCGCATGTGAGGGCCCCACTCCCCATTCGATGTTCTGCCCTCGTGGGTGGCCCCCCAGCCTGAAAGAGAGGCATCTGTGGAAATCACCTTCCTGGTTGAAACTGCCCCCATGGCAATGCCCTGAGACAAGAAACCTGGCTTCTTCTACAGTCTGCAGAGACTCTCACGCAACGGTGGCCATTTCGGTGAGGGTCCAGTCCCCGCGAGCCCACCCAGCGCTGAAAGCCTCTCATGTGCAGGTGTCCCAGTGTTATCGCCACTAGAGAAGAAGCCATCAGACCGAGGAGCCTCTGGCACTGTTTGAGGGTCACTGTGTTGACTTTGCGAAACAGTGCTAGGGATGACCATATGGCCGCTGTTCTCTCTGGGGACAGAAAAGCTCTCACCCGGAGGGAGTCTAGGCTGAGCCCTATGAAAGTAGTAATGCATTGAGTTGGCTTCAATGTGCTCTTTTCCACGTTTATCTGGAAACCCAAACTCTCCAGATGGTGTATGAGAGCATTTGTGTGACAAGCCACTTCCTGGCGGGTTGGGACTCGAATGCCCTTTTCCCTGAGCGGGGCCACTGCTGCCTCGGTGCATTTCACAAACACCCTTGGGCTCAGTAAGAGACCATAAGGCAGGACTATAAACTCGTATGCTATCCCCTGGAAAGCAAATCTTAGATACTTTCGGTGTGGGGGATATATGGGGATGTGGAAATAAGCATCCCTCAGGTCGATTGATGTGAACCAGTCGCCTGCATCAACATCCTGAACCACTTCCCCTGCCAGTGGCGGACTCCCTCAGACGTCGGTGCGTTGGTGGTTCTTTGTGTCCGGGGGTGGGCGTCCAGGTACACACCGGCTCACTCCTTGGCGGCCGCTTATCGGGGCCTGGAGCCTGGGGCTCGCTCGGGCCACTTCGGAGGTGGGGTG
>NW_005187459.1:1941231-1948569 GCF_000239375.1 Pundamilia nyererei
CCCCTCCCCCCTTTCTTTGGCACAAGGAAATACCTTGAATAAAATCCGCTGTGCATTCCCTCGGGAGGGACAACTCTTATAGCTCCTTTGTCTCTCAAGGTGGAAATTTCCTCCAGGAGAAAAGTGGCAGATTCGCCCAGAGCACGAGAGTAAACGATTTCTTTGCAATGTGGTGGAGTGACATTGAATTGCAGCCTGTAGCCCTTTTCCAATGACCTCAGCACCCATCTTGACTGAGTGCAGGTAGCCCAGCTCTTTATGTGGAGAGACAGAGGGCTCACTGGCCACTCAACCGAAGATGGCGTTTTGGCACCCCCTTTTGGTTGCAGTGCGAAACATACGCCATTTCGGTGTTCCGTCACCTCTGTCACAGGTGAGCGAGGTGACGGGCTCATCTGCATTATCACAGCCGTGGAAACGAGAGATCTCTTCCCACACTGTGGTATCTGGTTTAGCTGTCATAATAATAATAATAATAATAATAATGGATTGGATTTATATAGCGCTTTTCAAAGCACCCAAAGCGCTTTACAATACCACTATTCATTCACTCTCACATTCACACACTGGTGGAGGTAAACTACATTTGTAGCCACATCTGCCCTGGGGCAGACTGACAGAAGGGAGGCTGCCATATCGTGCCATCGGCCCCTCTGGCCAACACCAGTAGGCAAGTAGGGTAAAGTGTCTTGCCCAAGGACACAACGACCAGGACAGAGAGCCCAGGGATCGAACCGGCAACCTTCCAGTTACAGATGCGATTCCCAATCCCTGAGCCATGATCGCCCCATGCACGTCCTCTTCTAGCTCAGCTTGGTAAGCCATTAGCATAGAGGAGGCGTTGTGGGCTCTTAATGACAGAGCCGCTGCCTTGTAGCACTTATCTGTAAGGCTAGACTGGAAGCGGTCTGTTTTGGAGGGGAGAGATGGGGCCGATGAGGACAGAGACGTCTTGGGTGAAGATAGCTTGCTACCAACCGCTCCACTTGTGGCATCTGGCGGAGGCCGATAGACTCCATCCCCTCACAATCCAGCAGGGAGCTCCCCACGATGGGGTGTTTCTCGCTGTAAGGTTTTGCTTTCCACGTCACCGCTATCTCATCAAGAAGCTCAGAGAAAACAGGCAACACATGCTTCCCTGTCTTTTTCGCCTTTGGCAATTTCTTTCTGTCAAAACGAGACTTTACAATCTCTGTTTGTATGGCGGGCCACAGGATGTTGAGCCTAGCAGCTGCGCACTTGCACATGTCCTGCATGTCGAGATCCAGTTGCGGCCAAATCATTGGGCATCTCAGTTTCTCCTTGCGCTGCAGCAGCCTCACACAGCAAAGGGTCGCCACCCGACAGGTTAGCCTAGCGAGCTAGCCTGCGGCGGAGTAGTTTGCGTGGGAAAGCCGCGCAGTGGATACAGTCGTGTGCGGGTGTCAAGGCAGCCCGAGGGTGAGATAAACCCAGGCATGCCGCACACACAGGGTGTGTATCCCAGGAAGAAATCTTCTTGCCGCTAGGACAGAGTTGTGCAACTTCGTTGACAGTCGTAGCTATGGTTAGCTAGAGGGTTGCACACGTTAGCGAGACTGACACTGAGTGTGGAGAATATTGCTATTCCTCAGCTAACGTGGGGTGAAAAGTAGTGCTACTTTTCTACAGCTATTGCTACCTAATGTGTAAAACCGCTAGCATCGAAGGGTATTGCTACCTGATGGTGAAGCTAGTGGTACCTTTATAAGCAAAGTGTTGCTACTTCACTTTTGGAAAATACTGCTACTTCCCTGGGTGAAAGTATTGCTACTTGACACCAGCACTAGCTACAGAACAGTATTGCTACTGCTTGTATGCTAGTGGACAACTGAAAAGCTGGGAACAAAGCGCCCGGCGACCGAGTTGTTCACTCGAATCTGTGGACAGTTTAGCTTAGCACCCAATAGCACAGTTGTCTACAGGTTTCTGTGAGAAGCGAGAAGAGGTTTTTGAATGGTATCTGATGCTATGTCAGCCTATTATATAGGGAGGCACTAGCCCCTCCTGACATGGGCGCCCTTACAGGCTGCCCTTACCCAGCCTGTAAGGGCTGGCTAAGGTCACGCAGGAGGTGTTCCAATCCGGTTGTTCAGTGATGATGCGACGAATCCTACTTCCGGGTCTAAAGTAGTCTGCGTTTAATATGGCTTTTGTGTTGTTAACATGTTTAATGTTATGTATTTTCTTCTATTTGATCTCAAAAAGCTCCTAAAACAGTCAGTGATCCCGGTTGACCTCCCTCAGCTTTTATTACCACTAATCATTTATTTAAGCTCAGTTTTTAAAACCTTAGGATGTAACTACAGCCCAGCCCATGCAGCAGTATATGAATGACTAACCTCGTATTGTGAATGGATGATCTCAGTTGTTCTCCTGGCTGAAGTTTGGTCCTTTTACAGCATCCTGCCATGCGATTACATTTGTTCCTGACCACCGAGAACACTCACAGTAACTTTTATCGAGTGGAAAAAAAGTTAGCTTGTTTATATTATGCTAACAAAGCTGTGTCGCTAGCGGTCACGTAGCACATCATTATATACCAGCTAGCCCAACTTCAGTAACCCTACAAACGTCACTGCTGTTTAGTTTTCTGTCTTCATTTATGCTGGAAGTGATAACAGAGCTGTACGTTTGAATTTGTTTCCAAAACCCCGCAGTCAGGACATGCTATATTGTATTTAGATAGAAGCTAGTGAGCTAACTTCCTGCTAACTTCTAACTCTGTTAAATGTCATAAATTCCATTTTCATGGATGCCTGGATGTTAAACTCAATTGTTACACCTGGTAGGGCAGAACGCTGATCATTTTATTAAAGATGAAAGACTTTAAACAGTTTTTCAACTCTCAGTAATGCCATAGTGATTGTTTGATATATGGACCTGGAGCGGAGTTTAGACCCAGACACGGCTAGTGACGTCAGACTGAACAATCGGATAGTGAGACGCTCACTCATGCTACTCAGAGAACCGGGGTTATATACATTAAAAAAAAAGTATTTGAGCTTCTATTGAGGTCATGCATATATGCACACAATCATCCCCCCTCCCTTTCCAAACGCCTTTGACGCTTATTCCCTTCCGGTGATGACGGGGATCAAAGAGACCAGCGCACGCAGGCCCGGATGTACTGTCTAATTCGGCTGCCTTTCACCCTTTACCCACCCCTGTTGCTTGTCATGTGTTTCTTTGGTGTATTAAGAGTTTTTTCATGTGCTATGTGCAGAGGTGTTTTTTTCTGTTCTCAAACTGATCTCCCTGTTGGAGCTCAGTCCGGGGGGAGTTTTTTTTTTTTCCTTATCTTTCCTCATGTGGTGCATTTTCCATTGTTATACCTCTCTGACCTGTCTTCCCCATGTGATGTTTTGTGTAATGTATGTATGGTCGGAGGGTAAGATGGCACCGCCATTGCGTGCAATAGGTCGGCAGCCTTATGAAATGTCCCCTTGTGGGACTAATAAAGGTATATCAATTCAATTCAATCAATTCAATTCAATTCAATTGCAACTAATTTTTTTATGCCTTAGTAAACATTTTTTGTACAATTTAAAAACTCGTATTCTAAATAGTAAGCTTTAAAGGTTGATGATGAAATTGTTTTTTTGTTGTTGTTTTTTTTTAATTTGGATCTTTTCACCATGGGCTGTAGCTCAGGTGGTAGAGCAGGTCAGCTACTGATTTGAAGGTTGGTGGTTTGATCCCTGGCTCCACCTAGTCTGCATGCCAAATATCTTTGGGCAAGATAGTAACCCCCAGTTGCTCTCCCATACATCCATTGGAGTATGAATGTGTGTGAATGTTAGCTAAACAGCGCTTGTATGAATGGGTGTGATTGGGTGAATGAGGCATGTTGTATAGAGCGCTTTGAGTACTGCAGGAGAGTAGAAAAGCGGTATGTAAGAATCAGTCCATTTACCACCATTTATGTTAAGTTAACCAGCTCAAGCCTCTTATTTAGTGTAAAAACAGAAATGGTATCAGCCTTACCTTACTTTACATAAAAAGTGATTATATTATTGTACAAGAGCTCGTCTTAGTCTTTAAGTTGCTCCCCTTTGGGGAGAAAGGAGGTCCTTGGCTTGAATCTTCCAGCTGCTGGGGCCTCTCTGTGGGGTTTGCGTGTACTCTCTGGGTACACTGACGTCCTGCTGTCTTCTAAAAGACATGCATGTTGGGTTAATTAATGATTCTAAATTGGCCATAGGTGTAAATTGTTATCTGTCTCTGTGTAAGTCCTGATACAGACTGGTGATCTATTTAACTCTTGCTGTGTGACAGCAGGGATAGGCTGGAGCCCCACTGTAACCCTGAATTGGAAAAAAAAGATCAAGAAAATATATAGATATTTTAGTAGTCTAATTTTTTAAAACATACATGGTGGTCTGTTTCCACAGAGTACCTTGAAATAAACGACTTAATTCCATGAAGGTGCTTTAGCTTCTGCTATAAATGCATACTGGCTAACTGCCATTGTCTCACTGGGATACTTGAATAGAGCAGAGCCAACTTTAATCTCTTTATGAAGTTCAACTCAAGGTCCTCCAAGCAGTGTGAGTGTTTTCTTGTCTTGGTTAGGATCAAACCCAAACAAATTAAGCTTCCCTCGAAAGTAATTTCTTGCAAAAATATTCAGTCTGCAGCAGTTGCATCTGTACAGGGTTCAAATTTCATGCAAAAGGCTTAAGAGAACTTTATCTTGATGCACTTATTTAAAGGGCCAGTTCACCCAAAAGAACCCGAAAAGTACTCAAGTATTTTGCCATGTTTGAGGTGTATTTTAGATAATCAGTCGTCCATGTAATCTGCATATAGTGGCAGTAAACTTGATCTTTGTCTTTGTAGGGACTATTTTTGCACCAGTTGTGGATTTACAGATAATATAACTGTCAATAGAATTGTATACTTTTTAATTAATTCTGTCTTGTTGTTATTTATCTCCTCCCCTTAGTCAGCATAATTGCTAATTGTTTTAGTGTGCATTCAATTTCTTTATCACAATTTGGTTTCAGTGAAGCCTGTCAGTTGTTGTGGTCTGTAGCACATCCACAGTAACAATGGTGTTGCTTTTCGTGGGTCCCATTCCTCCTTTAAAATGCTTTAAAAAAACCAACAACAAACAAAAAACATATTGCAGTGCTTAATAAATTTATTCGATTTGCCATAAAAATGAAGAAAACATAGGAGGTTGTTTAAAATTAATAATATATTGTTATTTATTAGGTAAGTAATAAACCGAATTGCATTACTTACAAAAGTAAGTGACAAAATTAAATAAGTTTCTATACCCAAATTTGAGCTAGAGAAGTCATAAATGAATGAAACATAACATTCAACCACTAAAACTATTTTTTCTGTTGTATTTACAGGGATAGCAGTAAATAAATGTAATTTTGAGCATATTAGTAACTCATCCTTTTTGGTAATAACCAGTATTCTTAATTTAGGCCCTACATTAGATATAATAAATTTGTTAAGCACTGTACATTCACCTTTGCTTAAGTGCATTTGCAGGAAACTTCTCAAAACCTGCTCAAATAACAATAAAAGGTTTTGATGAATAGATACCAGTAGAAATATACAGGAAAACCTGAGTGACTCAGCCTTTTAAGAGGAACTCCTTTCTCAATGTGACTGCTGCAAAGCAAGTGAAATCTGCTGACCGCCACATCTGGAAAGTGATCACATAAAAAAAATCATGTTGCAATAACATGTATTCGAACACTTTGAGCTTTGCCAGTTGATCTTTTTTAACAGTCTGTCTGAAATAGCAGTGGGAAGTTCACAGGATCAGATGTTCCAGGACTCAGTCCAGTCACAGGGTTATTCGAGGATCATTCCTCATTCAAGATGGGAATGCAAAGCAAAATATCGCACAAGAAAAGAAAGGCAATCCATATTTGTACCAATCTCATAATTTATTTAAGTATATTTCATTTTTAAATATAGCTATGGTATATATATATTTATATATATATATATATATATATTGGACACCCCTTTGGGAAATGCCAGTCATGTTAATTTATGGTACATCGGTGGCTTCTTTTTATGTTTCGCTTTACAGCGTGAAGATATTGCTCCTGCTTTTAAAGATGGCCTACATTATGTACAATGTTACCTTTTGATGACTCAAATACATAAATATACTCTGTACTGCACTCTACCAAAATCCAACAACCACTTCTTTTGTTTTATTATTATTATTTTTTATCTTTTTCACAAAGATGCAGAGGAAAATTCATGCAATTAATAATTTAATCACAGTTCTTTCTCAGTATGAGCACAAGTGGCTGAAACTATGCACTGACTGCCAGCTGGAGGTCTGTGAAAACTTGTCTGTGTAGAAGGTAGTACAGGCAGGGTTGAGCATATTTGGATTTCGCTCTTTTCTTGAGCAAAATAAATGAAGAAAAATATGTTTTTGTTTTGTTTTAGCAACATCTTTTTTGGATCCCAGCATGAAGAGGCCCCAGGTTGGTGTGTCTCAACCGCTTGTTTCTTTATCTTCTCCACTCTTCAGTTTCACTGTCTTTATCCTGGTCTGGGTTTTGTTGCCTGGGTTGCTCCCCCATGCGGTGACAGCTAACCATCAAGGCCCAGCCTGAGTCGTGGGTGGCACCCATCCACGCCTTAGCAGAAGGAGACCTCAGTGAATGACAATACTGTGCCTAGTGTCCGTCGGGGCTGGTCAGATTTAGGCTTCCTTACTGTCCAAGGCACTTTTTTCCCAAGTTTTTTTTTCTTCTGAAGGACTCGTGTGTGACTTTGACCTGTAACAAAGAAGACGTGATATTCAGGACAAACTTGAAAACACCTGAAAAATTCTCCCCTCTTCAGAAAGAATCACAAATAATAAGAAATTTGATACTTTGCTCTCGCTGTGCCACTGTTAGGGCGTATGTGTGTGTGGACACAGCAAGCATATCACCACGGAGAACAAACATCTGAGTAGTGCCTCAGAACAACATAACCATTACACTATAACCATAACCGGAGAGGTTTTTGACTCTGAATGACACTGATAATTCATGCAGTGCAAACATTTTATTTATTCTTATTATTCTTACTTAAATACGAATCACACAAAAGTAAAAAAAAAAAGGTAATATCCTGAATCTAGTCTTTTACTTAAGCAAAATTATTCTTAGTACTACTAATGATTTAGTGTAGTGAGAATTTAAGTGCTTGATTACATGATTATTCTCAATTAATTCTATGTAAGCAGTAATTTTATGCTTTAAGTGCTCAATGTAATAATT
Source organism: Pundamilia nyererei (assembly GCF_000239375.1). Classification (NCBI taxonomy): domain Eukaryota; kingdom Metazoa; phylum Chordata; class Actinopteri; order Cichliformes; family Cichlidae; genus Pundamilia; species Pundamilia nyererei. The sequence continues at coordinate 1,948,509 of NW_005187459.1, forward strand.
GAACTCTGCTGCCGAGCTAGAAGAAAACACAGTTAAGTGCTTATAGGAAATAGTAAAAATA
>NW_005187459.1:1948698-1962584 GCF_000239375.1 Pundamilia nyererei
TTTTATGCTTTAAGTGCTCAATGTAATAATTGAACTCTGCTGCCGAGCTAGAAGAAAACACAGTTAAGTGCTTATAGGAAATAGTAAAAATAACTGTAAATATATATATTGTTATAGATTAGTGTATTAATATATTATAGAGCTTGGCTCAAAATACAGATTCATAAAATGGACATTCATTTAACGTTTGAATGCATCATAAAGTACAATATTTGAGTGGAAGTTTAGTTATCTGTGCCACAGAAGTAGAAAGTAACACAGTATGTTTAATGACTGTAAGTTCAGTCAAATTAAGAAGTATTTTGTACTTCTAGCCAACTTTTAAGAGAGAAATGGCACTAGAACTATACCTTTCTTTCTTTCTGCTTTATAGTTATGTTACCAATCAAATTTACGTTAATGAAAAAAACAAACAAACAAAACAAGCTGTAATGCGTTTGTATAGATTATAACTACAATCCTGTATATAACGTAGTGACAGTTATAGAACTATAAAAGCAAGCTGATACCAAAAAACATGCATGCATTAGCAATGCTACTCTAGTAACAACAAATCAGCTCAGAGCACATGAGTCCACGCTGAAGACTTTTACTTGTGGCTGCAGTTTTACCACATGGCCTTGTTAATTTTGCTCAAGTAAATGACCTTGAAGACTACCTCATACTTCCTCCTTATCACATCCCATTCAACATTAATGACTGTGTTACACCCACACACGGTCTATAATGTGCTCTGAACTCGGTTGTCTACGTTCAACGAGACACATTAACAAGCTGTTCGCCATAAAAAATTCATGTTTGAATCAGAGGAACATGGTACCGTACCTGGTGTGTGCTACCCCTCCGTGCACTGTGGGCTGCCTGCTAGCCGTGTCAGAAGCCGTGCACATCTTTTGAAGTCTGAGGAAAGAAAATAGGATGGACAGATAGTGAGTGGTTTAGTGTGTTGACATTGAACAGACAAGATCTTTACTCAGGGTGTCAAGAGGGCCAGTGTAATGGCAGCTTACATGCAGGTATCGTGCAGTCTCTCGTGTGGTGGTAGAGTTTATACACCGACTTCCTGCACTTGGGGCTGAAGGAGAGCGGACCTGAAACAAGAACAGAGAGGAGGCTTTAAGAACGTTGCCGCAGCAACCTTCAATAACATCTGTTTTGTAGTCATTGTCTGAAGCTGTAATTCACTTTTGTGTGCTATAGCTGACTTCCCTGGCCTGTTTTTGTAGGAATCTTTTTAGCAAACACTTTAAAAGACATTGATTTTGCAGTAATGTCTTACCTGTTAAGTATTTTATGAACTTCTCCTTCTTTCTTAGATCTCTGGGAAATATGACTGTTTAAAGAGAGGAGATAAGGAAAGGGTGTCAAGTTTTAGTCTGTATCATATAGACAGAAGAAAATGGATGGATGGCATATTTTTATCAGGAGGCCTTAAAATATCAGCTCTGGAGTTATCCATCACAACACATAGAACAAGGATGTTTTTATCAAGCAAAATATAGTAAGAGAGCTTTAAAGGGCCAGTTGGCCCAAATGACCCTCAAATAACCGTCAGTACTATCAGTAAGTATAGTGGTTTTATAACCAAATAGTTTTGGTTATATTGCATGCACTTGGTAGCCTTAACGAGAAAATAGAGAGGAAATTGTTCTTCTCTATGAAACTTCCATATCGCAGTATGCTACATCCCTGACTGTACATCCAACTTAAGATTCCTTCCTGGAAGAAAACTCACCGACAGCCTGATTCCCTCTGAATGCTTTGAGGTCCCGAAAATCCTTCTGCTCCATCAGAGAGCTCGTCTCCCGTGAAATTGCCGGCGCTTCTGTTTTGGCACTGTGGCGTCCCCGACTCCCCTCCACCTGCTTCACGATCTCCACCATCCGCCTCAAGTCCTGCTGCTCGTCCATGCCGGCCGATGCGTCCCCTGTTGGGACCGTGGAGGGCGCGCTCTCGCCGCAGTGGTCGGTGAGCGTGCACATCAGTAACACCAGTCCTATAATGAAATGCCTGCGTAGTTCGCTCATAGCTCCCGGGGAGTGAGGGGGAAACAGTGAGGTCGTATTTTCTTTTCTGGGCACCTGCAGGAGAGATTGAGTATGAATGTTAAAAGCCTTTCATTTCCTAATTTCACAAGTCCCAGAATCCCATTAGGCTACACCCCGCCAAGAGCGACTGTAAATGCTGGTTAAAATCCTCCCAACGCCGCAAAACAATAACACAAGAGTTTCTCAATGGGCCACAAAGCGAAAATCACAGTACTGCACGCACCTAATAGTCCACCAAGTTCGGATCATAATTGATTGACCGAAGCTTGATGGACTGTTAAGTAATCTTACCCATGCGCTATTTAACTTTATCTTCAAATACGCTTTCCAAAATATTATGCAAAACTGCTTACCACGTGCTTGTTTTCAAACAGTTACTCTGTTTTTATGTTTTTAATAACTTGAGTGTCTTCATTGCCTAAATGTGGCTGTAGTCTTGTAGCTTAAAAAGTTTTATTTATGTTGATCCAGGCTTCTGTTACCGAGAAGTTACACGACACAGTTAAGTCACCCTCAGACAAAAGGCAACAATGCATCAGTAAGAGAGGAACTAAGAATAAAAACATAACAGTAAAGAAATCTAGATTCTAAAAGTAACAATGTAAAGCTATTTTTACCTTTATAAAGTCTTCAGACACTGATGACTTTCTGCGCACACAGCAGTAAGAAATGCAAACTGTGCGCAACTTCGGAGTTTGTCCGCCCCAAAATATGTCCTCTTAAAAGCTGCTTTTATTAATGCAAAAACAAAGCTCGTGAAGTCAGGGATCTTCACCGAGCCCCTGTGGTCATCCTTTGAAGACCGGCAGACTGCAGGGAGAGAGCGCACAGAAAAGCTCAAGTGGTCCGGCGCTCCCAGATCCCGTGCGCGTCCTGGCTGAAGTAGCAGATTAGTCGCCAAGAAGTGAGGCTCACTTTTTATTCTGTCTCGCCGACGTGGTGACCTGTCCGCTGTAGGTTACTCCGCAATGTCTGTGAGTGTGCATGGGTTGAGTGACCATCACTTGAATGCTGTGTCAAGTTTTCTGCGCCCCCCTCCTTTGCCTTACTCCATTTATATGTACGATACGCGGTTACAGGAAGCCTTTTTCCTACTAATAGGCTACTTCCACTGAAATTTCCACTCAGCCCAGAATACAGCGCAGATACCGACATCTTAGTGGAAATGCTCCCATATCCTTCTTCTGAGGCTCATAACCTCATTAGAGCCATTGCGCGTTTTACATCCATCATGGAAATTGAAACGCAATTATGCTATGGACAGTTTAAGGATCATTTTGAAAATTAATTACAAACGGGTTTTAATACTTATTGCCCTATAGTTTCTGGTCAGAACAATTCGGTAAATAGGATTACTGAGGTTTGCAGGTTTCTCCTCTTTGGGGATTAGTCTGTACTACCCTGCCGTAGTTTGAACAGCTTTTTTTTTAAAGGGGGGGAGTATGGGTATGGGCGTGCAAGTGGCTCCCATTCGCCCCCTCCCAGTCCCCCCGTTTCCCCCACAATATTGTCAAGACACGATAGGGGTGAAGCGTTATGTTTCATACCCCTGAGAATAAAACACTATAAATAAATGTGTGTGTGTGTGTGTGTGTGTGTGTGTGTGTGTGTGTGTGTAATCAAAAACCTAACTTTTCATCTTGGAGTCTTCAGAAAAATACTCTCAGATTTTCCACATAATCTTCTGTCTTTCACAGTTCAATTGTTGCAGGGTATTTATAGTGACCACTCGGTGCTCTCACTGCATGGCTGGGTGAAGCTGGGTCGTGCGTAAAGTGAAACCTTGGTGCTGAAAGGACAGTGCGCGCTGTCACCGAGCTCCGAAACTCCTCCGCCAGCAGGCAGTCCTTTCCTCGTTAGCGGTAATGCCTTCCTGTTTAACGGCAGAAAGATTTCCTTTGAACGAACTATATACTGATTTATAGTAAAATTATGACAAAAGTGGACACTGATTTCCCTTTCATTATGAGGTATCCCATTGTATCTGCAAACGAAAGAGGATGGATGTGCTTCAAAGGCAGTGACAAATCCAATGACGCTGCACAGCTGTTTGGCTTGGGAAAAACAACTCTGTGTGTCTTTATATTCGAAGGAGGATGTGATCACCGATTCTGCTGCTCTAAAGCCAAACTGATTGATCCGTTTAGGAAAGAAGTAAGTTCGATAATCAAAAGAAATGGGGGGAAAGGTGTTTAATTTATGACACGACCACCCACTCTAATGAAGTGCGCTTGAGAGAGAAACCTCTGCACATCTGGAGCAGTGTCCAGCTTTTGATCTCACGAAAACTAAACTGTTTTGCCACATTAAGCAATAAATTTGGGGAACAATATCAAGTGAGCCCAACAGTGATAATAACATTTAATGAAATGCAAAATAAACTAAAACTATTTTTGCCCATATAAGACTATATATGTATGTATATATATATATATATGTATGTGTGTGTGTGTGTGTGTGTGTGTGCAAATGTCACTCATATAACAATCATCAGAGCAAATATTAGAATGCATTAAAAAAATAAGTATTTTGTGAGTGAAATGTGAAGAAACGCTTCAGCAGGGGGCATCATTCTGCACAAATAAAATCAGTGTTAAGTTGCTCACATTTGTACTCTTGTTCAGAACAACAAACCCTCAGCCAGCTCCTTGGCTGGGTTTGACACTTGAAGTCTTTCCACGCAAATGGAAAACAAAGTACCACCACGGAACGCAACATGCTCAAAACCACAAAACCCATGTCTGCTGAGCAGATTATCGCCATCAGTCAAATTACATCAAGCTCACTGTACCGCAAAGACTAGGTGAAAATAAGTCCAATATGAAAAATGTTAAAGCTTTTGGTCTTGGTTGGGATATAAATGTCTCTTCAGTTTGGACTGAAAGTAAATAAAAGAAACTGAAACAACTGAGTTTAAATGACTGGTAAGTACAAAGGAAGGTTGATGTTTTATAATAGATCAGTATTCCTGTTAATGGTCTGGCAAGAAGATAAGCACACACAGAAGAAAAGCATAACTGTTTGGCACTTTGATGCTCATTTTAGTCCGTTATTTTTAATTCTTTGGACTGCTGCTAGAAATGTTTTGAAATCATTTCTGCTTAAAGTTCCTGTCAGCGTGTCTTGTGTCACAATTCCGGCGACAGCAGAAATCACAACTTTCTTTGTTTGAATGGCTGTTTAGATAGACGCATAACCTCATTTAACCCACTTTCTATTCTCAGTTGTATGACCTTTCTAACCTCTGGTACGGTCACATGTGAAACTTTGTTGTCCGGTGTGTGTGTGTAAGTCGTTGAGTCAAGTTCATGTGATTTCAAGTAAATGGCATGCCGTAAGCCTCATGTGCAGTGTGGCGGTCGTTGGTTTCAACATACTGATTATTAGGTTTGTTCTCCTTTTCCTTCTAAACTCTTTGTGACACTTCTCTTCTGGAAGGCGATCTGATTAATTAATCAGGGGAGGATATGGTTGTCTTCTCGCAAATGTGCCTCATTCTTCCTGATGTCTGATCCAAGTTGAAAATGTAACTTTCTCAAGGTGTTACTCGAGGGCATTGTCTCAGCCTTGTGAGAGAGAGAGATCTCCTCTGATTCTGACCACCACCACAAAAGAACCCCCTGCCATCATGATGGATGTTGAAAATCTTTTTATTTATGAAGGTCAGATGAACTGAAGCCGGTTACTTGAACTGAATCCTGAGCTAGAAACAACATATTTTTGAATGGTGTGAAAATAGAAAATGTGTGATTCCATTTTGGTGAGATTCACTTCCATTTTTTGGTGTCTCATAAAAAATTGACTACGATTAACATTTGCAGTTAAAGGCCCAGCTTAGAAACTGGTTCTCTTCCTTCTCTTCCATCCATGTGTTTTTGGTTAGAGAAAATCCTCCTAATAGATAAAATAGATCCTTCATGAGCCCGAATACTACAGATTCTTGTTCTCTTTATTTCATCATCCTTATCTCTCCCCCTCCACCTTTGTCTTTCAACAGATTGTTGGAATTTACTTTGCTTTAACGTGACGTGAATGCATGCAAATTGTTGTATCATTTCATTGAGTGCATGTATTAAAAGATTCAACCATAACCACAAAATTTAGAGCCGGAAACTGCTGTGGGGTAGTGGACATGATGTGTGTAGCTTGGCAGCGTGCTGCCATACATCCAGCTCCTTACAGGGATAACACACTGACATGTGCAGCCACTCACTCTTAGGTGAAACATTTACACCTTAGAATCACTAGTTAATCTGCCACAGGCCGCGGGAGGAAGGTGGCGCACCCAAGCAAACTCTACGAAGGCTGGAGTCAAGCATCAGGTGTCGTGAGGCACCACTGCATCACCTGGCACATGTAGAAAAAAGTAAATCACACAGATGAGCAAAAACAAATTGGGATTAGCAATGTTTATCTTTTGTGAAACTTGGATCCTGTTCGCCTTGCTTCATGTATTACACACTTAAACACTGTTGCAGAGCGAGCACAACCTCCCAAATGGGAACAACACCCTCCGATGACTCCTCCAGCAGGATAACAGAGGACACTGAACTAATTGCAGTAATAGCAGCACCTGGAGAAAGCAGGAAAAGATCTCTTAGCAGTGACCCAGCTTCCACACTGTACATATCTGACTGAGCATTTTTGGCATGCACTGAAAAAAAGAGCAATCCACGGAGGCTCCACCCACTGCAACTCACAGATCCCAGAGAATTTGCTGCCAGCAACATGGAGCCAGACGCTATAGGACGCCGCCCAGAGGCCCCATGTGCAGAAGAGTCAGAGCTGTTTTGGCAGTTACTATGGGGTTTAAAATTGTGGCTGATTGGGGTAATAGGACATCTTCGCAGACCACCCTAGTCGGCGAAATTATGTATTGATTTTACAAGTCTTGATGAAGAAATAGCAATGAGCATCAGTCACTGAATAGGAAGTTGATGCCTGTGATCAGCTCTTCCAGATTATTGTCAAAATGTAGCTGTGGACAGTTTGAAAGCAAACTGATGTGTGATATGTCGGTACGCCAAGCTCGAAGATGTTGGATAAATCTTTCTGACTTTGCAACTCGAGATGTTTTGTATTTCTCTGGAGCAACAAAACAGTTTACCAGGGGCGAACAATTAATTTTAGTTAGCTGAGTAACTGTAACATTTACTCTTAGCAGTAATAGTTGATTTCTGTTTACTGGTTTAGAGGTCTCCACAACATTCCCAGTTTTTCATGGAGCCCCTAATGAAAATTAAGCTTTATGCAGTGCAACTTTTTTTTTCACATCTGTACAAGCCTTTCCCAAGACCATGAAAGTCTTCAAAAGACTTTGTGAAATCAGTCGAGTTCCTCTTTAATCAAAGTGAACACACACAAAAATTTCACGAAACCACACCTAATGCTAGATGAGGCCGGGGGAAGTGGAGGGTGGTAAATTGCAAGGCGAAGGCAGAGCAGAAACACCGAGGATCAACAGCGTTGAAGGAAGCAGAATGAATGAGACAGAGATGAATGAGCCCACATAAACGAGACGGATCACGAACATAAATGATTGGATGGGATAGGAGACATGTGACTATTAATTGATTTCTGTGCCTGCTTGACTAGAGAAAGACACTAACCATACATTATGAGCACTGAAGAAGGGGCTGATTGTAACATTTTCGTGGTATACGTGCTTTCACTAGAATGAATGGCTTTCCATATTTAGAGACAGTGAGTCATCTTCTGTTTCATTTTGTACATCTGCGGTGTCAAACAATATGGAGGCAGTTGAGCATGAAAGTTCATTTTTGACCATGGAAATGAAAGTTTAACTGAAAATCTTTACTCAAGGTCAAGAAAAACACATTAACAGAGAAGTGTATTCTGATATTATGCAGCCACTTAAATGTGGATGTTAGGAATCACAGTTTAAAAACAGTTATTATGTAAGAGAAGGCATAGAGGTTAGTGTCTGGTTATGGTGAGCACAAACATGACATAGTTAAGTTAGGGAAATATTTTTACAGACTTTATTAAGTTTACTAAAATAATAAGGCTTTTTGGGTAACATTTCATTATAAAATAAATGCCTATTGAACCTATTAGCATGACTTTCACTTTGCAGCTCTGTCTACCACCACCTGCTGTCCTTGACTACCCAAAATTACTTTTGTTTTTATGTGTATTGCCATTGGCAGCTTTCCCCAGGTAGCTGAGTAAAAGGTGCACAGCCAAAGAAAAAGAGGCCTTTTGTCCGAAGAGGCAAAGGCTAGCGGTAAAGAGGCAGTTTAAAGGGAGACTGCCAGTTTAATGGCTATGGAAAGAAACAACATTTCTAACTGCTGGTTGGAAATCAGAAATGAACAGTGTTAAAGTTTTATTAACTTTTTTTTAAAAATTGTAACTTTTAACATCCTATTCATCCACCCTAATCTTCTCACACCCAAAGTGTATGTGTTGGGTGTGGTCCTGGACAGCTACTGATGCTCTTGGACACTGTGTGCTGGCTCAGTAGCTTTTATTGGATTTAACAGCCCATGATGTTTACTATATATAGTTTTATTTAGCTACACGTTATAGTTATTTTTTTTGTCTTTTTGTCTGTGTAAGTATTAGTTGTCATCATATGATAAGTAATACCTTGGATATCAGTACAGAGCAGAGGGAAAGCTTTGGCCTTGAATTCGTAACCTTCTTCCAACCAATCAATCATAACAAGCTGTTTTCCAGTCAACCCTGTGAATTGTTTTAATCTCGTGTCAACAGACCGCTTCATCTGCTGATTGCTGATGGTTTCCAGTGTTTATTCAATCGTGTTGCATATCCAGTTTAGATATCAATTAAGCATATGGTCAAAGGTCAGCTGTACTGGAAATGAGAAAATGTGTAAAACTATCTTTAACCTTCCAAATGTGTGTTTTCATCTGACGATTTGAAAGAATTGTAATTTTCAGTGGAGCAAGGCGTTATTAAAGTCCTCATACTTCCACAGCAGTGTTTTCAATTACTCTGGCGGATGAGATGACCGTGCAGGTATGTACAGACCACGCTTGACTGACACCTTGTATAAAGATGTAGAGGATGTAAGTTGGGGTTCCAGTAATGGTTATGTAATTGGCCAACTTTAAGTCGGCAAAATGAAACTGACAATACCATCATGCAATATTTTACTCCCAGATGTTGTGAATGCACTTATCATGCAATGGAAAACAATGCTTTACAAAAAAATTGGCTTTGTCATTTATTTATTTTGCCCTGATTTGCACAAATTCACTCCTCCAGTATGGAACATTAAATTGCAGTTTGTGCAAAAGGGTTTTCAGATTTAACAAACTTTAAATGGTAACTTTATTTCCTTCTCAAAATGAAAAATGACCGCTGTATCCTCATTGCAGGATATAAAAGTTGTTATTATTTACATTTTTTGCTGGGGGGTTGCAGATGTAGACAACTAAACAAATAAGAAATATGTTCCTCACACAGAAGAATAGAGTGTAAACACTCTACACCAAAATGAGGGTGATGCTAGAAACAGGAAAAACTGCACGGAGAAGCAGCTCTTTCTGGATCTGTAAAGTTTAGAAGTATTTTTTTTCTTTTTCTAAATCCATGCAGTCTGAAATGTGGATGGGATTTGTGTTTGTGCAAATATTCAACATGTCTGAAAGGATTAAAGAAAAGAAAAAATATATAAATGAATAATTTGATATGGAAGGCAGAAATCTCTGCACTTGGTTTTCATTAAGAAAAGTTTTATTAATACACAGTACAGATTAAGTGTTTGATTCTACTGTGATTGATGCGCATCTATTTTATACTATCTCTGTCAAGTCCATAACTTGCGGGACAGATAGACATTTTTTGTAATTTTGTCATTGTACACCACCACAGTGAATTTTAAATCAAACAACCAATATGTTACTGAAGTGCAGATGTTCAGGTTCACTTCAAGGGGTTTAACAAAACTTTTGCATAAACTTTTTATGAATCACACCAATGATTATACACAACCCCCCATTTAAAGAGGCTTAATTGGACAATTGATTGACAAGCCGCTACATGGCCAGGTGAGGTCTGTTCCCTTGTTATTTCATGGCAAATGAAGCACACATACCTGAAGTTGATTTAAAAGACCTGCATTTGTATTTTCATGATAATTTTAAATGGCGTCCAAAAAGATGTCAGTGTGTGTGGGAGGCCATCATTGGGTTGAAAGAAATAAAAATAACCTATCAGAGTGATAGCGAAAACTTTAGGAGTGGCAAAATCAACATTCTTCAAATGAAGGAATGCAGTGTCCAGCTCAGCAACCCCGACAGGTCTGAAAGACTACAGAAAACAACTAAAGTGCAGAATTATTTCAATAGTTAGGATAAACAACTTAACAGCATTTAAACAGGTCAAGAACTCTCTTGAAATGTAAAGGTAAAGTCCAGGATCTAAAGCATACTACATCTATCAAACAGGAGGTAATGGAGGTAATGGTATGGCATGAACATGTGCTGTCACAGTCTGGCTGCGAAGCTGACTGTGTCGGGTGAGGAGGTGGACCCAAGTGCAAACACGCAAAATAGCTGTTGAGCGAAACAAAACGAGCCGTTTATTCAATGCCGGTGAAACAGAATAAAATAAAAGGCAAAACCAAACCATAACCTAACCTGGGTGAGCTAAACATAACAAAACACTAGAACATGGACATGGACACCTGACATGAATTCATAACTCTGGAGACATGGCACAGCATGAAAACAAGGTAGTTTAACAGACACTAGGATGAGAAATGAATGAACAGACACAAACTAAAAGCAGACCGGAGGTGATCAGGAGAAGTGGAAACACATGGGGAAATGAACACAATGAGCATAATGATGTCACAGGGGAGGAGTAAAACTAAACACACTGAACATAGAAACACAAGAACCTTTCAAAACAAAACAGGAAACATAATGATGCAGACATGACAACACCGGCTTGACAACATAAGACACACAGAAATGAAACACATGAAGGGTGAGGGAACACAGGGGTGAAGACACAAGGGGTGAAGACGCCATATCGAATAATGATTTTTTTTAAAAATCTGAATTTAATATTTCTAAGAGCGAGACCCAAGAAAAATACAAATAGAAAATGCAAGGAATTGAGGGAGGTCAGTAGGAAGGGGAGCGTACAGTGGGTTTGGTGTGAGGACTGATGATCATGTCCCAACAGGTTATTTTATTCATAGTCTTCCTTCTGTCACGCCAACTGGTCGCGGCAGATGGCCGCCCCTCCCTGAGCCTGGTTTGGCCGGATAATTCTTCCTCTTAAAAGGAAGTTTGTCCTTCCCACTGTCGCCAAAGTCCTTGCTCATAGGGGGTCATATGATTGTTGGGGTTTTCTCTGTATGTATTATTGTAGGGTCTACCTTAGAATATAAAGCGCCTTGAGGCGACTGTTGTTGTGATTTGGTGCTATATAAATAAAACTGAATTGAATTGAATAGCAAAAGGTAGGGAATCTCAGAAAATTAAAAAATTAAATTAAAATCGACATTTTTTTCATCGCTGTTGTGCTTCTTTTAAAGTAAACTCCTCATGTTTTGCAAGAAAACAACTGTTTGTGATGAAGGGAAATGGAGATCATTTTTAGATTCAGCACCCTAAAAAACCCCATAAAATTTATCTGAAATATCCCATGTAGTTGAATTCTTTTTTTGCAGACCTGTGTAATTATCCAAAGCATCCCGCAAAAGCAATCCAAAGGCAAAGAAATTGAAAAATACTCCCTGATAAAGCTGCTTTAAATGCCTGGCACAAAGATTGGTTTGTTTAACTATACATCATTGTATTACAAGGGTAACTATTAAAAATACTTTTTTATCCACACAAAGGGAAAGAAAGTTTGAGTAATGCTTTGAAATGAGAACCATTCATCTAAGGTACTTTGCGGGGTTTTTTTGATTTTTAAATGGTCGTGTGTGTAGATGTCCAAATAATGTAAATGTATTATTCATTGTGCTTATTTTAACGTGTTTAGTAATCCCTAAGGAAAATTTCAGGTACTTTAGCTGTCAGATAATCCAAACCATTTTTTTTACTGCATCTGTCTGCAATTTGGTGCCAGACATTTAGTGTGTGAGGAGATGCTGAGCATGTTTTGGGTGCTGTGGAAGTAGTTTTTAAATGTCGAGAGTTGCTGCTGCTGCTCCTCCTACTGCAGGCCACAATTACACTGGTTATTATGCCATGTTTTGAAATCATTATGCACTGTTATTACAATAATTCATGCAGCTGCTGTTTTGTACGCTACAAGATAAAACTTGTGGTGATTGCTCAGCATGAAAAATAAATGTGTCACTCAGGGATTTGTAAAGTCAAATAAAAAAACCATTTAAGCCCTTTTGAAATGCAAGATCTCCCAATTTTATTTTCAGTCTAATAGGGATTCAAAGCCACACACTCCATTTCTTCCCTTTTGACTGGAACAAAATAAGTTATCCTTCATGTATGATACAGATACACATGTTTGCTATTAGATGCCGGAGTCAAGGAAGATGAAGTTTGGGTGAGATAAATTTCCTGTAAGACTTTGGGCCTACAGGTGAAGAAAACTTTTCAATCATACTTTTATAGCTAAGGGTTTATGGTGACATAAATTAGCAAAGCTGCCTCCAAAATCATTTCATCCGAATGCAAGCTCTTTACTCTCCTTATATTCCACAAACAGAAAAATGCACGCTCTGAGTTAATGGAAGGACAAATCAGGTGAAGCCCTACCAATATCAAAGTCTTTAGAGCAGCTCTTTCAGTGACTTGAGACGTGTAAATCAAATGGTTCAATCTGCACAGTGACAAGGAGTGAGCATGAATGATGATTTTTGCTTGCAACATGGGAACTATTATTCCAGCCTCAATCCAGACTAGCTCACCTCTCTGGAATGGGACCTAAGGTGTTCATGTAATTAGGATTTGTGCAATGTTTGCAGAGACCTCTGGCAAACAGTTACCACTAGCTGCTGGAGACCACCCTTTCTGACTGATCTGACAGATTTATTGGTTGTTGAAAAGGGGTGGAAGTTGCAGGTCAGTATTGCTTAGTCAACCATGTGACAGACTTGTGCTGAAAAGGCATAAAGATGCAGTTTTATCATCATCTTTCACGGCAATGCATTCTTATACAGGAATAAGTATTACTGGAAAAACAGGTTTCAAATTTTCACCCAATTCACAAATAATAATAATAATAATAGTAATAAACATTTTAATAGATAACAGAACAAACACTTTTCAAAAAGATTTGTTCAAGCGAGTTTGGAAATGGTGTGTGCCAGCAGACTTGAGAATAAGAGCTCAGGTGTGAATATTAACAAGAGTTTCATTCCCATGTGTAGCTCATTACAAGTAATCCCTGCCACTGGTGAACTTCTATTAAATAAAGAGATGAAAGGTTTGAAAGTAGTGGAAACAAGGATCTTGCGTGCATAGCTGCCCCTTAAAGTATGTAAACATGACCCCCGTTGTCATGCAATACGTATTTGCAACGTATCTGGCATTTTCCTGTTATTTCAAATTTTTTTCTTGAATAGAAAAAGAACCTGCTGTGCTTACATAAATGAAATCCAATTTCACAAAAGTGGACCTAAACAATGGATGGTGACCCCTGGCAAGTCTTTATGGGAAAACATGCAAAAATCCAATATAATGTTATGACCACCTGTCTAATGTTATTAGATAATTGTGTCACCCTTTTGCTGCTAAAACAGTTGTAACCCAACAAGGCATGGACTCTATCTATCTATCTATCTATCTATCTATCTATCTATCTATCTATCTATCTATCTATCTATCTATCTATCTATCTATCTATCTATCTATCTATCTATCT
>NW_005187459.1:1962604-1971833 GCF_000239375.1 Pundamilia nyererei
TCTATCTATCTATCTATCTATCTATCTATCTATCTATCTATCTATCTATCTATCTATCTATCTATCTATCTATCTATCTATCTATCTATCAAATAATAAATCTTTATTTATTTATTATTTGAGACTCTATGTATAATTTTGAACCAGTGTGGACAAAAAAATCCAATCTTGTGCAATCAATTCTTGTTTTTAGAGTTGTTAAAGTTGTACGCAGTACAATCCACCCCAACACAACAGTTCAAACAAATCATTAAAAGTGCAAAACTGCCACGACATTCAAGAAATAACATAATATAATAATATATATAATAATATATACACACTTTATAAGATGTATAAATCAAGGATATTGTCCACTGGACCTCGTCCTGTACCCTTAGCAGAAAAACAACCCCAAAGCATAACGTTTCCACCTCCGTGCGAAACTTTGGGGACGGTGTTCTTTGGTTCATATACAGCATTTCTCTTCCTCCAAACACTGCAGGTCAAGCTGATACCAAAGATCTTGATTTTGGTTTCATCAGCACTTTCTCTCAAGCCTTCTTTGACTCATTTAGATATTCACTGGAAAGCTTAAGACAGGCCTTTACATGTTCCTTGTGAGCAGGGGGACCTCGCCGGGCTGCAAGATTTTAATCGATTATGGTGTTGTGTGTTATCAGTGGTGTTCGTGGTGACTGTGGTCCCAACTGTCTTCTGATCATCAACAAGCTCCTTCCGTGTAGCTTTGGGCTGATCCACCACGTTTCTCATGATCATCCTCACCCCAATGATGCAAGATCTTATGTGGAGTTCCAGACCGGGGCAGATTGATGGTCAGTTTATATTTCTGAATCATCACACCAACAGTTGTTATCGTCATCTTTTTATTCTGTGGACAGGGGTGTTTTGTACTTATAACGAACTGAGGTCAGGAGTACCTGTAATTGACTGATGGATTTATTGAGTTTGATTTTTATACCACATGGGAACTCAGCCAATCTGCAGGAGCCAGAATTCAGGCTGGTTTGTACCTGTGTGCCAAGTTTGGTTGCTCAAATCCTGATTGAGTAGGAGGAGTTGGCGGCGAAAGAGACAGACAGACAGACATGGTATGGTGAGGCTGTTATTCTTTAAATAATGTCAGACAGATCTCAGTGCAAACATTAGACATGATTATTCCCATTTCAATTTTTTCCAGCTACCTGATCTTCCCATCAGCTACCTAAACTATTCAAAAGGTTGTTGTGTCTTCATCTCTGAATGACACCAATAATGAAATACCCAGCTGGTATTGTACCTAACACAAAAACAGCTCTTACTCAACTTACAAATAATTTACTGCTCACTGCTGACTCCAGTCATTTCTCAGTTTTAATTCTCCTACCTTCTACATTTGATATGTATGATATACTTTAAATCTCATTGAACTCTGCACTGGTATCAAGGATAGTTCTCTTGTATGGTGTTACTCCTACCTATCTGACTCATCATTTCTCGTCTTAGTAGGGGATTTTTTCCCCCTTATTCTTCATGCAGTGTTCTCACAAGATTCAATAATAGATCCCAGTTTATTCTCTATTCATATTGTTTCCTTGGATCATGTAACTCATAGAAGAAATATTATTTTCCACTGTTGCACAGATGGCACATAGCTATATGTTCTGCTGACTGACGGATGTTCCCAAACTTCTGTTTAACAAGCCCAGATCTGACGTCTTTTCATTTGTCCTTCCAGAGCTGACCCGTGACTTAAAGAATCTTGGAAACCTGTCCTTCAACGTCAGACATCCTGGCTGCAGTATCATTACTCCGAACTTTGCTTTGACATACAGCTCACCAGGGCAGTCTAGTCGTGATTTTTTATTCAACTTAGTAGTATTGTGAAACTTTATTGATTTCATTGTTTTTATCTGTAGCCAACTTTGAAAGAGCTGTTCGTGCTCTCATTTTGTCAGATCCGTGTTATCAAAATTCCTCATGTTCCTGGCCCAGCCAAAAGGCCATCTCCCACTTCTAGACTTTTAACAAGTTCAAAGAGAGTGTCTTATCATTTCTCTTTCAAAACCTTAACCTTTAAAACCTGAGCAGAACTTTACTATTTGTTCCCACACCCTGCCTTATTACAAAATTTTCCTGTTGCAGAGTCCATATATGGATCCAAAATGGCAGCATCAGATTTACCAACAACAACAAAGAGACTTTGGTAGATAAGTCCAGAAAATCCAACAAACTGAAATTCAGTTCAATTCAATTCAATACATATGGCACCACATCAAAACAACAATCATCACAAGGTGCTTTAAATTGTAACGTAAAGACCTTACAATAATAGAAGAACTGAGGCATGGAGAAACAGAAGGGGAGTAAGGCAGGTCATTGCTGGATAACATTCAAGTAAACAGGCAAAAATTAAGAGTGGCTACCCACTAAGGGCACACAGAAATAAATGGTGGTGGTGCAATGGAGTGGGGGATATTTTCTTGTCTTGGTACACTTTGGGCTCCTTAGTACCAACTGAGCCTTTTTTTTTTGAGTATTACTACTGACCATGTTCATCCCTTTGTGACCACAGTGTTCCAATTTTCTGAAGGTTGCTTCCAGCAGGATAACATGTCATGTCACTCTACTCATACAGCCTCCACAGTCACCAGATCTCAATCCCATATATTACCTTTGGGATGTGCTGTAACAGGAGATTTGCACAATAGTCATACAGACAGCAACTCTGCAGCAACTGTGTGATGCTCTCACATTAATATGGACCAAAGTCTCTTAGGAATGTTTCCAGGACCTTGCTACCACAAGGAATTATTGTAGTTCTGAAGGCAGCGTGCAACTTAATATTATCTTAGTAAGCTCAGTTCCTAGCTGTGAATCACTTCTCAAAACTTCCGTTTACGGGAATCTGTTCCTTTTCTAGATTTTATTCCTCTTTCATCATTTATATTAGGTCAGTGTGCTTCAAGGGTATTTAGCAGTGAAGTACAGCTGAGGGTGGAGGCTGGCTAACATTTTTGTCATTATGTACTGAACAAATTGTTGGCCTTATTACAGGAGTAGATAAGAAAAGGGATAAACAAAGTTAATACAGTTCACTCCAAAGGAACTTGAATTTGCAAACCTTTCAAGTTGTCCAAAGCCTTGTTAGCGAGACATGGCCAGAGTCATTAGGCTTTGTTGTTGGGACTTTAGAGTTTAACACATCAGTTTATTTGCTTTAAGAAGTTTAAGAGTTTCATTTTTGCTGTTAGAAAACAATCTAATTTTACCGTTGCCGAAGTTTGAACACAGCTCACATGGCTACTGTTCAGCTTTATTTAACTGAATGATTTAAGCAATAAATTCGCACCAGTGTCAAAGGGAATTGTGGCAAATTGTTTCAGGGAATAACAAGAACAGGAAGCTGCAAAAATGTAACATGCAGCCAGCTTCCAAAAAAGAAAAAAACCCATCAAGTTTCCCTTTTTGCTCTCTCTTTCTCTGTGTGTTGTTTAAATTAAGCAAAATTGAAATTACATTACTGGAACAGACTAAACTTATACAAGTTCTATGCCTGAAAAACAAATTTATGTCTCTCTTCTTGACATATAACCATTATTTTGAGTCCATATGTGTGAGATTATTCACTACAAATAATATTGTGGTTCTTAACAGCCTGGCTCAAATAGAGATCCTCGGACAAAAAAAAACATGAAAGATATTGTGTGAACATAAACCATAAAAACTCTAATCTGTTTATCTGGCACAGTCTGTCTGAAACAGATGCTGAAAAGCATCTGAGCCCAACAGTGTGCATAGCATATTTCTTAGCCACAGTATTGTGTGAATCACCGAAGCCATTTGTAACATATTTGTGACCATTGTGTGGTTTATCCTTCCAAAGGCAACACAATAATAAAGTAAGACCACACTCCTATCTGACATCTGTCAACGTGTTGTGGACCAACCTCAAGCACAAGTTGAAAAAAGCCAGACCACTGTTTTCTAGTTCAGATCAGCTGCTTTCAGGCATGAGCTGAGAAACTGCACGGTTATAATAGTATTGGAAAAAATCACAAAGCGGGAATGACAAGACATCAATAAATCTTGTAACTTTAAAAAATGTAAATAGGAAAATGTGCAGAAAAGGAAGTCTTGACTTAGGATGAGAGGAAAGCTTGAAGGTACTGATATGAACATTTGTTTTTGTGTTGCATATATGCGTCTCATACTATTCTCGATGTTGCCTTCAGCAACATTTTAAAGAAGGAAATAATCTCTGCTTGAGCCAGTTCCCTTCTATTTCTCCACTCGGTTGGCTGCCCTTTTCTTTTGATCTTTTTTTGCTCTTTTACTTTTGTCTGTGCGTAATAACTCCGAATGTGTGTTTGCTATTATCAGATTATTATCCCGCTGAGTGCCTGTGTACGAGTTCTGGGCACCATGCCTGGGTCTGACACCAGGCTCCGGGGCTCTCCTTGAGCCTCCAGACATCACTGTCTTTGGCCGACTCTGAGAGAGAGCATATGTTAACAGCACGCTAGTAACACCGTGGCTTAATTTCAGTATTCTGTCCCTTATTCTGCAAACTCTGGGATGCCTCCCACATCTGCATGAAAAGCAAAGTCAGTAAGGGAGGGATGAATGAAAGCTGTGGAGGATTGTTTGTTGGTTTAGTACTGAAATCTCAGAAAACAAATGAGATGACAGTGTGGAGTTTGTTTATTCAGGCAAGAAAGCTTCACTGTATCCCAATTTTCCATTTCCAGGACTGCAGAATTACCCTTTTTGCTCATTTCACAGCGCTGAAAGGCAGCGATAGGTAAGGACAACAAGACACAAGTAAGCAGATGTATTACCCAGCGCTTCAGAAGTGAAATGAATCTCATACCCTTGAGAGCATCCTGACAGTAGCCCCTGACCTCAGCGCTCTGCTCACTCAGTATCCCTGTCTTCTTTGGTATCCACACACAATTAGTCATGCCTCATCATCTGATACAACACATTCTGAAGGTCAAGATGACAAACTGGACTTTTATATTCTGCCAAAGCATGCCTGAAAAGCTATACTGCATTTCTGTCTTGTGATTCAGCTGCTGAACTCACGTTGTATATTTGAAGGCAAAAGAGCTCTTCTCAGATGACGTTCCCCATGGGAGCAATTGATACTAACACACTTTTCCTGGAGGGCCCCCCAACTACTCAACATTGCTGACATGGGATCTAAAAGCTTGAGAGAAAAGGATGACACGAGAAGGGGAAGAGAGCCAGAGAGAGACAAGGTTGCATCAGCTCAGTGTTTGTAAATGTTCGAGAGAGTGAGAGCCTTGTAAATGGAATTTCTCCTGGGAGAATAAATGGTATGGTTTTGTATTGAATTACATTAAAAAATGTGCTTTTTTTTTCCTAGCATGCATTGATGCAGCATGTCCATGGACTGGGAAAATCAAGCATAAGGAGAACAGGAAAGTTTCTAAATAGAAGAAAAGCATAAATACCCCCAGAGGAATGCATTTAAATTATATTTGTTATTAGAAAAGAGATAATAATTAATTCCAAGAAGACTCTTGCTGGACAACAGTGTATTCCCAAGAAAAGGCCTTACCATCACTGTACGGAAAATGCACTCAGGCATGGATCAGTTACTGTAGCTGAAGACGTTGATTGGGAGCCAGTTCCTCGGAAGAACTGTAGTGCTTATACCATTATCTCTGTCTGCACGATTCCTTGATGACGTTTTCTTTTTTTGTTTGCTTTTTTGTAATCCAAACTTGCATATTGTTGTTGTTGTTGTTTTTTAAAAAATCAAACGAAAATATAAAGTCTTCAATTCTGCACTCTCAGAACGACAAGACAGTTTTATGTCTTTATCTTTATCGCAGATTAAATACTGAAGAACTACAAATCAATCAAAAATTCCAGACTTTACTTACCGGATCAGCGTGATGTAATAACCCTCTGTCATCCTAGAAGGCTCCATGTCATCCTGATGGATTACAACAGAAGCAACTTTGCCAGTTACTTCCAGTAAGGGTTTTTGCTGAAGCAGAAAATTCTTATTTAGCCAATTTACATTTGACCTCTTTACTCTTTGTAGACTGTTTTCATGAGAATTGGTCTATAATATCTTTTGTGCATTTCACAACATGCAGCACTCTGCCCCTAATCCAATTCTAGCCATAAATCTTTTTAAAGTTGCAAATATAAAAATGACTGAGCACAGCAGTTTCCAGTCAAGTTAAAACAAAAAACGGAAACATTCTGGAGCTTGCAGTGCTGTCACTTGGAGAGACATATAAAACTGTGTTTTTTGATTCTTTTTTTAAGTTCATGGACACAAAATTGTAATGATTTCTAAGCATTCCTAACACAGCTACGGTTCGGCAATTCTTACCAGGTTTTTGTTTTATTTCGGTCTGTACTATGCCCAAGGAAAGAATTACTGCACATGCACCATCACCCTGAATTAAAAAGATCTGAGACAATCTTCGGACATCTGTTTTTTAATTTTTCCATCTCTCTGGTCTCATCACTGCTGCCACAGTAACGGGTAGTCTTTACACCAAGCTCACCTTTTAAATTTGTGTTTTGGAAAGGAAGTTTTATGTGTCAGGACATTGCAAGAATTCATTTGGCAATTCTTCTAAACATCAATAGGTAAATGCAGAAGCAGTGGGCAAAAACTAAGTGTACTGTTTGATTCAGTAGCTTGTAGAAAAAAACTTTAGCAGCAATAGCTCGTAGTAATTGCTTTGTGTATGGAGTCATCACTGTCTCATATTGTTGTGGAGGAATTTTGGCCCACCATTCTTTAGCTGCTTCAGTACATTGAGGTTTGCAGGGATTTATTTATGCACAGCTCTCTTGCCAAAGTATTTTCATGTCTGGGTATTGCAACAACTTTGTTTTGTTTTCAGCCATTCTGTTGTAGATTTTCTGGTATTCCTAGGTTCATTTGACCTAATTTCAGCCAAGCTTTAGCTTTTGGACAGTTCACATTTGACTCTAGAATACTTTGGTATGAAGGAGTTAATGGCTCCAAGGTGCTCAGGTCCTATGGCTGCAAATCAAGCCCAAATCATCACCTCATCCACCACCATGCTTGACAGTTGGTAAGACATGTTTGTACTGATATGCCGTGTCTGGATTTCTTCATAGATGGGTCTGTGCATTATGCACAAGCATCTCCACTTTGCAGGATTGCATGATCTGTACTTCCTCTTGCAGGTGATCATGCAAAGCAAAGAGAATAAAACACAGGCACTGCACTAGGGTCGATGTAAACGGGAAGCAGTCCTACACCTTTAAAAACATCGCCAAACTCATCCATTACTGGTGACTAACATATGCAGGGGCAGGGATAGCTCAGTAGGTAGAGTGGTGGCCCCATGATCGGAAGGTCGGGGGTTCGATACCCCTGAACAGCTACCCTCAGGTCCCTACACACTGCTCCCCGGGCGCCCAATGGCTGCCCACTGCTTCACTGAGTGAATGGGTTAAATGCAGAGAGCGATTTTCCCCACGGGGACCAATAAAGTACACTGTCTTCTGTCTTCTGCTAGACACAGACAGGGTGTAATGACTCCAAAGTCTAGACATGTTTTTTATCCTAGGTGGTGCTTTTATGTCTGGCATAAAATTGTAATATTAACTGAGTATGACTAGTTGCTCAACACCATAGCTCAAAGTGGGAATGCTGAGGGCTCAAACACACTTTGTATTCCTAGTCCTGTGAAAACATGTGGGAATGACGTTAGCTGAAGATCCAGAGTTATGCTTGCATGTTTGCACATAATTGCTTTGTATTACAGATGTTTTGTTCTTGGGTCACTGTATCAATAAATAAATCCTGACTATCTGCATTTTATTGGGTTTATTTTCAATAACCCAAGTAAGTAAGTAAAATTTTTATTTCTATAGCACATTTCTAGATAAAAGATCACAAAGTGCTTCACAAGGTATAAAACAAAAACAGTCAAAAGTTAACAAATGCAATTCTAAAAAGATGTGTTTTTAGTTGTTTTTTAAAAGTGATCACTGAGTCCGCAGATCTTAAGTTCTGAGGAAGAGAGTTCCACAGTCTGGCGGCCACAGTGGCAAAAGCTCTGTCTCCCTTGGTTTTCAGCCTTGTATGCTGGATAACAAGTAGGCCATGATCAGTGTGGACAGTTATTGTTGCATATATGGTTCCATGATGTCATGATCCGGAGATATGATGGGAAATTCCATCCGGCACCTGAGTTCCTTTGGTCTCCGCCCCTGGGCAGATGTCTCCTGCAGTCCTGCACACCTGAAGCTGATTCTGGGTAATCAGGATGAGGTCTTAAGCTCCATCGGGACTCTTCTTTGCCGCCAGTTTGTCAATGACCTCACGTTGGTGTTGGCTCCAAGTTTTCATGCTTTTGTTTTTTTGTTTTTTTCTGCTTACCTTGTTTTCCTGTGCCACAGTTCACCTGGACCATCCTCGCCACTTACCTTCAGCTTCAGCTTTTCTCAGACTACCTCTCCATTCTGGAAAACTGCTGTTGTGGTCATTCTTGATCAAAACGGCAATAAACAATAAACCACAGTAAACAGAATATTCACTGAATATTCTGAATCAGCAGCTCTGCAGTGTATCGGTAGGTTGGTCCAAATTAAGATTCTTAGTTAAGTCGATGACTGGTTACAATGCTTTATTGAGATTGCAGGCTCGCAGTTAATCTCCTTTATACAATACAGTGCAAAGGGCAACCACATGAGGAATTAGACAGGTTTAAAATGATTTCAGTCTAATCCAGTTGGAAGTTAGTTGGAAGCAAACAGGCTGAATATACCTAATGTGCACATCAAATCCAGTTTTTATATTATTAAACTATGAACATTGCTTAAAATATTTAATATTTAACACAGGCAGAAATTATAGGTCCAGTTTAATTCCAAATGACCTCAACAAGACTGTAATGAAAAATATGAGAGGCTTTTAAAAGTTTTCTTTATTTTTATTTACTTTTATAAGTTTGTTTAATATGTCTCTTGGAAAATGTGACCTTACACTTAGCCCTCATTCCAGAAAGTTACTGATCCTTTTCTTTATTTGATTGGAGTTTATTTGAGGAGGTACAGTGGGGCAAAAAAGTATTTAGTCAGCCACCGATTGTGCAAGTTCCCCCACCTAAAATGATGACAGAGGTCAGTCATTTGCACCAGAGGTACACTTCAACTGTGAGAGACAGAATGTGAAAAAAAAATCCATGAATCCACATGGTAGGATTTGTAAAGAATTTAT
>NW_005187459.1:1971997-1973021 GCF_000239375.1 Pundamilia nyererei
CCGGTTACCAAGATTACGTGAAGTACCCTCGGAAGGTCTGCTAGATGATGTTAATGCAGCACTACGGACGATACCTACAGCCACGATTACCGACACTAACAAGCTGATCTACAATACGGCAGTGATCAGTGAGATTCTTGGCTACAAGTTGAACAGCCACAAGGGGCAGTACCCTCCATGGAGAAGGAGGCTAGAGGCTAAAATCAAGGTAGGAGGTCAGCCAACTATCAGAGTTGGAGAAAGGCACAATGAAGAAGGTGCCTAAGAAGTACAGGAAGCTGTCCATATCTGAGGCCTTGGAAACTGCCAAGCAACGACTCACAGCCTTGGCCAGCCGCTTGAGGAAGTATACCAGAGAGATAGAAGGCAGGAGAATTAACCGGCTGTTTATTCTCCTGCTGCTAGTTGACGAAGGATCAGGCCGGACAGTCCTGACCCTCAAGGACCCCTAGAAGGGACCGGTCCTCTCCAACTACCGACAAATAACCTGCCTCAGCACCACGTGGAAGCTCCTGTCAGGCATCATAGCGCCTAAGATGGGTCAATATATGAGCGGGGCACAGAAAGGTATGGGCAAGAATACTAGAGGCGCAAAACACCAGCTACTGATAGACCAAGCAGTCAGCAGAGATTGCAAGACCAGACTGACCAACATGTGCGCTGCCTGGATTGATTACAAGAAGGCCTATGACTCAATGCCCCACACCTGGATCCTGCAATGCCTAGAATTGTACAAGATCAACAGGACCCTGAGAGCCTTCATCAGGAACTCAATGGGTATGTGGTGTACAACACTAGAGGCCAACTCCAAGCCCAATTAATTGATCCACACCACCAGAATATACAGCAATGACATCGGAATGTCGTTCGGACTGGAGAAGTATAGTCAGATGGTAACAAAGAGAGGGAAGGTAGTCAGAACAGAGGGGATCAAACTACCAGAAGGCAACATTGCAGACATAGAGGACAGTTACAAGTACCTGTTGATCCCGCAGGCAAATGGGAACCATGAAGAGGCCGCTAG
>NW_005187459.1:1973592-1979092 GCF_000239375.1 Pundamilia nyererei
CGAGCGGGGAAATTATATATATATAATACAATAGCATTAATATATAATCTATTTCATATGTTATGAAAATACACATAAATCCCACCTAAAATTTGACTTGCTGCATGAAGTCCTATCTACAGCTTGATGACAGCAGGATATTTGAGCTAAAACATGAAAGATGATATTGTCTGCGGCACAGTGTGCGTACTCGCTGAAGTGACACGACCACCTAAATATTAAAAACATAAACTCTTTACTCTGCACTTAAACGCAACATCATGGTTATTTTCTTTTTTAGAAGCATTTAAAGACCATAACATTCTGCTGAGCTGCTGAGTCAAATAAATCAAAATTGACTTCTGTAATGTTCCAGGGAAAAAGAAACAAAACTAAAATCTGAGAAACATCATAAGAAAACAAACGGGAGAAGGAAAAATGTTGGGAGAGAATGCAAAAAATAAATAAATAAATAAATTGATAGAAAACAAGATCGGGGGATGAGAAGAATGAGGGCGGATGGTTAAAGGCATTATTGTGTCCAATTTCTGTGTGATTACAGAAGCCAGTTAAATATGTCTGAATATGTCCCCAATGACAACATCTGATGGAAGAAAAAAACTTTGAGACAGAAAAAATGATGGACAGTTAATCTGATTAGTGTTTCTGATTGAGTTGCAGTTTCTGTATAATTTGGTCCACTGATGTTATCAGACATGACAATATTAAACATTTAACAATTTAAAGGCAACTCCTTGATAATATTATGACTGTCAAGCTTTTCATCCATCTATCCACCCATCCATTTTCTGCTACTTAGCTGGCTTTTTTACCTGTCTTAATAGAGATCCACAGACCTCCTGGTCTCCACCCTCCTCCTCCAGTTCTGTGAAGGCGACAATGAAGTATCCCCAAGCTGACTTTAGCATGTACTAAGTCTGTCTCAGGGTCTCTTTGGAACACCACACCTGAGAGGCATCAAGAGGGTATCCTGAAAAACAATCAGAATCAGAATCAGAAAGGGTTTTATTGCCAAATGTTGAGCAGGTTTACAACATTAGGAAATTGCTGCGGTACTTAGTGCAAACATACTGTCATATAACGCTTAAATAGACATAAAAATAAGAATTAAAAGTGCTAAGTACATAGATATATACACGAGTGCATGTGGTGATCAGTGACAAACATGGAATGATGCAGTGAACACAGCGTAGGGTCATGTGTTAGTGGTGGGAACAGTCATATGGTTACTGTTCATGAGTCCAACAGCAGAGGGAAGAAACTGTTCTTATGGCGAGAGGTTCTGGTGCGAATGGACCGGAGCCTCCTGCCTGACGGGAGCAGGTCAAACAGACTGTGTCCAGGGTGAGAAGGGTCAGCTGAGATCCGAGCTGCACGCCCCAATGTCCTGGAGGTGTACAGGTCCTGCAGAGATGGGAGTCTGCAGCCAATCACCTTCTCAGCAGAGCGCACAACACGCTGCAGTCTCTGTTTGTCCCTGATAGTGGCTCCAGCGTACCACACGGTGATGGAGGAGGTGAGGATGGACTCGATGATTGCAGTGTAGAACTGCATCATCGTCCGTGTTGGCAGGTTGAATTTCTTCAGCTGCCTCAGGAAGTACATCCTCTGCTGGGCTTTCTTAATGACGGAGGTGATGGTGGGCTCCCACTTCAGGTCCTGGGTGATGGTGGTACCCAGGAAGCGGAATGAGTCCACAGAGGTGAGGTGACACTTCACCATTATATCACTTTATATATCACATGCACACCGGAGGTTTTGAGATTGATCTTCTAATGGTAAACAGGAAAAAACCTATGAGGTGCCAGATGATTCATTCTTATTTGCTCCTACTTAAAATGTGTAAGATCTGACATAATCTCTACATTCTGGCCAACAATTTACACACTTGTTGGAGTTACACACATGATGTTAATTTATATCCTGTAGGTGTGATATATAACACGACATGGGTTTTGTCTGTGGCTTCTAAGAATCTAGCCATCGTCACAATGGAGTTTAACGAACATGGACTAAAACTGTTAAAGCTGAGGGGCCAGAAAAACAAACAAATCTGACACCTTTAATCATGCTGCTTAGGAAGCTACAGGCAGGTCCTGAGGAGACTTTTAAGAATGTTACCAGAATGATGGTGGTGTAGGTGATATATAGGGTTCTCAATCTAGTGAGATCTGCCATTTGTAGAGAATATTTCAATGCTCGGACTTGAAAATCAAGAGAAACCATGGGCAGAAGTCTCAGGGGTCAAGTGCGGGTCCAAGAACCTGGTTTCCACGTCCAAAGAGTGATTTGTTGTAGTTTCTTTATGCATGCTATATGAGGTGTTCTGTGAGCAATGACCAAAGAGAAAAGTGCATTTGTTAAGTATAACCTAATATAATGCTACAGGGTGAGATATGAATATCTGTGAAAACAGATAAAAAGAGGGAGTCAAAAAGGATCCAGACAGCTTGACACGATCTGTAAGACATTTAGTTTTGAAGTTAAACCACTTTTAAATACATAAATGTACAACACTTTGTCCTTTGACAAGAAGAAAATGATAAGAAAAATTCTTATTAAAAATTACATCTCCAGGTGAGGTACTGACAGCCTCTCCTTTAGTTTATAGCTGACCTCATATCCCCACCATACTACAACATGTAATAAAGCATTACATTTTTGATGTTAAGCTGTAATACTTTAAAAAACCTTTCTTGTGCAAAGGCTTTGAAAACTATTTTTTAAACTTAGAACTTACATGTTAAAAAATTACATTAAGCTGGAAAAAATGTAATAAAGTAATAAAAATTAAAAAGCAAATATATTTAATTTTCTTTTTACTTTGAATATATTTAGTTACCGCGTACAGATGTTGTGTTGCAGCCTCCAGCCTCCAGCCCACTACAGTACTAAAACAAGCGTTTGCATTGTAACAAATGACTTTTGAGAGCTGGATCTCTGTATTTGGATTTTATTACCCATGAGAACTATATGCAGACCGTTTATGATATTCATCATAATGAATTGTTCAGGAAATGTCACTGACCTTAAGAGAACAAGTTTGGATGGATTTTCTTTTCACATAAATTTTCAGATCTTATTGCCTTTTAAAAGCTGTATTATGACATTCCCTTGGGCTTTCTGTTAGACAGTCTTCCATATTCAGTCCTTTAAATTCTTGGACAATGCACACGTTTGCAGGACTGATAACTCTCTTTTGGAGTTATCAAAAGATTTACTTTTCCCCCAAATGATTTTTTTAAATACACATTATGTATTTTGTGCCAACCATTTTACCTAAAGGTAATACTTTATCAAAGGATTCAAGAATCTCGGGATCTTTTTCATGAGTGAGGAAAGGAGGCGAACAGGAGATTGACAGATGGATTGGGCCTACAGCTGCAGTGATCCAGACACTGTACTGGTCTATCATGGTGAAGAGCAAGCTGATAAAGTGAAAGTGAAGGCTGTTGATTTAATGGCTGATCTAGGTCCCTATCCTCACTCATAAAATATTAGATACTTTGGTATTATATTTTATTTGCAAATACCTCACACTTCACCATTATATCACTTTATATAACATGCACACCAGAGGTTTTGAGATTGATCTTCTAATAGCAAACAGGAAAAAACCTATGAGGTGTCAGATGATTCATTCTTATTTGCTCCTACTTAAAATGTCTAAGATCTGACATAATCTCTACATTCTGGCCAACAATTTACATACTTGTTGGAGTTACACACATTTCATATTCTTACCTATGGTCAAAAACTTTGGGTAGTGATTGAAAGAACGAGATCGCTGACACAGAACCGGTGGAAATGAGCTTTGTCCGAGGGTGGCTCGGCTCTCTCTTAGAGGTAGGGTGAAGAGTTCAGCCATCCGAGGGAGGCTCAGAGTAGAGGTGCTACTCCTCCACATCGCAAGGAGGCAGTTGAATTGGTTCAGCCATCTGACTAGGATACCTCCTCGGCGCCTTCTGGATCAGGTTTTCTGAGCATGTCCTACCTGGAGGAGGCCACAGTGACAATTAGTTTGCATGGAAGACACTGACTTTAAGCAAACATTTGCAAACGATTTGCCAAGCATTACTGAAACTGTGAAAAAACATAAATGTAGAATGTTTGCCTTCCAAGTAAAATTTTGAAATATGTCGATTGCAGCCATAGAACCCAGTCTCTTGGTAGGTTGTGATGTAATCTATTTATTAATCAGCTGATCCGTGCTGCTACGAGGATATTCATTTCTATTTTACGATTTGACCAAATATATTCAGGAAAAAAATAAATAAATACAAATTATATACACACACACACACACACACACACACACACCCACACACACACACAAGCACCACCAGACAATTGCACTAGAACTACATTTAACTGTTGGTATAATGTTCTTTGCATGAAATGCTGCATTAGTTTTACACAAAAAGTTAAACTTTGGTTTTGTCAATATGCAAAAAAATATGAAACCAGAAAGGGGGCAATCTAAGGAGCTTGGAAAGAAAAGCGTCTGGACTTCTTTAAGTTGCTTGAAGACGTTTCACCTCTCATCCGAGAAGCTTCTTCAGTTCAGGTCAGAACTGAAGAAGCTTCAAGGCCTCACAAAACATAACTTAGCAACACATTATATATAGGTCCAATATCTGATTTAAAAATACTAGCGGTTGTTAGTGCTTCCCCTCAGCCTCCGCGTAGATGGCCGTATGGTATCAATTTGAAAATCCTACATTATCTTGTTCTCAAGTTATTGCGTCAGCAAGATTTTTAGAAAACTTGACCTCTGACCTCAGCCTTGGAGTCACTGAGATTCAAACATAGCTGTTATTTTCAGTAGAGGCATTTATGGTATCAATTTGAAAATCCTATGTTGGCTCATACTCGAGTTATCCCATTCACAAACTTTGGTGTCCACACCAGCTGCCTGGTGGGGTGACCACAATACCGCATCAGCTTTTTACAGCTGAGGAGTAAAAACTCTAAAATGAAACACACGCAGGAATTAAATTCCTTGTAAATTTCACTTGCTGAGCAGTCCTTAGCTTTGAATATAGTTTCTTCATGTTTTTTCTCTGCCCGGGAAACTGTACATTTACACTCACAGATAATAGGCAGAAACCTTTTGTGTGTTTGGTGATATTGAGCTGCACCATGAACGTATCAGAGGAATAAAAAGGGAAAATGGGTGTTGAAGGTGCAAGCAGGCCATGGGATGTCATCATTTTATTACCCAGCAACTATCTCCAGGCCGTAATGGAAAGCAAAGCCAAGCTGCATCAAAGAAAAAAATGCATTAACCTCTCTATCACATTTAATTACTCATTGACTCAAGATGCCAGAACATCATTCCAGATTGTTCCAGATCACTTTAACTTCTGGCTGCACACTGCATGTCAATGCTAAACAACATATTATAAATGTATATACTTTGTGTGAGTCATTTGCAGAGATGGGCAGTACGCATTATTGTAATCCGATTACTTTTTTCAAGTAACTTGACCAACACTGG
>NW_005187459.1:1979907-2058685 GCF_000239375.1 Pundamilia nyererei
GATTACTTTTTTCAAGTAACTTGACCAACACTGGTCATTTGTATCCTACATTAAATTGCGATACACCAAAGACCATAGGCCCTGCAGGTGACTTCCAAGTAGAGGAGTAAAGTAAAGCAAGCAGTGAGTCGATATCTGGCATTGATATACACAGCCTTCTCTGACCTATCCTCTTTCACTTCATTCAAAAGCTAGAGCACACACATGCACGCCCATCCTTAGTAGTTATAAATGTTGTCTCTCAGAGAGGCATGTAGAGGTGCACGGAGTGTAGAGAGTGGGAGGCTTCTCCCTCTCTTTCAAGAAGATTCATGAGTTACAAGTCATGTCGTAAATTTTTGCTGTCTCGCAGCCCTTCTTAGGCTGATTAATTTAAAAAGACATCACTGAGATTTTGTTGTTTCACTTTGCACTTGAAAGACTGAATTGAGACACATTTAAGACAAAATGATGATACAAGGGAGTTCACCGAAGATATCCAATGACATGCAGGAATTTTAAGGAGTAATAGGAATCTTTGTGTTTATATACTTTGGTTGCAAAGGAAGTGATATGAAATTATCTTCTGAAACAGCAGCATCCTTACTCATATCCTATAAGAATTACAATATTTAAATCGTGTGCTCGCATGTTATAATAACAGTTACTGCAATGCTTGGTTCTGGCATAAGTTTCTGCTGTCCTGAAATGCAATCTGGGAGTTACACTCAAACTTGTTTTTAACACTCTGAGAAAATTGTAAATGACAGTTGTTTGCACTGTGCTTATAAACTTGGCTGTCTACTGTGTGCTGCTGGGTAATTTGAGACAGCCATGTTATGAATGTAACGCAGGAACATTGCTCAGTCTGAATTCAGATCTTTCAAACCTGTCATCGCAGCTAGTATTAAGAGTTTGTAGTGTAGCATAGTGTACATGCTAATGCCATAGTTCTGTGGGAAACTATGGTAATTTTGCACAACTAATGCTCCTGACAAAAGCATTCATCCCTCTCAATTTTGGGCTTTTTGGTTTTATGTCTTCTGTCAAAAAAGTGGAACGATTGTTATTACATTTACAATATACTTTAAGTGCAGATCTTATTATGTACAAATTGAATGTTCAGGTATGATTTCACATAAAATCTTTTTTTAGCTGTTCACATGAACAGTCAGGAGTGATGTGTTTTTGGCTCCACTGTCATGTCATGTCACTAATTATCTAATTATTCATTGATGAATTGATGACAACTCAAAAATTAAGGAACATTTCAGGAAGTTAGTTAAGAAGGTAAACTATTATGAGAAGCTAAATAACGCAATCAAACAACAAAAAGGGGTAAAAAAAAATCTCATTGGCTGAAAGTAAAATATATATAAGTCTTATTTAGACAGTTATCAATTTTGCTCAGTGCTGTCTCCATATTTAATTAAGGGCTGTATTATTTCAGGGCTGATGGGGCATGAGCTCTTTGATGATAAATGTGAAGAATTTCCTCAGTAACTTTATTTATTTTACAGATAAAATAAAAAAGATTTCTGGGTGCTGGGTGCCAAATTTGCTATCTGTTTTCATCTGTTGCCATTTTTGATGCTAAACTATGGCTAAAGCTTATATTGAGCAGAAATAAGAGTGTCTGCTCTTCTCCTACATCCTGGAGATTATTCTCTTTCACTGGCTTAAGATCGTATTTTCCCCAGTTCCATTTTTAATACGTTTGGTTCTGGTTATTAATCAGACTGTTTTAAATATTCCATTATTTATTCATTGCCAAAGAAACCTCATTTGGATCCAATGTCTTTTAATAACGACTCAGTGATCCCTAAACTTTGTACTCTCATACTTCTCCAACAGCTTTTTATGCCTCTGTGAGTGACTCTATTCTTCTACAGCTCTCTCCTAACAGACTAGAAAATCTTAAAACTTGGATCCTTAATAAAAAATAAACCTGAGATGTCCCAAGACTTTTTAAAATGCACAATGTTTGGTCCCCCAGATACCATTAGCATCAGAGTAAAGAGACCCCTCGGAATACTTGGATAATATTTGACTTTGTCTTGATAATCAAGTCAAAAATGTTATGTTTGTTATTATTTACTCCAGCCAAAGATAATCTCTAAAATGATCTTTTGCCGGTTTGGTTATGCAGTGCCAAATTATCTAAATAGCTACAATCTACAGTCTGTACAATTTTTGTTTTAAAGAAAAAGCTCATTTTTCAAAGCCAGGACAGCCTCGGTCCTGGACAGATCTCTGATTTATTGACGTGGTATGTGCCCCCTGGACCATTAAGATCTATAGGTGAAGCCCTGGTTATTCTCAGACCACAGTTAGTTAAAGTGATTTTACATTTCCTATCAAAAATGTCACACCCCAGAACTCTCTGCCTACTGAACCCTGATTCTAATGTATACATTAGCTTAAATACATTTGATCATTTTTACTTTTTCTGTAATTATGTCTCTTCTTATCTCTTCTGCCTTGTCTAGTATTAGATTTTATGGACTTAACATAGTTAAGAAGAATGCTGTATTGCCATCTTACACACCAATAACTTTAACAGTGCAGACCATTTGTTTGCAGTATTCCAGAGTGCAGCTATGCTATGGTAACTTGCCAGACAGACAGGCAGATAGATTAAGCAGATAGGCCTTTTCATGTTTCATGCATAACTTATATGCTAATTATTAGTGCATTTGCAA
The DNA here is from genome assembly GCF_000239375.1 of Pundamilia nyererei. Classification (NCBI taxonomy): domain Eukaryota; kingdom Metazoa; phylum Chordata; class Actinopteri; order Cichliformes; family Cichlidae; genus Pundamilia; species Pundamilia nyererei. The sequence goes on from NW_005187459.1 coordinate 1,982,589, forward strand.
TATATATTTAATATATGGATAATGCATGTGTTAGTCATTGAGCTTCTTCCTCCGTGATCATAACCTCTTGTAGCTTTTGTGTGTCTGAGTCACCGTATGACGTCACAAGTTTCACAGTATTCATACAACTGCTTCGGCTTATCATATTAGCAATGACATCATTCCTGCTGTGTTCATTCATTTGAGTTTGGAAAGAAAGTTAAGGTCTCTGTTTTCCCACAAATGCTATTATCTTTGAAATTCTATTATAGTAGCAGAGTGGGTAAAGCACACAACCAATATTTTTCTTTGACTAGATGACAAAGAACATCAGGTGCAACATACAAGCCCCAGGAAAGGGCTGACATTACCACTGATCTATTCTGTGTATGTGTGTGGCTTATAAATGGCTAAATTTATCTTTTGAGGAGGGAGACAGCATCTCATCTTTACTCATTATTGAATAAGCAACAAAGTCCTCCTTAAAAGAAAAATGGATCTGATATTTTGTGTTTGACCTTTGAGGTCCCAGCATCCCTTTCTCATCTTTCTTTTCATCTCCTACTCCAGAGGGTGCACACCCTTTCCCGCTTATAGGAGGTGTTGTAGGTTATGGGTGTTTGCCGTCCGTCTTGTAGTGGGAAATTAACCTGGTGACAGAAATGTCTTTGTAGGGGAGACATCAGGAAGAGAAAGTCTCCTCATCCCAGACGGAAACCTCGGCAAACATGGCTAGTGACGCAAGAGGGGAAGACAGGACATTGCTCTTATTTTCAGACCAAACTTTGAAAGAATCACGTCTTTCGTGCTTTGATGTTAATTTCCTTTACAGATCCCTGCTTCTTCCTAATATGTAATATTGCTGATACAATTGTTTTATCTTTTTTTATCATTACTTGAAAATTTGATTATATATATTTTATTTTAGTACCAGAACCCCCTCTCCCTGGGTGGCCTCAGTTTAATCTCTTAACAATGGCTCTCCCTGTCTCCAGACATACCACAGACATGTGGGTGTGTGAGCTGTGTGTCTCTTTCCTGCTGATGGAGTGGCAAAGTGTTCTTAAAGATGGTTGCTCTAACTGAGATTAATGTTTAATCAAGATTAATGAGATTGTGACAGATAAGAAGCAAAGTGAACAACTAGGAGAGACTGACATTGCATAGTATTGACTTAAAAAATAATCTGATCCAAAAATGTATGTTTAGCATGACTATTTATTTAGTTTAGAGTTTAGTTTCACTTTGAAGTGCTTAAAGAAGAAATTAAAACAACATAAAGCTATAGTTTGGGAATACATTCATTATTCAAAGAAAGTACACCCTCTTTAAATGTAAGGGTTTCACATATATGGACATAAAACTAACCTGGTTCTTAGCAGGTCTTAAGATTAGAAAAATACAAACTCAGATGAACAACAAAACACAATATATTACACTGTGTCATTATTTAGTTAACAAATAATAAGCCAAAATAAGAAACAGTATGTATTACTTAACTGAACATCGGTGAGTGTGAGCACCTCCATCAAAGCAGAGGTTTTGGTTGCTGCTGCTTGCTTTTTACAGACACAATTTTGCTACCCATCAATCTGTGAAGGGTTATAAGGTCATTTCCAAACTTTTTGAAATCCATCATTCTCAAGTGAGAGTCATTATTCACAAGTGGAAAACATTAAAGTCACTTGCAGATCTTCCCAGGAGTGGACGTCCCAGCAAATCCACCCCAAAGTTAAATGGGGAATGGTCAGAGAAATCACAAAATCGTGGCTCAAGAGTTGGCAGTTTGTCTTGTAATCGGAAGGTTGCAAGAGTCCCGGCTTGGACAGTCTCGGTCGTTGTGTCCTTGAGCAAGACACTTCACCCGTTGCCTACTGGTAGGTGGTCAGAGGGCCCGGTGGTGCCAGTGTCCGGCAGCCTTGCCTCTGTCAGTGCGCCCCGGGCGGCTGTGGCTACAATGTAGCTTGCCATTACCAGTGTGTGAATGTGTATGTGAATGGGTGGATGACTGGATGTGTAAAGCACTTTGGGGTCCTTAGGGACCAGTAAAGCGCTATACAAATACAGGCCATGCCAAAAACCCAAGAGCTATATCTCAGACTCTACAGGCTCAGTTAGTATGTTAAATATTCAAGTTCATGAGAGTACAATTAGAAAAAGACTGAACAAGTATTGCTTGTTGTTGAGGGTTGCCAAAAGAAGGCCTCTCCTTTTAAAAAATAACATGCCAGTACAGCTTTTGTTTGCAAAGCTGGAACTGGACAAGCCACATTACTCTGGAACAATGTCCTTTGGACAGACAAGATCAAAGTGGAGATGTACTACCAAAATGTACAGCACCACATTTGGCAAAAAACAAGCACACCATGTCAGCACAATCTCCTAATACCAACTGTCAACCACGGCAGTGGAGTAAAGATTTTGCTTGTTTTACACCCACAGGACCCGGACACAGTGCAGTCTTTGAGTCGACCATGAGCATCTGTGTATACCAAATGAGAGGTCATCTGTCTGACAGCTAAAGGTTTGCCCAAATTGGCCCATGTTACAGGAAAATGATCCAAGGACAAAAAGAACAAGACAAATCTCTTGAAAAAGAAACGAATCAATGTCTTCCAATGGCTCAGTCAAAGTCCAGAATTCAACCTAATTGAAATGTTATGGTGGGACTCAAACAAATGCCTCAGTGAAACCTCGATGAAATTAAACATTATTGTAATGAAGGTTAGGACAAAATTCCTCCACAACCATGTGCGAGACTGATAAAGTCAAACAGAAAATGATTACTTCAAGTTATTGCTGCTAATGAATCAGGGGTTGCTTCTACAGATTGGCTTAGTGTTGGGTAAACAAATAATGACACAGTGTAATATGTCTTGTGCTGTTGTTCATCTGAGGTTGTATTTAAAAACCTTTAAAACCTGATAAGGACTGGATAATTATTTTGTTGGCCTGGTATGTAAAATGTGAGAATTGCAAGAGGATGTGCTTTCTTTTTACCATGAATGTAGTTTTAGAACAGTTTTCTTGTAAGAAGTTGAAATCAGTACAAACAGACACATAACCCAAATTTACAAGTATGATTCATGAGGTTACAGTTCCAAAAAAAAGGTTTTCTGGCCAAATTTCTTCAGTAGACAAGGTGCAGTCAGAACAGGCAACCAAATACACAAGAGAACACAAGAGACAGAAACCAAGCAAACAAGATGGGATCCAAAAACACTTGGAGACTTAAAGATGAGTGTGGCCATAACATAACAATGTATGAAGACAGTCTGGCTCAAAAAAGACCAGGAGATACAGGCTAAACAAAGAGAAGAGAAGCAATTAGTGACATGTTTGAGGCAGGCAATCAAACCGCCATGAAATGCTAAGGAGCTAAGGAAGTGGGGGCTCTAAGAGACGTGAATACACCAGAATAAAACAGGAAACAGAAAGAAAAGCTAGCAAAAGCAAAAGATGTTTCGTGAACCTCACAGCTGGAGCCAGCAAGTGTTAGTTTGCTCGAAGGATACTCGGGGGGGGGTTTAAAGTAGGTTGTGTTCGCTGTACTTCAGCAACTAGCTAGCTCTTCAGAAGAGATGTAAGCTTGAAGGGAGTGACATTAATTTCATATTTGGTGTTTGTATCAGCTCAGCAAACATCAGCAAACACACAAACTGTTTGTGTGCATTTTATCGCACAGTGTGTTGCTACCTAAAGGTCCAGCTGCCGTAATTCACACGGAGAGAAAAGAAAGAGAGCTAACTTCACTCAGAGATGGAGAAAGATGAAGGAAGACAGACAGGAAAGGAAGAAAACAGGTTAGATTGAAAGATAAGGACTGCTCAGTGGCATGTTGCATGAAAATACTGGGCAGTTTTTTGCAGGATAAACAGGTTAGTTTGCATTAAAGTTCTGTGTTGGACAGATGCACAGTGGCTGTGTGCTCACGGTCAGAGCTAGGTTATATCAAATGTAGCAGAGGTGAATTTGCATTTAAGCTGATGATGGTTAGCTCAATTAACTGAATTGCAACTTTATCCTGTCAAGTATAAAGATATTATAAACAGTAGGGGATGTACATCATTAAAGTTAGCTTGTGAAAATGCTTACATACTGTTAGATCCAGTTGTGTAAATCCACAAATAGCAGCAGGTCAGCTGACCGCAGCACATGAACTAAGAAAATCTACTGAAGCTCATATTAGAAATTACTGCGAGTTGTGATTCTTTTGCGTCCACTGTATGTGTCGTACATAACAGATTGAAGCTTTCATGAGATTTAGAATTTAGATTGGAATCATTTTTGTTTTCTCGTGTACTAATATTATTTTATTATTACATTAATATAGCAAAAGGTTCAGTTACTTTGTACAAAAAAGATTAGTAGATTTGTTCTTCAAGGAGCTACTTTTTACTTTCTTTGAGTACATTTCAGAGCCTGTACTTTTTCACCTGTAGTTATACTCAAGAAAAGAGTCTGTACTTTTGCCGCCTCTGCTGGTAGTTTGATATATCTTTGGATTTTTCCGTTACAAATATTTAAGGTTAAACACGAAAATCCTAGAATGGAAATATTAAATCTTAAAAAAAATTTTTTATAAATGTACATATTTTTATATTTAGCAATTTAATTCAGCCCTTCCCCCCAAACCACACACACACACAAGTCACATTTACAAAATTTACTTCTGGTTCAGGTTATTATCTGTGAACTGACACAACACTAAAACGTCTTTAGAAGCATGCTAAGTTAGGTTTTGCACATATGCAAGGTCATGTCTCATAATACTTCACACCATACTATTAATGTCGTATTTAACAGCTCTGATTAGCTCATCCTAATCTCTGTGCAAAGATCAAACATCCTGGCAAATTCCTGCTAGCTGTTCTCAGGAATCAGTGGGGAGTATTCAGCTGTAATTCAACCGACTCAGGATAACACTGAAACAGAAGTGAGGAAAAAAACACAGTGCATTGCTCTTTTAGTGAAAGACCATGCATCCAGCAGCTCCTGCCTGCATTGTGACAAAGGAGCCGTGCTGACAGGGAGCATCCTGCTATAATGTTGTTTTCTCAAATTAAACATTCACGATAAAAGTTTAATGTGAGCATTTACTGTAAACACAAAAAAGCAGACAGACTATTAGAACAATGACCAGGACAGAGCTGGAAGCAACAGCATGTGCGTAGAATGAGTACGTCATATATATTTTCTACTTGTACTACTTATATAAAGTTACTGTAAAGTCAGTGTCTAAGCCACTAGACTCTAATTAAATGAACTTTGTGTCTGTTTTTTTAAAATTTTGAGCTTTTACAGATGTGCAGCTCCAAAGTGGCTTGAACATTGTTTAAAAATGGAAGAAAATCTACTTTTCTCCTCTTTTCTTTTTGATTTTTCTTTGGCTCTCTGCACACAGATACCAAGATAATGCAGTTCAAGCATGATTGCAAGCACTCATCCAAGGCATAGCGTCATTATGCAGTTTGCAGCCTCTCGAGCCAAGACTTGATGCCTGACCCCTGTCTTTAAGATCTAATCAAGCACAGTGTATACAGCTTCTACAAATCAAATTCAGAAGCAAATATGTGCTGAAATTATAACTTGTGATGTTTTATATTAGATCTAAGTTTTCTTGCAATTGTAAAATCAATATTTTGGTACCTTTACCTTTAATCTTCAACTCAGTTCTTGTAATTTCTTTAGGTAGACTTCCAGAATGGCTCTCTATCTCTTAAAGGATATTAGGACAAAGTTCTTCTGTGGCTGTTGGCTGTCTTTTATTCTGTTCTCAGCCGAGATCCCACACTGTAGTACTGTTGAGGTCAGGACTCTTTTATGTGTTTCTTTTGCCATCCAAGCATGCTTTTACTGCAATGGCAGTATGGGGAAATTATTCAGCTGAAAAATAAAGGTTATTTGTAGCTCCTTCCTCCTGAAATCAGTGCAGAATCAACTAAAACTTAAGGAACTAGTCTCATATAATGACTTTAAGGCAATTTTAAATGATTTGGATGCAGTTAATGCAAATGTGTTTCCAGTATACTGAATATCACCTCTGTTTCTAGCTTTAGACAATTACTTTTACTGAAGTATTCTTTTTTTTGACACTGAAGTTTATACGTAACTGTACATGGATTTGGATTAGGAGCATTTCATTTTGATGTCTGTACTGGAACTGTTTTTATGTTATCTCTCTATAGGGGGCACAGGTTTGCACAGTTTGCTATGTTGAGCCAATTAGTTATTAGAAGAAGTGTGATAAGAAATTGTTTCCTCATGAGTTACGCACGACTGGGTGTGTTCCTTCCAATCTAAATCCATCCACTCTGTTAAATCTCTTTGAGTGGCAATATTAGTACGTTTCTTACTTGTATTCAATTATCAGACAGTTTATATGATATTATTGAAGTTATTTGGAAATGTTTGCTGTGTTTTATATGTCAATAGAAGGAAATCCAATCCAAGCTCATGTTAATGTGACATTTCTGTAGTTTGCATCATTTCAGTCTCACACTTTTTTGCATTAAATCCTGTCCAAATACAACACATGCCTGTTCATTGGAGGAAGTGATACAAGAGAGAGTTTAGAAGGCTGTGAATCTTACTATATAGGACACGGGGTCACATTGGGTGCAACAGTACAATGTTCTACTAACATTTACCTCCTTATTCTCCCTTATTTTCACAGCCGAAGTGCCAATGTGTGCTTTTTTTTTTTTGTTTCTCCACAATCATATTGTATGTTAGCGCTCAAAACTTTACAAAACCTTTATTATATACACGCAGCCATGTGAAGACGGTGTACATAAAGTGTTTTTGACAAGTGGTCCTTTTACAACAGTCATGATTTCTTAGCAGAAAATAAAGGCAGAAGAGAAAACGAGATGGAGAGAAAGAGAAAGTTGTATTTGGTCTCCGCAGAAGAAGTGTGTCACACATTTCCACATTTATTACATTCAAACACTTATGGAAGCAGCTGAGTGTGATCTAATTTTGTCTCTTCTTTGGAGAGTTCACTGATTTCACAGACCGTAGTCTGATGTGATGATCTTGTAGAGCTCCCAACCTTCTGCGTTTTTGATACTGCTCTTCACAAAGGCTTCTGTTTCACTGTAAAATACTCAGTTTGCTCAGATGAACAGAATGCTCATTTCTCAGTCCTGAAATCCTTAAACGCATTAACCTTTCTTTGACATGCCATTTCACTTTGTCAAGCTGATCTCCTGCATCCAACCACAACCTCAATAGATGTGGCTCAAAAATGGCAGGTTACGTAATGTCACGACGAGTCTCTATGGGGTTTTTTTTTCTTTATTTGAGTTTTGATACAAAATAAGATTTAAAAAAGTCTGGAAAAGCATAACTGAACAATGGTCCTGTCTTATAAATTCACATTTTAAATATTTATCAGTCTGTGGGTGTTGGATAATTACTCCTCACTCTGTAACTCATCATGCATTTACATTTAAGTCATTACGTTTGTCTTCTTCAGCTATGGAAACCTATTCCATCAAGCTCTCTACACACTGTTCTTGAGCTAATCTGAAGGCCACATGAAGTTTGGAGGTCTGTCACTCGTGACTCTGCAGAAAGTCTGTGATTTTACATGGCCTACCACTTTGTAGCTTAGTTGCTGTCATTCCCAATTACTTCCACTTTGTTAAAATACCACTAACAGTTGACTGTGGAATATTTAGTAGCAAGGAAATTTCACAAAAGGACTTGTTGCACAGGTGGGATCCTCTCACAGTACCACACTGGAAGTGAGTGAGCTCCAGAGAGCGACTCATTCTTTTACAAATGTTCGTGGAAGCAGTGCGCCTGCCGAGGTGCTGAATTTCAACAGCTGTCACCATGAAAGTGATTGGAACCGCTGAATTCAATGATTTGGATGAGTGACCGAACACTTTTGGCAATATAGTTTAGCAGTGGGTTTGAAGCCGCATGTGGTTACTGGCCTAACCAGCCTGCCTAGTGTTTATCGCTTCTCACTGCTGAGTTTACTTCACCTTGTTTGGCTGACGCAGGCAGCAACCTCCGGGTCTGATTCCATCTGAAGTTTTTATTGTCACCACGTACTTGCTCAAAGGGTAATTGCTGTTTTTTTCTTTATAATAATATTAAAGGATCTTGACGTTACATACATTCCCACCATAACTTATGATTTGGTGCTAGATAAATGAAATTATTGTGACTTAATGAACAGCAGCCATGCATCTGGCGACTTGGATGATGGCTACAACCAGCCCCAAACCCTTTATCTGCACCCTGTCTGCTTCGTGTTCACAATTAGATTTAAGTACAAGACAAAAAAGAGCAGAAATAGGAAAGTCTTTGTGGTTACAAGAAAGAAGCACAAATATTAACATCTATGCCCAACATGACACAAAGGGGAGGAAAGGTCATATAAAAATCTCACCAAAGATGAACACCAGCACTGATTCACCGAGCTGTGAGATGTGAGAATTCGCTGTTTGGAGTCTCTAATGTGACACATGTGGATCCTGGATATGTGGCAGAGATGAATATGATGAGTCACTGGTCACGACACATACGGAAGGCATCTCACATTGACGAATGTAAAGAATAAAATTATACTTTTTGAGGGGAAAGACAGATGCATTTTGGTCCACACCCACACCTCCACTCACCAAGCTCCAATCTACCCATCATTTTCTGCACCTGTCTTTCTCCTTTTTCTTTATCAGTTGGCTTTAAACTATTTATTTTTATCTTCACATTTTTGAAAAAATATTAGTATGGACTGGGCGTTTTTTGGTTTGTGCTTTGGATAAATGCATCTTAACCTCCTAAGACCCGAACTCTTCCACGGCATGCATTTTTAATTTTCTCTTTGATATTTGGGCTGATTGGGGCCCGATGAATGTAAAAACAAAGAATTGCCAGATTTTTTTTTTTACCTTATTTTTGTTTTTAAGAAAAATAAGAGCCACATATGAGAATATTTGTTTAAAATTTTGATAGAACAGCAGCAGTATAATGTCCTTGTAAGTGGTTATCAGGCCCATGTAGAGCAAAATTGAGTATTTTGGTCTAAATAACCCAAAATGTGATGTCCACATATGTGGACGCCAGGTCCTAGGAGGTTAATGGTTCTTTAAAAATGTAGCGAGCGCTACACACTCCTCTCCTTGTACATAGAGATGTAAAATATTGTGTATGTCATTTTATTACATTGCAGCATAACTTGGAGCACTTACAATGACCTTATCAGGGCAAATACATTTATATTGACTCATTTTTTTATTTGCGAGAGGGTTCAAAGCATTGAGGTTTCTTCTTGGCATATTCATGTGTGTCCAGGCTTAAAAAGTTCAAACATCAGTGATAATATTTTTCCCTCTACTTCTTCTTTGTAACATTATATAGTACTAAATTAAACTAAATGACGACCATGAGAGTTATGAATCTATTCTTAACATGTAAGCCTAAGGTCTTCTTCAAAGAAACAGTAGATAGATCAGTGGTTAAGTTCAGGATTTGAACCTAAAGCCATCTGGGGCCTTTTTATGTGTAGTTTGCATGTTTGCCCTGCGCCTGGATGGGTTCTCTGCAGGTAATCTGGCTTTATCCCATAGTCTAGATTTTCACTTGGATTTAGGACATGTGTAATGTTCAGTCTCTATATGTTGAGAACCCAGGACTAACAATCCAAACAAAAAAACTCCAAAAAACAGATTTGTCACCAGTGTCCTGGTACTGAGACCCAGGAAATCTGATTATTGTAAATCCTTGTAGACATGATACTCACAGTGGAGAGGCTGACATGAAACATGGGAACACATCAGAATGTAAATTAACAACAATAAAATATCAGTTCAAGTTATGAGATTATGCAATTTTCTAATAAAAATGATTCTAGGAAAACGAGGAGTCACTTTATTCAGTTAGAACACGTACATGAACACCATGTTAGTGTCCTACGTGGCCACACAGAGCCAGTGAACCTTTCTACTGAGTAGTCTGCAGTGATATCTCCATCTATATGTTGCCCTGTTGTAAAGGGTTTAAATAACAAACAGTGATTGAATAACACTGCCAACCTACTGCCTGTCTCTACAATGACCTGCGAGTCACATGGTGTCTGGACTCATGCTGTCCTCTATCTACAGGTCAGGCTGCTGGTGATGGTGTAGCAGAGAGTTTTTTATGCTTCAGTTTTAAGGATTCTTTAAACATAGATGGACTAAAAACTAAGCTGTTGGATTTTCTTTCTCGCTGATGGGACTAACTACGCACGCACATTAGAAACGTGGCATCTCGCTCCAAGAGACAAAGTTCTATAATTCAGCACAATAATGGGCTATGATTCATGCATTTCAGATAGGAGCACCAAATTGGCATAAGTGACAATGGAGACACTGTCCCTAGAGTGAACACGTTGTCCAGACAGACGGATATGTGTGAGAATGGGCATTAACGAGCTTATTTCATTCAGCAGATCCTCCATCCGCAGCTCTATTTTTATGTATTCAGATATTATTTCCCTTCAGGACTGCAGGATTGAGTGTAAAGTTGACTCTCTCCAGTTTTCCTTTGATAAATACCAAACACTCTCAGATATTTGTGTCTGTTTATGGAGGGGCTGTTTGTGTGAATCCTCCCGTAGATTTATGACTTTAGAAACAAAACAGAAAACCGCCTGTTTGATGAACTAGGAGGCGGAAGACTTCAGTGTCTTTCTCTCTCGACTTGACATATAACATTTTAAATAATTCTTAAACGCTTCAGATCACGCATGACCCCAGCTGTCGAATTTAAAAAAAAACAAAAACCTGTGGTCTTTTGAATTTCAACATATCTTCCAGTTTGTCAACCCGTCACAATCACCTCAGTTTATTTTTCGGCCTGGCCTGAATTACTCCCCCCAAATGTTTTGTTGCGGTCAGTGTTTTGGCAATGAGTGGTTTGCGCTTAGAGTTCTGGGTCAGTCTGTGGGATCCAAATCCTTTTTCAAACAGACTATTGCAAGTCAAAAACAGGAATCTTTGGCTGATGCATTTATTGTACAACAGCAAAAGAAAAATGTTCATGCAAAAATTGTAATCAGAGCAGTTGTAGGGAAATAGATTACAGTCTTATTATTTATACATTATATAACTTTTGCTTAATGTGGTTCTAAATTGCACCATCTAACACCTTGTTACATAACCAAGAACACTGACTTGATAAGCCTTCTTGACAAATTTTTCTCACTGATGATACAGTATGGACAGCGGACACTTTATTAGGCAAACCTTGGTAGTATTGGGTTGGACCCCCTTTTATCTTCAGAATTGCCTCAGTTATTCATGGCACAGATTCAATAGGGTGCTGGAAACATTCCTGTCATGTCAATTTTCTTCCAAATTGACATGATAGCATCACATGGTTGCAGATTTGTCAGTAGTGATCTGGTGACTGTAGGGAGCATCTGAATACAGTGAACTTAATGTTATGATCGGGAAACCAGTTTGAGATGATCTGAGCTTTCTTGAGGTGTTTTTACCTGCTGTAAGCAGCCATGAAGAGATGGACATGGTCAGCAAGAAGCTCTCAGGTAGGCAATGCTCAACTGGTACCAGTGTGCCAAGAGTGGAATCCAGTGTAGCCTTCTGCTGCTGTAGCCCATCTTCTTCAAGATTCGATGTGTTGGTTATTTGAGTTCCTTATACCTTCCTATCAGCTCAAAACAGTCTGGCCATTCACCTCTGAATCTGACATCAACAAGGCATTTGTGTCCACACAGCTGCTGTTCACTGGATCTTTTTTCTTTTTGGGAATGTGCTTTGTTAACTCTAGAGATGTTTGTCTGGAAAATCCCAGTAGATCAGCAGTTTGTCCATGTGGTACCAACACCCTTTCTTTCCCATTCTGATTTCAGCAGGTCACCTTGATCATGTGTACATGCCTAAATGGACATGTTGCCATGTGATTGATTAGATATGTGGATTAACAAGCAGTTAAACAGGTGTAACTAATGAAGTGGCCAGTGAGTGTACTTGTCTGAAACACTAATGCCAATAACTGGAGTTTGGCTTACTGCATGACGACATTGCTCCTTAGCATCTCAGTGTTTCTGTGTGTGTTTACCGTCTTATTAACCTAAGAGTTTTGACAAGAACCCCAATATCATCTGTGGCTTCCCACAATGCAATCGGATATCTGTAACCGAGAGGAGCCAGTTTCAGAGGTATGAAAAAATGCTAGGGGTATGAAAACTGTTCACCATGAATAACGCGAGGTGGGACCGTACGGAGAACGATGATGTCGGTAAAGATTTCACCTGAAACATAAATCCAACCATATGTGTTATGTGGATATTTCATCCAAGTGCATACATCTGTTTTGAGAAATATTTGCAGATCTCACCTTAAACATAAGTCAAACAGTATCTGGTGATCTGGATTTTGTTTCCAAGTGCTCACATCTGTTTTGAGAAACATTTGATGCATAAAGTGGCAGTGCAAGATTTCTTGAATTTTATTAAGTGATCTTGATATATTTTAAACTTTCTCACAAACACAGACTAGAACTTTTAGAAAGCTTCCTGCATTTGGCATGCTCATATGATTTCTTTTTCCATATCTCTCTCAATGCAATATCAAACCAATGCAACAGTGTGTCTTTGTGCTTAACTGATTGTGGCTATTACTGTGTTTACAGTCCAGATACTACCGATTTTATTGATTAGAGTATTTAAAAGTCACTCAGATCTGAGGGCTGTGAGGGTAAGACAATCAAAATGTACAATCTTTTCTGCTATGCAGATTACATTGCTAATCATGACTTTGTTTTTACTAGCTACGCTAAAATCAAACCATAATGAAAGAAGGTGATCATCCTCTATGCGGGCCATAAATTGCAGTAAGTGCAGGCGGTTTGATGACTCACTGAATCCTGAGAGTGAGTCACTAATTTCAAGCCCCTGGTGGCTTTTAGTATTAATCCTGGAGACAGGATTAATGTAATCGAAATGCTGTAAATGTCATATTGATTTTTAAATTCTGTCAAAATAAAAGTATGTTCTCCAGTAATAACTGGGTATTTTATTTAAATTTCTATTATAGAGTGGCAGGCTTTAGACATCACCCATACCTTGGAAAGGTTTAATAGAATATGTCTATATAATCATGTATATCACACTGAGATATTCATAAGAACACCCGGAGTGAGTCATCTATCACACTCTCTCCTCTCGTTATTGCATTACAGAGCATGCCCAGTCACAGCGTGACTCAACCAGCAGAGATGTTGCTGTTACAGGACACCACCATCAGGTCAGAGTACGCTGCTCCCAGTACTCGTTGCTAAAGGCCCAAACCTAATTTTCAGTTTATAGTACTACTACTGAGATATGTGTTTAACATATTTCAACATAATAGTTCATTAATGTGTTTGTCAGCTTCTCCTTACATATAGGATCAATATAATGCTTAGTATGTCTGTTTATAAAATCACACGACCAAATCTGAACCACCTTATAAACAGTTATTGAGTTGTGTAAGAGGGGGTTCACTGTATGTTACTGAACAGCTGCTATTCATTTTGCAATAATAACTGAATAACTCAAATGTTTAAAGATTAAATAGCTCATTTTAACAGGGTAAAAACAAACTGTGGCACATTATGGTCACTTTACATAACACGTGTACACTGTTAAGCATTCTGACTTTACTGTCTTGTGTGTCTTTAACCTTTACATACCTTTCATATTTCATGCCTTTACCATATGGTTTTGATCTGGGCTGAGAATCGGATCATAGAAAGTCTCTATCTGCTTGTTAAGCAATGATGTATCAACCCTGTTTGCGGGACTTCTTTAAAGTCAGATTTCATAAACTCACGATTAGGGATGGGTATCGTTTAGGTTTTATCCGATACCGGTGCCAAATCGGTACTTTTGAAACGGTGCCGGTGCTTAAACGGTGCTCAAACCGGTGCTTAAAGAATGGAGAACACAAAATTGGTCCAAAAACCTCTCATGTTCAGCTGTTTTTTGTAAAAAGATAACAATGTTAGCCTTTTCTGCAGCTATGGGGCATATATGGTATCACTCTTGGCTGGAAGCAGTGCTTAAACAATGGAAAAAAACACAAACTTTGTCCAAAAACCTCTCATGTTTAACTGTTTTCCACTTTTTCTTTGGTCATTTTAGCCTTTTTGTCCAGGGTGAAGGGAGTATCTGCCATCAAACAAGAAGACAGCCGCATGTAGCTATGATGATGTTTGCTAGTTCACCTTACATGCATTAATGTAATAACGTGGTTAGCCTACTCAACGTAAATTACACGAACAACATTAAGCTACTCACGCAGAGAAGAACGGCTGCTGCTGCCATCATCATTTCTGCTACACTGGCAGGGCTAGGGGCCAAGACTCTCCTCTTCGTGTTTTTGGGTATGTTGCTAACTCCGGGTCCGATAACAGGCACCACACCGCAGTAGATGCGCTCGGTGTGAGGTCTCGCAGCAAGCTATCAAATACAGCGCATTTCTTGGTTTTTGAAAAAAAAAAACCCGCTATGCGTCGCCAGGTGTTTCATCGGATTTGAGGTGTTACCTCCTTTGACAGTATCACAGTATCAGCTTAAAGCACTTGTTGCAGGCTGCTGAGTTTGCATATTTTGCTGTGAAGTACAGCCAGACTTTTGACCGCTTCGCCTTGGGCATTTTTAATCTGTAGCTCTGCATAAAAGAACGTACGTACCTGGCCCCGCCTACTATCCTCAGAAACGTAAAATGATTGGCTAGAAGTGTATCACAGCTCAGGAAAAAAAAGCACCGAAATGTGCGCTGCTTTTCGGTCTGGTTACTACCGTTTATGTCAGAACCGGTGACATCATGGCACCGGACACCGGTACCCATCCCTACTCACGATGTAACTACATCCCATGGGCTCACAGTGTCCCAGACACCACATATATGACTATTTCAGAAAAGAGTGCCTCTTGGGCTGAGTCAAAATTCGGTGTGGACATTAAGTTTTGGATCAGGACTTTTTCATAGTGAGTAATTCAAACAATGCAGCATCATACACTGCTCAAAAGAGATCTCACTCTCAAAAAAATAAAAAATAAAATAAACATCATGTAAAATGACCCTGAAATGGATAAGCGGAAGATGAATGGATGGATGGATGAATCATGCAAAGTATCTATACTGTACTCAGGGTGAACCTGCCCTCATCTGTGTAAAGCGCAGGGTGCAACTAGTCATTCATAACCAGTAGACTGCTGGAGGTCAGGCAGTGGCAGTGGTCATCCCATTCCTCCTTGCACAAAGAAGCAGATACCTGCCCTGCCCAGCTCCCCTAGAGTAACTGCCTCTCCTGGAATTTCCTCCATGCTCTTGAGACTGTGCTGGGAGACACAGCTAACCTTCTGGCAATGGCAGATATTGATGTGGAGAACCTGGACTTTCTGTGGAACCTCTATAGGCTCCGAGTATAGTCTCATTAGTGGAAAAAACTGTCCGAAAAGATGAGAAGGGGAAAAAGTGCAGCAGCCAAAACAACAGGCATGATGCACCTGAGAAACCTCTATACTGAATCTTGTCTAAATTATGAGCAGGTTCAGATCTCATATCAGCATCAAGGCACCTTCTTACCTCTGCTTGACCTCTGTTCCTTACTTACATGCACCATATATGACCAGTCCTGTGCTGTTTTACTATTTCATCATTACAAAATTCCCCTACAAACCTTCAAAGAACAGCAGGTTCTTGTCTCTGCAGGAACACGCAGACAGTTCTCATGGCAGTGGCAGTGAACTCTCTATCCACTCTCCCATCAATAGACACAGAATTGGAATTCATAGTTTTCCTGATCTAAAATCCACCTTGCCAAATTTGACCTGGAATAGCCTCAATCGACAAAATGTTGCAGCATCTGTCCAACTGTATAAAATCAATATTATGTATTTTGGATCATTTTAAGAGAATATATAAAGTTTTTCAGTTTTTACACGCTTACATACACACGCAGTTAATGTCCCTCCATTTACAAAGGCAGAGGCTTCACGGTGGGATTATTTTACGTGTAGTTGTTTTTTTCCTGTGTAATAATATTCAACATTGCTGTCAATACATTTTTCAAAAAAATACCTCTCTGTGCAAAATGGATTTAAACACATAAACAGCTGTGGGATACTGTTTGTCCGTGATTTGAACCGGGGAACAATTCGTGGCAGGATCAGCCTGATATTCGTATATCTCCAAAATGTCAGGAGTAGTTAGTCATTACAAGAAGTGTTTGTGAACTAAAAATCACGAATGTGGGATGCTGTTTGTCCGTGATTTAAACAGCCCAGCACTGCTCCCGATGAAGGGAAAACCAATTCTGCAGGGGAGACCTACCTCGGCACTTGTGCAGGTGAAACCAAAGGGAAGATATGCTTCACCATATTTTCTAGTCTTTGGCTTAGAATGAAGTTGGTTTGGAAACATATTCAGCTATGCTTCATCTCCTGCTTTGCGTTTCTGTAGGCGCCCGTGCTAGCAGTGTCCAAGCGTTTTGTTTTTTCCCCCCCCTTTTCATCCTGTGCCCCCCTGCCAAGGCTCTGCGCCCCCCTAGGGGGGGCACTTTGGGAAGGTCTGGTCTAGGGAGACATACCATTTGGTCATCAAAAACCTTCCCCTACACTCTGAAGACATTTATACAACCTACGTTTTCAGCAAAAAATAACTGTTACATCCCCCAGCCCCTGAATATGTTCATGCAGTCTTTATTTATTAACTGTAAAGCCACATAGGATCAATAAAACACTGGTTCATATCTATTAAAGACATTTTGAATAACATATTGTATACATCATTTCATGATGTTATGAGCTATGACTAAACTGCTGGCTTGTCGTCAAAACTGACATAAATCCTCTTGTGCAGAAATAAGTGTGTGTGCGTGTGTTTGTGTTGGGGCGGGGTTGGTTGTACACTAAATTATTTGATGTCTCGCTTAATCTATATTTATGTTCAGCTGCAGTTGAGGAATGTACATTGATGAACTTGCAAGGTTTACGTAAAAGTGGTTGGAACTGTCCCTAATGAGCAAAACACTGTAGTAACAACGTAGTAGGTGCCAAACATCTTACCCAGTCAACTGCAGATGTTGAGAAGTGCAGCTGGGGCCAACATAAACTGTATAGAAAGAACGAGAGAGAACACTGTGACAGACGACAGAAAGCTCTGGCATCATTTGAGATCATTTCCTTTCTGTTCTCCAGATATAAACTTTAAGCAACCATTTTGTGCTACAGAACATCTGTTTATTGCCATTTTTTATGAAATAATAAAAAAAGTCTCTCTGTGTCTGCTGCCAGCTGGCTCCGTAATCAAAAACATAAAATAAATGAAACCTACTGTAGGTCACGTCTTTGAGTCTGAAGTTTTCTTTACAGGTTTAAAATCAATCCTGACAGGGAAGCTTCACTCAGAGACTTCTCTTACAAATAGGTGGATCTTATCCGTGGTGGTGAAAGACTGAAATAACAATACAGGTCGGGGATTTGACTCCCTATCATGCCACGCATTTTACAAAAAACCCAAAGAGTGTTTACCAAGGAAAACTTTGCATACTGCAAAATATAAACAAAGAAATAAAAAGAAAAAAAAGGAAAGAAAATGTATAATTGTGTATACTTAGTTTTAAAGGCATTCAACTCAGTATGATTTATGTACTGCTGTAGGAATAAAAAACAATCACACCACATACAGATAAGACACATGAATTCTTCACCTTTTAACATGAGAATGTGACACTGCTGAAAATTTAGCATCAAGAAAAAGAGTAAAAAAAACCAACCCACACAAAAACACATACATTCAAATTTTTTGACTAATCTGTCCAACACACCCTTGCAATCAAAGGAGCTTGCAAAGAAAAGCGTCTGGACTTCTTTCAGCTACTTGAAGACGTTTCACCTCTCATCCGAGAAGCTTCTTCAGTTCTAAGGTCAAATGGTGGAGAGTCCCAGATATAAACCTAGTGGGAGTATCCCCCCACAGAGGGTCAAAAGGACCCCCTGATGATCCTCTAATCGCCTGAGCCAAGGTGTGAAACTGGGTGTGGGTCCCAATCAGCCAGAGTTTCGGGTGAGTTCATTGTGAAACCTGGCCCCACCTTATCATGCGAATTCCTGAGATCAGATGGCCCAGGATGTGAGTGGGCGTTAAGGCATCTGGGAAGGGATCTCAAAACTGGATTATAGATGGCAGACAGTTGGTGTCGTAAACCATTGCCTCTGTTCAAAGATGGTCGCTCACAGTGGACATAGATGGCTTCTTTCACTCCTCTTTCAAACCATCTGTCCTCTCTTTCCAAAATGTGAACATTGGCATCCTCGAAAGAGTGTCCTTTATCCTTAAGATGCAGATGGACTGCTGAGTCTGACTGGCTGATTGGGACCCACACCCAGTTTCACACCTTGGCTCAGGCGATTAGAGGATCATCAGGGGTCCTTTTGTCCCCCTGTGGGGGGTTACTCCCACTAGGTTTATATCTGGGACTCTCCACCATTTGACCTTAGAACTGAAGAAGCTTCTCGGATGAGAGGTTAAACGTCTTCAAGTAACTTAAAGAAGTCCAGACGCTTTTCTTTGCAAGCTCCTTTGACTACGATGACCTGGATGACTGAGAACCTTCACAGACACACCCTTGCAATGTAACCTCATTCTGTAGATGTAAGAATGATGGTGACAGTAAAGCCGATCATTTCCACACTTGTATTCATTCTCGATGTGCCAAGCTGTGCAGTGTATTCTCTTTGCTTTTAGAGGGACTTTAAAATTTAGTTCAGAGGCATCGATTGCAACTTTCTGCCTTGGGAACCTCTCCCCAAAAATGTAAACTAACCCTTGACTCTCACATGTCTCGAGCACATATTGTTGAGTTATTTTTGAAGCAGTATTCAGTCTCTCAAAACATGCCGTCATGTTATCCATGACAAAAGAAGCTGCTGAGAAGTGCCAGGACCGCCCATTCATTTATTTTGAATAGGAGGTTATGGAGGCATTGTTGCACTGAATTGTTCTGTCAACAGTGCGACGCTGAGACAATGGCTTCTGTGCAGTGGATTGGGATCTGGAAAACTTGTAGTAGGGTTGAACACTTTTCACTGATCATTATGTTTGAAGAGTTGCTGCAATGTAGAAGGCCCAAGTTCCTGCCGGGTAAGTCCACTGCCATCAGGGAATGCTGTTTCTATGTGTGGCAAGCTTCTTCTGCAACATTGTTTAGTTGGATAGTAAACAACAGAGTACATTATTGTGGAAAAGGTCTTGCGTCACCCCTCAGTTCATTATATTTTGCCTCTGAGGAGCCAGAATTTGTTGTAACTTTTCCATTGGTCCTGAGCAATAGTTCTCCAGGTGTTCTGAAGGTCTTTCAAAGGTTTGCTTTGGACATTGGCTGGTTTTTCACTCATTTTCAGTCCATTGTTGTACTTGACCATTTTCAGATGAATGTTTTATTTGTTAATTCATTTAACAGTGACATATCAGTCACTTGAGCATCAACTCAAGGGACACCAGTGTTGTGTCCAGAAGACAAATTAGCAAAGAACCAACTTTAAATCTTTATACCTGTATACTCCAGATACTTGCAGCCTGTCATAAAAACACATAATTTGTTCCCATTTCTTTAGTTAAATCTACAAAAAATGATGTTAAAGATAATGATGCCAGGAAAAAATAGTATATGTGTACAAACAAGGTGAATCCCAAAGAGCTATTAGCGGGATAATTGGCATATTTCACCACAATGTGCACTGTATCCTTCAGATTTGAGGTACCTGGACAAGCAGAAGACAAAGAAAGTATGACTACTGAGAAAAAACCCCAAAACAAAATACAAAACAATCTAAATCTAAAAGATACATCCTTAAGAAACAGGAAGGAATTCGGCAAAACTCAAAATGCATATGGCCCTTCAGTTGATCATCTACTGTTTACTGAAGCCTCATCATAAAGGGTCTTGGTGGAACGGTGGCTGTCAAGAAACCAAACTTAAGGAAGTAAAAGAATGAAAAGTTACACAAGAAATGTACTGAACAGATAAATCCAATTTTTTTTTTTAATTCAAATCATCATTCAATGTATGGAGAATGTTAGAAGAGAGGTACAAAAGTAAGAGCCATCAGCCATCTGTAAAACACAGCACAGACTCTGTTATTGTTTGTGGCTGCACTTCAGGCAGTTGTGTTAGAGATCTTGTCAAAATGGATGGAATTATAAATTCAGAAAGGTACCATCAGAGTTTGATCCCACATAAAGCATCATATGAAAGATGTCTGACTGGCAACCTGACTGATCATCTTGACTGAGAACAACATATAAGGTGGCAAACATCCAAAGAAGACCTTAGAAAGTCCTTCAAATAGCCTGGAGAACCATTTCTGAAGACTAAGAACATTTCAAAATAAAGGTGGTCAATAAATTGCAACCTCATTAGTATCTTCAGGCTTTATTTTCGCCATATATGCTGTTTATTCACTTATAAGTTGTTCACTTATAAGTTGCAACAATAAGTTGTTGCATTTATTTGCCATTTTCCAGGCAAAAATAATGAAAAGAGGGATTGCTTAAGATTTTTGCACAGCACAGTACATTCACATAAATGCAGGACTCAAGTTTTCCTAGCAGAACTTTGCATAGTAACAAGGGGATCAGTGACATTCACGTCACCTGTCAGCAGTTTTACTGTTGTGGCTGATCAGTCTATTTAGAATAACTCATGTTTCAACGCTCTCACCATAAAGTTTTGATTCCTCAAATCCTGCGCGAGCTTCAGCATCAGCCCTAATGCCATAATCCATATACATGATTCATCTTTGATATGTCATTTTCCCGGCAGTAATCCCAAACTGTTTATTAAAGTGTCTATACTGTTTTTAACTCACTATATTCAACATTTTCCTTATAAACGGCTCATTACATTTGGTAGACATTGTACCAGTTGTTTGTCTTAATTTACATCCATCAGTGTACAATGTACAGAACATTCTACAATATTCAATAAAAAGGTTATCAAGGGTCAATGTGTCTTTGGCTAGCGGGAACCTTTGACAAAGGCACGATGTTCATCTGCAATAGAAATCAGGGATTTTTGTGTGTATTCCCTGTCTTTAATCATAGATTTTCATGATTAATTACCCGCCGAGAATACAAGTCATTCATCAAAACTGATATTAACCATGCAGTTCATCAGCATCGATGTCCAATAACTTGCATGACCTACAGTGCACTGCACAATCTCCTCAGATCTCCTTCTAACGCATGTTTCTTCTTTTATCCAAAGTGTTTTTACTCGCAGGACTGCAGCTGAATGGATGTTGTGCAATATACGGTTCTACACGACAAAAAGAAAGCAGCCATATGTGAGATTCATTAACTGGTGAATTTGGCATCAAAATTCGCACCAACTGAAGCCAGATTTAAACAAGGGAAAGCATTCACTCTAGCCTTCTGCTGCAGAAGAAAAAGGCCATCTGAAACTAGGGAGGGTACTTAATCATTAATCAGTTGTATGTGACTCATGTGTCTGGATAAGATGAGATGGTTGCATCAGTTGTGTACCTCAAAATGTAGTAACACAGTCTTGTGATAAGCAGTCTCACAGGCGATACATACGTGAGTTTAACACCTGCTTTCACAGAGAAACTTGTAATGTTTCACCAGCTGTTCTGGAGGAGCCTTCAGCACAAGGGACGGAGTCTTGATCAATCTCGATTCACGTGTGCACACCCACAACACCACCTTTTATCAGTGCAACACCACCGTTCCTCTTCCTTCCCATCTTTTTAGATAACTTCCATGGATCCAACTGCTCACTGCCAAAACTTAATAGATGCTGACAGATGAATGTAGGCAAAGCACGCCAATATATATATATTAAGATTCATCCGCCCGGAAAAACAAATGAGTGATATAAATAAAATTTAAAACAACATTGTAGCCAAGATAAACACCCTGTCAAATCTTTGCAGAGATAAAAAAAAAAAGAATAAAAATGTAGTGTGGACAGAGGAATGATTCTCTCGAGTATGGACAG
This sequence comes from Pundamilia nyererei, assembly GCF_000239375.1. NCBI lineage: Eukaryota > Metazoa > Chordata > Actinopteri > Cichliformes > Cichlidae > Pundamilia > Pundamilia nyererei. The sequence continues at coordinate 2,004,600 of NW_005187459.1, forward strand.
CTGCACATCTCATGTCATTTTAGCTAATACTGCCTTCTAGTGGTGCACCATCGTTCCCAGAGACTTACTGAAACCACCAACCTGCACATAAACTTTTTAGTTGTTTCTGCCTTTTTTTTACAATTTTGTATTTTTCATGCTACAAAACAGCAAACATGTTAAATCTATTTGACTTTTATCCATCAATACAGGCACATCGAATGCTGAGGATTCAACCTGAGCTTCCTTCGTGGCAATGGGGGCTACATTTGCTCCTAGTGGGAATAATAAACAATAAAACTTTGTACAGTTACTTTGTTTGCAAAGAGAGGAAACTACAATGTGAATATTATTCACATCTATTTATGCCTTTCCCATCCCTTGAGGAAAAAGAGCCAGTGCTCAGAGCTTTTTGAAGTCCTGCAGAGTCCTGGCACAATCGAGAGGTGTGGGGAGTTGAAGCTTGCAAGAAACCTGTTGTGCACTGGGGGACTGGCACATCTGATTACACAGTGTGTCCTGCACAGTTTCCACCCTCTGAGGCCCTACTGACAATTCATAGAACTTCAGAAACCCTCCAACCTCCCACAGCTACTGACATGTCAGATAAGTTTAACCAATCTGGGGATACAAAGCTGCAAGAACACGGAATTTATTAAGACTTAAATTTAACCCTTGTAGTACCTTTAAAATTTTAAAAGACAGTTTAACCTCGGGACCCCGAAAGGTCCTAAGGCAACAGGTGATATAGCAATATCATAAATGAATTAATTTTTTCACATCAAATCTTTTCAACAACTTCAGACCTAACCATAGGTATACAGTTTTTCATTAGTTTTTTTTTTTAATTAATATTTGTACATTTCTATGCCCTTATTGTCATAAAGACCCCTGTTTTTTAACTGGAAAAACCTATAATCTGCAATATTTTTCAAAAAATATAGTTGCAAAATAGAATATTTGGCATGAGGTAATTGCAGTCTTGAATAGGTCAATAATTGACAACAACATTGATTTGGATGCATTATTATTTTTGGAGCAATGAGAGTTTAAAAAAAAAAAAAAGATAACTTTTGCCCTCGGGACCCCACATGATCCCGTTCACAAATGTGTTATAACAATGTCATATATAAATTTTCCCCCCCACTTTATTAACATCAAATCTTTTCAGCAACCTTAGACCTAACCATAGGTATAATGTTTTTTATTCTTTTTTTATTAATATTTGTATATTTCTATACCATTATTGTCATATAGGCCCCCGTTTTTTTATTGGAAAAAAACATAATCTGCAATATTTTCCAAAAATTGGTTGCAAAACAAAATATTTGGGATGAGGTTATTACAGTAATAGGTCAGTAATTGATAACAACATTGATTTAGATGCATTATTATTTTTGGATCAATGACACTTTTTTGCAAAAACAAACTGAACTGAGCTGAACAAACTCAACAACAAACTGAACAAAGATGTATTTTACTTTTTATAACATAAACCACAAAGTGTTTTCAAATGGATTTTGCAGACAGGGGCACCACATCTGCTGCAGTTGGTTATGATCCTTTTGCGCTGTTTGCATGATGCGCACTGCTTCCGCTTTTTGGAAGGCGACTCCCACTCCTCCTCCTGCTGCTCTTCCTCCTCTTCCTGCTGCTCTTCCTCTTTCTCCTGCATCCGCTGCTCTTTGCCTTGGGCTTGTAAGACCAGGCTGAGTGCGAACGGTGTTCTAGGCAGGTAGTTTCTCTTCATCATGGTCGGGGTGATAAGGGCTCTGCCAACCTGGTCTATGTACAGACGTCGGATATTGTTCTTTCCTCTGTTCCACTCTGTGTCCACAGCAGTGAAGAGGACCAAAGCGTTGTAGCAGCTTACATCAAGCATGTGATACAGCAGACACATGGGCCACCTACGTGTCCTCCGACGGCAGGAGTAGTTGCCACAAACCTGCAAAATAAAGAGAAATGATCAGATGACATGAATAGATTTATACAACCTCCACTGTAACTATCCAAACTATCATCATCACATTTATGTTATCAGATAACTGATGGGACTCTCAGAGTTATAACAACGAGTAACAGTAAATAATTTGGCAAATAATTGATGTATAATTGTGCTTACCTGATCTAGATGATCCACAGCCCCTTTGCACTTGTTATAGTCCAGGATGATCTGGGGCTTTTTCTTGCCAGAAATTTCGACTTGTGGCTCACGGTGCTTTGTGCTCAACAGGAGAACATTTCTTGATTTCTTTGGCACGTAGGATACCAAAGTAGCGTTGCGACTAAAAGCAAAGACAGAGGACATTAACTCTCTGTGTCGAATGTTCAGCAGCTGTGGGGGCAGCTCAGGTTTGTTAATCCTCAGAGTGCCCACCAGGGCCATCTTCCTTTTCCTCAATTCCTCTGCAAGAGGAAATGATGTAAAAAAATTGTCCATTGTTACTGTGTGGCCCTTCAGTCCGTCTGTCAAATCAAGCACCACCTGCATTCCTTGACTAACCTGCCTCTTTGCTGTTTCAGACCTCCCAGTGTACAACTGCAGCCTCCAGGCATAGGCGGTCTTCACATCGCATAGGGCCCAGATCTTTAGCCCATATTTTGCAGGTTTGAGGCGCATATATTGTTTGAATGAACAGCGGCCCCTAAAAGAGACCAGCTGCTCATCCACACATATGTCCCTCCCTGGATTAAAAAATTTGGGCAGGCGGCTACTCCACTTGCTCCATAAATCCTTTATAGGACCCAATTTATTCTCCCTGCCACCTGAACGGGAAAGACGATCGTCAAATCTTAGGGCATGATTAATTTGGTGGAATCTTTTTTGTGACATTGTAGCAGGAAAAAAAACACGTCCTGTCACCCCATCCCACAGGCTTATTGTAGATTCATGTTGAGACCTGTACAGACCAGCCAGGATCAGCAGGCCCATGTAAGCCCGCAGCTCCTCCTCTTCTACGTCCTTCCAATCTTTTATCGACCTCTTCCCCTGCAGGTTGGTAAAATGCCGGATTAGCTGCATAAGGTCCTCCGCAAATAAAAGATCAAAAGCACTCACGGGGCTGCTGATCCTAGCAGTTGCGTAATGGGTTGGTCCTGGGATTAAAATGGAAGAAGGAAAATATGGCAGGGTCTCTTCGTGTGTGGGACACCACAGGATTTCCCCATTTTTCGATCTCCACTGACCGTCAAGCTCCATTTTTGCCTCTTCCTTCTCCTCCTCAGACGAGCTGCAAGGCTCCTCATTACCTGGCAGAAATTCCTCCCCTTCTTCATTGCTAGTGCTATCTTTTTCGCTTTCGGAAGACTGCAAGACTGCAGCAACATCCTCGTCTGAATTCGATGTGGGCTTCATCGTGCAGAAATGACCAGTGTTGCAAAATCCTCAGTAAGGAAAATCGCTATCGGTGTCCTTTTTTCTCTCTCCAACTGTATTTACAAGAACAATGGAGATCGACAGACCACATGACTTTCGCGCATTGCATTGTGGGTACGTTAATTCTGAAGTTTGAATCCCTACTTGCATTTTATTTGCCCCCAAAACAGTTATGTACAAAACGAAGGAGAACACGGCAAAGACAAAGACAGACTTGACAAAAAGGCAAAAAAAAAGTACGAGGAAAAAAATCAAAGGAGTGAAAGGGTTAGACCTGTGGACTGCCATAATGAATTAATTAAATACACCATTAAATAATTAATTAAATGTGGCAATAATTAATTAAAATCGGAAATAATTAATTACATAAATATTTACAACACATGTAATTAATTAATCATTGACATATTTAATTAATTATTGACACATTATTTATTTATTTATTCCACATTTTAATTAATTATTGCCACATTTAAATAATTATATAATTAATTCATTTAGGCACAGTTGACTCCTATGAAACGCCAGGACTGCCATAATGAATTAATTAAATACATCATTAAATAATTAATTAAATGTGGCAATGATTAGTTAAAATCGGAAATAATTAATTACATAAATATTTACGACACAAGTAATTAATTAATTAATTATTGCACATTGGAGTTTTGCCTACATCCGGTGATGAGAGTGCTCATTTCATCCTAAACCTATTTTTCATGCCATTAGGTATTCAAGGGAAAAGCATTATAACATGTCAGGATCACAGTATATTTGAAATATATGATTATAATAGAACTCAATGGGCACAAAAAAGGTACGAGAGCAAACAGTGTTGGCATATATGCCAATATCCTTTTCTATACACCAGTCTTTCTCAAACTGTGGTACACGTACCACTTGTGGTGCTTGGGCTCTTCTGGTGGGAAACGCATTAATACTCCAATTTCTTTCTTAAGATTAAATGATATACCATTGTGGAGGTATGCAAAGGCGACACGAGTCACACTGATGATAAAAACACAGCCCTTTTCCACGGTGCCCCGATCCTAGCCTCCATCGATGAGGCCCCTGGGAGAATCAGTGGGGGCGTGGGAGATGCTGCTGGTGAGTCGGGAACTATTGTCTGAATGCTGAAGCTCCTGGTAGTCAGGAGAATTCAATCTGCTTTTTCTGCGGGTGAGTGGTAACCCTTTGCGGCCAGCAACCAACTCCCTGCTGCTGTCGGAGAAAGACGTGAGAAATCCGCTCTCATCTGTTCCTAACAAGGAGTGTACTCTCCATGAGCTCGAGAGCGGTACCATCACCCAGGCCGTAAAGGGAGTAGCACCGCAGCAGCAGCGCCTTGAGAGCGGTGTATTTTCCATGTAATCGCATGCTAAACAGACCAAACTTCAGTCAGGAGAAGAACTGCAATATAAGGTTAGTCATTAATATACCGCTGCATGGGCTGGGTTGTAGTTACATCGTAAGGTTTTAAAAACTGAGCTTTAAAATGAATAGTGATGATAAAAACCGTGAGAGGCCGACAGTGATCATTGAATTATTTAGGGGCTTGTTCAGATTAAATAGAACAAGATACAAAGTGTTACAACATGTTAAAAACACAACAGCTTTAATAAATGCAGAGTAGTTTGGACCCGGAAGCAGGTTTCAATCAGGTCATTAGTTAAAGATTTGATATCCCACCTGCTGTGAATGTTTTAATGTAGTACAGTTGTTATTATTATTATCACTTGTCACATCCTGTTTATGACAGTTAAAATAAATAGCATTTATATAAGAAATAAAATTGTCTGTGTAAACTGTATGTGGCCTATACTACTGTACTTTAATGTCGGTCATAAGGGTGGTACTTCAAGAGCCATTTATTTTATGAGGTGGTACTCATTGTGAAAAGTTTGAGAACCACTGCTACACACCACACCATAGAGGGGATCATTAAATTTTAAAAATAATCCTAAAAAACACACCCTGGCCAAGTTTCATGCAACTAGTGATGCAAATGACTGATATATTGATAATCAAAAAATGAGCAAAATGAACATTTAGGGTAACAGACACCTGGACAATTAAAACGATATTCTTTTTGAGGGGAGGGGGTGCATTTTAACATGCTTTCACACGTTAAATACAAAACACTAAGTGTCCTTGGTCTTCAGAAATGTCATAGTGTACACAGGTTTTTAACAGTCACAGCCAAAAAACAAAAAAGACACCCATTCCTCAAATTAACCGACATCAATGAAAAAATCCTTTTTAAGTCATACGATGGAACTGACTTTCCATTTCCAAAATTCGGGATTAGCAAATCCGAGTGTCCAAATTCCTCCAAATGAAGCCCATTTATGGACATGCAGAGACAGATCAGTCATTCTTCTCTCTCTTCTCTCTGCGGGCCTTTCTCTTCAGCTGAAGGGTCTTCAGCTCAGTCATAGTGGAAAAGGTCCTGTACACCCACACCATCTGTCAAAGTATATTGTAGAGGGAGAGTTTGATTTTTTTTTCTTTGAAAAAAAAAAAATCATATATGCCGAGAACAAGTGCCAAACATACCACGATGATGACAGCATTAAGAAGAAGAGGAATCGAGAAAACCAAAGATATGAACATGCCCTTGGAATCAAAGTACTGGAAGTTTGAAAAGGACCTGCAAGAAACAGTGAAGCTTAAGAACATTTTCTTGGCTTTGACATATCGCCTGTAATATTTAGCGCAACAGTAGTAAAAGAAAACATGGGTGATCAATGGTGTTACCTCCAGTTTCTGGCAGCCAGCTCATTTAGATATTCAGCACTATAAACCAGGCCAACTGTAAAGAGAGGGGATATCAGTCACAGGTTACACATGTAAATGGTAAATAAATGGTAAATGGCCTGTATTTATATAGCACTTTTACTAGTCCCTAAGGACCCCAAAGCGCTTTACATATCCAGTCATCCACCCATTCACACACACATTCACACACTGGTGATGGCGCCACAGCCACCCTGGGGCGCACTGACAGAGACGAGGCTGCCGGACACTGGTGCCACCGGGCCCTCTGACCACCACCAGTAGGCAACGGGTGAAGTGTCTTGCCCAAGGACACAACGACCGAGACTGTCCAAGCCGGGTACTACATGTAAACATCAAGTCATTTACATTTAAAAACAGCTGAAAAAAACGTGTAAAAGGTATAGCAGATTTACTAATAATGATGAAGTTAACTGGTAGCTTTGAGATTTATCAGTATTAATTAGGCTTAAAGTTAAGAAGCATTACGCTTTTTAACTGTAACTATTTTACATCATCACTATGAGCCAGTAAATATGTTTTCTGAGATTTCAAGGTCAAAAATGAGGGGTTGGGGTTTGTTTCTGCAGTTTATCCATGAGAAAGTATTCAAAAAATGTCATTTTTCAGACATAGTTTTGAGAGGCATTTGTAGACGGTGATAGTTAAGATAACAAACACTGGAAATGTTGGAAAGTCTGGTTCCTGATTGCATCATTGCTTGGCTGGTTTTGTGCGCAGCAGGGATTCTTACTCTGCATCAAATGGTCCCATTTTCCCTACTGTGAGGTCTTCTTCTGACTTTGGTGCTTTCACGTGTTTTAGGTTGACATGGAAAAAAATTACGCTTCTCAGAGTGTTTCAGCAACACACTGGTAGGTTTTTTGTGTGCTTAAAGCTTTACTTAACATGTTAGCACTACTGCTAATGAGTGCATTTTGTAATGAATCCAGGTCAGTCTATATAAAGAGCAGTTAACAGTTTCTAATACTATCATCATCATCATGCCACATACATCAGGGATGTCAAATTCATTTCGAATTGTGGGCCAAATACACCCCGTTTTGGTCGTAAGTGGGGCAGACCAGTGAAACTCCTCTTTCTGTCAGTGTAAAGACGTTTGGAGATAATTTAATATAAAAGAGAAGTGCAATTTTAGTAAGGCATTTCACTTTTTCTACTTGAGAAAGAAATGCTGTTTTGGGCTTAAACTGTAATAAATAAATGTGTAAAATAACAGAAAGAGTTCTGTTAGCTCATTGTGCTGACTGTGATGTGATTATAAAGCAGATCAGCAGATTTGTACGGAGCCCCTCTGATGACATGGTGCAAAAAATAAATAAATTGTGACCACAAAATACTGTTTTGAGGGCATGAAATAGGTATAACGTGTGCACGAAATGCTAATTTGTGGGCACGAAACACTTGACCGATAACCGTGATCCTTCCCAGGCCCTTGCAGATGGTTGACAATAAAATCTATCCCGGCGTCCAGGTCGTACTTACGTCCATAAATCAACTGGGCTCTCAATACCCTGTTTAAATGTCTCTCCGTAATAATGGTTCGTTGCATTGCCAGGCTTTGCATTTGTAGCTCATTCGCAGCCTAAAATAAAACTCAATCATACTGTCTCTGTCCATGGTGTATAGGTTTAGCCTACTCTTATGCTTATGTCTCTACGCAGCTGTCCAGGAATTGTATCAATATGATGTGCACATGTTATCTATTTTGTTGCCACAAATGCGTAATTCGTTGCCACGTTATACCCAATTCGTGCCCACAAATTAGCATTTCGTGCGCACGTTATACCTATTTCGTGCCCTTGAAATAGTATTTCGTGGCCACAAATAAGTATTTCGAGGGCACGAAGTAGTATTTTGTGGCCACAATTTTTTTTTTTTTTTTGGGCCATGTCATCAGAGGGGCTCCGTAGATTTGAATTGAATTGAGATAGTTAAAAAAACAGGAACTTATTGTAATTTCACTGTTTATCTGTTACTTTCATACTACTTTGGTGTAGTATGAATGGCCACAGTGGAGGTCATTATCAGTAGGAAAAGCTGTAAAACCAATTTTCCAAAGCCGTGCAGTAAGCCAGACTTTAGTATTTGGTGGGCCGATTCTATCTGATGTATAACACATCTGCTGTAGAGTGTAACGTAGGTATAGCTGTGTATAATGTTGTCACTTGAACTCCTCCAGGGCAACTGGTTCACCTTTGCTGAAACTATAAAAAAAATATCTAAGCTACCAAGATCTGTAACATCTATATGGTCATGGATTTAAATATTTACTGCAAATAAAAAGTACAATTTCTTTTCCTGTGTATTTTCATATACATACTGTCTCATTGAGACTGGTTAGTAAACCATTCTTACATATGTAAATATAACGCAATGTTTGCATGTTGATATGCGCATTAAACGGTCACCAGTGAATTTAAGTTTTAAGAAATCTCAAGTTTTTATTTTCTTATCTGGCACGCTGTTACCTTTCTCCACCATTAACTGAGGGTGGAAGACGGACTCAACAGATGGTAGATACAGGGGAATCTGTGACAAGGGGATATTTTGATACATATCCTAGTACATTTTATACAGATCTCCATACAATTTTTCTATTTTTCTATACATATTCTGTACATTGTTACCTGTATATACGAACTTCGGTTGCTTGTGTATATAGGACCACCTTGTGTCTTCCTTCTATATTTTATTTTCCCTTTCTGTAAGATCTCTGCAACACTGAAATGTCTCATCCGTGGGATAATAAAGATTTATCCTACTCTATTCTATTTTATCCACACATTTGTATGGTAGATACAAAGAACCAGGCCTTTTAAGTCATTTACATCTTATTTTCAATGCTTAGAATTAAAAGCTCCCATTATTGATAATAATGTGCAAGTTAAAGTGTCTGATCTGTAGCAAAATGTTGAAAGTCATACCCTTCCCTCTTTTAGTGACCGTGTAAATGTGTGGTTTTAAATCGTGCTTGATGACATCAATAATTGAGCAGTAATTGAGGTAGTTAGGTTTATGAGTTAATGGCAGGTCAATAGTAACAATTAACAGAAAACACATGTATAAAAATCAATGTAAATATCAGCCGATGATATGAGCCGTACCACATATAGGATGGGGTCATTGCTGTCCTGTTTGACGATGCCTTTCAATGGCCTTCATGTTTCCCAGACAATACAACTGAGAACCTCTTGGATGTTACAAATTGGTGTATTTACTGTAAGATAATGCTACAGATTGTCCAGGAGCCAAAGGCACAGGCCCCAATCTCATCAGGAGCATGCCCAGGCATGGTCAGGGATGCACAAAAGCACATGGAGAGATAGACACCACTCAGGCACATTATGAAGGAAGTTGCATCAACCTTTGATTTCAATTTTTAACTTTCATATTTGGTGTGATTTAGAATTCAGCTCTCAAATAGTGGATTGTTTTAGTTCCCACTTACTAGGAATAAAAATTGAGAAACGAAGAACTTGAGAGCTGGTTCCAATTTTTTCCAAAGCATCAGAATCATACGACACTGAGTTCATCAACTCCTTTATCATTGCTTGCAGGTGCTGGAAATGCAAACTGACTGCAAATCAGTAACATCATACAAGCACATTTAGTGTTGCCATAAAAAGGGAGCCATGGGAGAGATTTGGGAGGTGAGAAGCAGTCCAAAGACTTGCTTAATTTGACAGTAACAGCTAGCTTTAATGTCTGCATCGATTATTGCATGATTAACATGATTATTTCAAGTAGGGAGTGGAAACACCAGCAACATTCTGAGACATCTCTCTACACAACATGAGATCCACTTATCTGATCTTACGCCATACATTTCTCGGCCAAGCAGCTCATATGTTACTGACGCCAAATTATAATAAAATCAAAGGCACATTTTACTTGCCTAAGAAAGCCTAAACGAGAATGAATGTCATACAAATATTCTCTATTTTCCCATTGTTAATGTTAATTGAGAGACTGATGCTACAGCTAACAATAGGCAGTAAGCTTGTTTGGGATTTAAGATAATAAGACAGCTGGGTATATATAGATCTGGGTAAAAAAAACGATAAAGATGGATCAATAATGGCATAATGGACGCTTGTCTAAAGTTGTTTTTAATAAATTACAGAGCGTATATCAGTACAGACTTTTAACGTGATTATCAAGTTTCCTTCTTCTTTTTGAACAGTGTAGTTTGTTTTGTGACACGTACCTACGAGCAGGAAGTGGCAGATCTGAGCTCTGTAATACTTGCAGGTGAGCAAAGTCAGGAACAAGCACACAGCATGAAACACCAGCAGACCGATAAGCCAGGGCTCGGACCACTGCACCTGCATACCAAGACAGAGACACGCATACACAACCGTTAATGGAGCTGCCAAACTTGAATTAAACTGAAAGAGACTCCTGTTAGCTGTAATAGCTGAAGCGTAGTTTGCTAGTCTCCGCTGGAATCGGCTTACCGACATGAAGAAAGTCCATAACGACGTTATTCTTAAATTGCTGAATCCGTCGATGGGGATACTGCTAATATTGTCTGCTTTATTGACCGTCATCTTCTAAAAATATTAATTCTCCTGTGTGTAAACACCAGCACACTGCGGAAGTGACACGTTAAGTCGCAGCCGTTTGACGTCACAGGACGATTAGTTTCTACCAATGACTGTAGAAAACAGTCGTCGTAGTAAAATATAATAAAAACTGAATTAGAATAAGATTGCTAGGCAAAAAAAAAATAAGACTGGGAAAAATAAGTTGAAACGTCATGATTTTTAGTTACCGAATTCGACATTTCGAGCTACAACCTGAAATGTTGTATTACCAAAGGAAGAAAGGTTGGGAAAAGAATCCATGGGTACATAATGACATGTGAAACATTAAAATACTCAAAATCGCATATTTTTTCGGTCTAAGATTGTTTTTCATTCATTTTAATTTTATTTTGTTTTAAATCTGATTGATTGTCTTTGTTACACTTTTTCGTTCTGCGTACTCAGCACAAATGGTGTCATCAGGTAAATTGGGGCATCAGGTAAAATAAGCCGTTCAAGGTTTAAGTCTCCTAGCTCTTTAATTTTTTACAGGCAATGGCCGTAAAGAATTTTCAAATTGCTGGCAGAACTGTACTTTAACAAAACAAAACAATTGATTTGATTGCTCTATAGCTGCTGTTGTGGGTGGGGAAATGCTTCACATCCAGCTTGGTGAAAAGAACTGAGGGGTGAGTGTTCTGGTTGACAAATCTTTCTTGAAAATGATAAGGTTGATTAAAAAAAAGGAAAGAAAATATACATTGATTAAAAAAAACGGGCTAATACTTCATATTGTGATCGTTTCCACCAGATAGCAAGCATCTTCTTTCTTTAGCTATCTTTTTTTAAATAAAAATGCATTTTTTATGGGCAGCTCAATTTACCTTAATGAATTGTGGTACATTGAGTCACCCTTTTCAGCTTAAATGAGCCTCCTTCAGCATTGAAATTTGATGGTTCCTTTTATCAAAAAAACAGTAAATATATCAATACATGTCAAATCATATACTAGATACATTTTAACATCTCCTTTCTAATTGTGCTGAAACTACCACTTGCTTTCTTAACAGCCTTCAACGCGGAAGGTGTTTTCAGTTAAAACATGATTATCTTCAAAGGGAAACGACTACGATGTGAGTGGCTCCAACATTGCCCCGAGAATGTTACTGTTCAGGTCTTAGTTAATAGCAGGATAAATGCTGATCTCTTCTTGGAATGGGGTCAGTTGTTTGTTCAGTCATTACCTCAGGATGACGCCAGACCCATCTTGCTACTAATCTGACAGGCAGCACAAAAGCTATTAAAGTCTGAGTTTTTCTCAGTTTTCTGCCCAGCATGCAGAAAGGCTGCCACTGTTGAAAATGCACAGGCAGGGTTCAGAGGGACAGGAATGTTCCCCTTAAACAAACACATCCTCCAAGAAAGTGCTCTTGCTCCCAGTAAAACAACCGAGAGACCCCTTCCACTTACTTCCCCTTCCCCTTTCAGCAAACCCCCAGACATCACAAGCACCACCAGGCAAAACTCAGACAACACTAGCCACTGCCCAGCCGACCCTAGAATCCATCAGCCCCATTCATCACCCTGCAGTGGTATCCGAGGTGCCCCTAATCTTTACATTCTTGGATGCCGAGGCGGTAGGATCTGAAGAAATAACAGTCAACTTTGAATGTGTTCCTGAGGAAGAGATGGACTTTAACCTGTTCATACCTCAACTTGTGTTACATTCAGTGATCTGTGTTCCCTGCCAAAATGACAGGACTGTCAGGAAGAGAGCTAAGCCTCCATCATGTAGACTACATTTCCACCAAGGCACTGAAATCTAAAAAGAAAGAAAAGACCAGAAGAAGCAAAGGCACAAAGAAGAATGACATGCCCTTCAAAGCATGTAACACAGTCTATTGAGACAAAAGTGACCCAGAGGCCACTGAGGAGTGGAGTAGCTGTGCAGCGCCTGAGTCCATGAGACTTGTGGAGAAGAAAACGGTATCTGGGCTGATGGTGGATTCTTCTGTAAAGTCTCTAAGAATTTGTCTTTTTAAAAATAGAACATACAGTTGTTATGAAAATGTTTTAATAATTAATTAATTCTAGTTGTTTTTTAGTAAAATGGTAAATGGCCTGTATTTGTATAGCGCTTTACTAGTCCCTAAGGACCCCAAAGCGCTTTACACATCCAGTCATCCACCTATTCACACACACATTCACACACTGGTGATGGCAAGCTACATTGTAACCACAGCCACCCTGGGGCGCACTGACAGAGGCGAGGCTACCGGACACTGGCGCCACCGGGCCCTCTGACCACCACCAGTAGGCAACGGGTGAAGTGTCTTGCCCAAGGACACAACAACCGAGACTGTCCAAGCTGGGGCTCGAACCAGCAAACTTCCGATTACAAGGCGAACTCCCAAACTGCCAAAGTTGTTATTCATGAATTATTAAATCAACACGTGAATGTGTTATGTTTGCTAAAATGAGTTCACTCTAATAATAGTAGTAATAATAATAAAAACGTCAATTTCTCTTCAGATGCATTCCTAGTAATGCTTTATTTTAATCAAAAGTACAAACATCATGAATAATTAATAATTTACAAATGATCAAATCTACACACATCTTTAAAAATATCTTAAAAGTCAGAATATTTTGTTCCAAGCAGAGAATTCTTCAAATCTTGGGCGTCACATTACAGTATTTACAGCAAAGTTATATTTTTGTTTTTTAATTTATATTAGTTTATTTAATTTGTTGTTGTTTTTTTAAATTGTAGCTTATTTAGTTAGCTTTCTGTTTTTGTAAAGGCTTTTGACCGTAAAAGTCATGTAGCCGCCCACCACCCACCAAAAAACCCAAAATGAAAAACCTCCTCATACTTGTGTTCTCAAATTTGCAAAAAAGATTTTAACTATTAAAACTATTACTACTAGTTTTGAAAGTAGAAAAAATATTTATTTTGTTAGTTTTCATTTTTGGTTTCAGTCTTATTTCATTTCGTGTTTGTTAAGTTTTAGTTAATGTCCTTGTTTCACAGCAGAATTTGTACACCAAAAAGCACCTAAGTTGTGTCACCCAGAAAAGGACTGGGCCGGTTCCTTTCTGTTTACTTGCTCTTCCAGTATTACTGATAATCACCTCCTTGTTGAGTCTTTCCTGCTTGCAAATCCCTTAAAGAGGTCTCTGGCCTGACTCACCTCACCTGCAGCTACGGTGAATATTCCTGTTATTGCTGCCCTGCTATAGTTTCCACATGCCCACATAATCCCTTTGAACACATGCAGACACTTGATTTAAAAACAAGTGTTTTCAGTAGTTAACCTAATACTTAATAAGATTTTATGATCTTGCATATTTCTGCAAATATGACCATGCAGTAGATCTTGTAAGATCTGCAAAAGCAGGGAATTTGAAAATGTAATCTGAATTGCACAATCATTATTCACACTTTTAAAGTCTTTGGTAAGAGTCTGCGAGTTACTGGTATATATAGTATGAAAACAAAGTGGAGGAGATCGACAGAGCTCGAATCAGGTCCTGTTCCTGCTCGGGTGAAAGTCAGGGACAAAAGTAGCAGCCACCGTGATGGGAGTGGAGTATCCGAGAGCAAAGCTGTAGAGACCAAGCATCAAACACTTCCATGTGGAACGCAGCGCCTTGCCGACATTCTGAAAGATAAATCCGAAAAATGACTTAATAAATCCACCTATCATTGACCACATTTTTATGATCTATAAATCGACTAATCCACTCATTCAGAGAAGGCAAGAAAGAAAAGAAACAAGCAGCGGTAACAAATGTGATTGTTTCCACACAGGTCATAATCATTTTTACTTTCGCAGTATTCAGACGCTGCATCAGTTCTCAGAGATTCTTCAAAACGCAGGTGAAAATAACAGAAAATCGAAGTTAGGACATAATTTAAGTGTGCGTGCTTTAGAACAATGGCGCAGCAGGAAGAGTGGCACACTGTGAGCACAATCCTCTTCTGTACTCTCTGGACAGGAAAGAGATAACTGGCTGCAGAGGATGCAGGAAGTCAGAAGTTTTACTGGGGAATGCAACAGTCTGCAATTTAAATTAATCAGTAACAAAACCACAACACACGAAAATCTGAGCACCCTTTTATTTATGATTTATTTACCTGGCCTACATTAATGTTTACAAGAAAGACAGAGCTCACGTTCCATTTCCTTATAAATCACACGTGAGCACTGGTTAAAAAGCAACTTGTTCTTTCCAAAAGGAGCCACAAGCCTTTGCTGTGTTTCCTGCCTCTAGATTTCCAGCTGGGGTTTGTTTTGTCTCATGGTCTAGTGGTTTATACATTTGCCTAACAAACAAAAGGTCCCCAGTTTGTTCCTGGGAGGAGACACAAATCTCTTTAGGCCTTTTGCCATGCAGAGCTAAGAAGAAATTCAAGTTATCATCTTGAAATTTCAACTTGTTGACACAGAATTCTGAGTAAATTGAAATTTTGAGATAATAAACCCGAATATTTGACTTATGGATGGCAATTTTTTCAGTAGTGAAAAAAGCTTCCATAGAGGAAGGACATCCGGTGTACAACTCTTCCAAATCAAACATGGGGATCTACCCACTGTGGCGACCCCTTGTGAATAAGGAAGTAGCCAGAAGTATCTTTATGGGAAATAATTATGATAATGATTATGATAAACAATTCAATAATTGTAGAAAGTAATGATAAACATTAAAAAACAAATGAAGAAAGTGGGGCGCATGCTGTGAGGATGAGAGACTTAATAATTTCAGGACAATTTATAGAAGCGATCTTGGCCATTTTGGTCATTTAAATTTGAATCATCAGCTTGCAAAAGATTTATTAGCCCTTTGTTCAATAAACAGCAGAATGTCTGTGTCACGGTTCTGGGTCCGTTGGACCCAGTATTTTGAGTTTATTATGTTTTGGTGTAATTTTGCATCATGGATTGTTTTCTTGTTCTCTTGTGGTTGTGATGATTATTATTATTATTAGAGTTTCATGTTTCTGTTATCCATGTTTTAGGAATTGTGGTTTCATGTATAGTTCAGTTCCATGTGTCCTTTTCTGTCTCTCTGTGTTGAGTCCGTGTCTCTGAGTTGTGATTCATGTTTCCTGTTTTATTGTGAAAGTCTGTCTTATGTTAGTGTGTGTGCAGCTTTGTTTCCCCCGTCTCGTTAGCCCTGATCTCCCCCAGCTGTGTCTCCCTTCTGTGGCCCATTCCCCCATTACTACCCTGTGTATTTAAGCCATGTGTTTTCCAATGCTCGGTGTCGCGTCGTACCCTCAGACCCTGCCTGTGTGTTCCTGCTTGGTTTCATGGTTTGGTTTTTGTTTCATGCCAGCAATAAAAGCTGTGGTTTTAGTTACATTTCGTCTCGGAGTCCTGCATTTGGATCCACATTTCCACCTGCCCGCACACAGAGCCCTGACAGACTGAATCATTAGTTTAAGGCTCATTGATCACATATTTTTTTAAGTGAAAAAAAGATGGAGGCAGAGATTATTTTCAACTTACCCAAACCAGAACTACAAGAAAAGACAAAAGTTTGAACAGTGTAAGTTTTCTCTTGAGTTCACCACATCATTATATTTTAATGTTACTTAAAAGAAGAAATGACTCCCCATTAATAAAGAATTTGGGAATTTGCTCTTTGGAAGTTGATTCATGGACTCTTATGTTTTGAGTTTGTTTGTTTGTGCGTGTGCACATGTTATGTTCAGGTCATGAGATAAGGTTGTTGTAAAATTGTTGCTTTCCTATCACTCACGTGGTATGGTTATAAACCTCTCTGCTTAGTAAACTGACTGTAGATGTGCACAGGGTTAAATACAGACATGCACTTGAACTGAGAATGCGAACGCTGAGAAGTTTGAGTGCAGGCTGCCTTCATACAGGAAGTGGGAAACTCCTTTGAACAGCATGTCCTGAGCTCTATTGTGTTAGCCTGAACTGTTGTCCACCTCGGTGCACGTTTCGCCACACGGCTGACACATATGAAGCTATAAAAGATCTCTAGAGAGAATAATCTCTGATAACCCAGAAGTTAGTCCTATTTGCCAAAGGAAAGGCCTCTAAAATATGTGCGTCATCATATCAGCCTTTAATCTTACCTATGATAAAAAGCTTGTTGTGATTATTTACGTTGGAGCATCTTAATCTCAAGATACTTTACACAGTAATGCTGAGAACTGTTTTATTAAGAGTTGTTTAAACCTTGATCAAATAAATTAAAATAATTTGATTGCAGCTGATTGATTTCATACTGAAAGCATTTCAACTTACCCACACTGACTCTATGAAGAAGAAAAAAAAATTTGGAGAAAAACTGTCATTAGGCTGGATACACACAATGAATTTGCAACTTTAAACTTGGATTTGGAAAATTGCACTGTTAGAAAAAAAATGTGTAAAAATAAAAATACACAAACCTTCTTGACTTTTTTGTAGTTTTCCTTCTTCTTTTTCTTCTTCTCTTCTTTTGCCTTGGCTTTCGCCTCATCATCCACCAGTGGCTCGTACCTCTCTGGCAGGAAGGCGAAAAGTGTTTCTCTGTGGCACTTCTCGTGTTGCCTGTTGCTGTCAGCTGTTTGCTGCCCGTCGTTGGACAAAGATGGATCCAGCAGCTCTGGGTGATCAACGCAGTCCACATGCCGCTCATACTTTGCTGCACTTCTGCTGGGACTCTTGCCTGATGCTGTTGCAGGTGAATCTCTCTGAAACAGCCTGGATGGAAGAGACTTGGGCTTCATGTTTACCCGATTGTTGCAGTTCTCTGAGATGTAAGGAGGGGGGAAGAAAGGCACCAGATTCCTCAGGAGGTCAGGTTTGTTGTCAGCAGACGTTATGTGCATGAGTGGAAGTGCATTCCACTGGACCGCCTTGTGTGCTGGGATCTGGCTCAGAGCCCTTAAAGGTGCAAATCCTTCCTCCTCATTAGGCTGACCTCAATAGGTCACAGGGTTTCAGTTGGAATATTTTAATGAAGTACACTGAATAGTTTACCGCAGAGCAAAGTGCAAATCAATAAACTACCTTTTATCTGCACTTTTCTTAGTTTAGGTTTAGTTCAGAGCTAAGGGTAACAGGGTTTCCCACTCTAGTCCAGCTTGGAGCATTGCATCTCTAAGCTGTTTCTTTAGACTGTCTTAAAAATAGCTTATAGCATTTTAAAGAGAGTCATTTTTTTTCTGTTTTCTCTCAGTACTGTTTATATGTGCGCAACATCCATTCATTCATACTCTTCTGCTTATCCCTGTCAGGGTTGCAGGGGCGCTGGAGCCTATCCCAGCTAACATAAGAGGCAAGAGGCAGGCTACACCCTGAACAGGTCATCAATCTAACGCAGGGCTAAAACAGACAGACAACCATTTGCAATCAAATTCACACCTATGGACAATAAGACAATTTAGACCTATGGACACATTAGATTCATCAAAATAGCTTAACCCCACTAAATGCATGTCTGTGGTAGGAAGCCGGAGTACCTAGAGAGAACCAACACAGACGTGTAGAGTTTGCATGCATGGGTTAGGTTAAGTGGCAGTTTTACACTGTGAAAGTGTGTGTGAAAGTGAGCATCAATAGTTATCTGTTCAGGTTGTATCCTGGCTTTTTCCTCATGGTAGCCGGGAAAAGCTCCTTCAACCCTGAACTAGAGAAACGATAGAAAATGGTTGGATGTTTTTATAAATACAAGCAATTTAACCTCATACTGTATGTTCAAAATGTACAAGGTGATGAGCCTGTATAGTTTTACAAACTTAAACTGTCAATATAAACATGAAAAATTTTTTTAGCAAGAAGTTAGAGAAATGTGTTTCAAAATCTTTCTAATTAATATGTCTGTTCAGATCCCTGTTTTAAATAGCACTGTGTCGTGATATGCATCATTTAAGGTAGCACCGCTTGTTCAGTGTTGGCAATCAGAGTGTTTTTTCTTAGTTCTGTCAAACTGTGGTAGAGTAAGGAAAAACTAGTTACTGCCTCTCAGTTTTACTCCTTTGCTGGACAACCAGCTAACATAAATGTGCCATCATCGTGCATTTATGTCCACACTCATAAAGATGGAATGAGAAGTGAAGCCACAGCAGAAGTGACTTAAACCAGAATTATTTTTAATAGGCACAGGATAAGGGAGCAATATCCTGCAGAAACGCTCAATTTAACAGAGTCAATTTTGGATCGACTGAATTGTAATTATCAGTTTTTTTGCGAATGAACTGATGAAGAAAGCAACAGCATTCAGCTCAATGATTTCACCCATGTAGATCCATCTTTTATAACGTCTATGCTCATAACACCATTGCATCCCCCCACCCAAAATCGGAATAATGTGAAAAAGTTTTAGCTCATCCGGCATGAAGGACCAATGAGTTAATACAACAGGAAGATGTCTGTTGCTCCATGACAACAATCCTCCCACAGGGAAAGATTCATTGAACTTTGCACACAATAACCAACTAATGTTTCTTCACCCATAATTTATTTTTTAAACTGTAAGCTGCCTGAAGTCAAAGGACGAATAGAAGAGGAAGATGTGTTCGGAGACGGGAATTTGGCATGGAGGGCATGCTGACACGTGGTGTGAAGGCAGATGATCCACTGCAGTGACCTTAAACCTTTGCTGACACCTTCCTCTGCCCAAAATTCAAGGTGTCCCTAAATATTGCATTCATGAGATAATCATGAAGAACAAAAAAAAAAAAAAATCCATTTTCTGAAACAGATTTATAAAATTATCTTTAATTATAATTATCAGTGAGCAACAGGTTGAAATGTCAGTGGGGATGAGGGATTACCCTTAAATTCTTTTAATAAGTACTGGGAAACATATCAGTTAATAAATATAACAATATACATAACATAGGCCAATTACAATAACCAACGGGTGCCCTATATCACCCCTTGCTTTGTGCCACAGCCCAACTACCACACAACCCCTGTAACCTTCAGGACAGCACTAGCACAGTAAATGAGATAGTATAACGTAAGACAGTCAAAGAAACCTTTATAAAGCCTATACTTAAAAAAAAAAAAATCAAAGATATGCTCAAAATTTTGGTGTCACCAACTGTGTTTTAGGTTTCTTCAGCAGCACCTTAATACACTTACTTGCATTAGACAAACCTGAGGTGGAAAAAGACTCCATGAGGCTACACTTAAAACAAAAACAAAATAAACCAATTTTGAACTGAATTTAAAGAAACTCAACCCGCGCTTACGATGACCCCATTTACTCCTCCAATGTGCCCGTTTTCAAGTCCGTTAACGGTTATTTTTTCTTGTGGGTATAAAAACACTCCTTCCCTGTAACTGTACTTATCTGAACATACAACATTTTTATTACTGTCTGAATCCAGTATTAGAGAACAAAATCTTTGACAAACAGCACACTGAACAGATATTTTTGTTTACATGAACAAAGCTGACGCTTCTCAAAACCGAAGTTTAGCTGAGAAGTAACTAACTTGCGGCTGAAGGCCTTCAATATTACAAACATTTCCAAAAAGCTGGCATCAGTGTTTCAGAGGCACTTTAAGGTTTTATCATGTTAAACAGAGCTAGCAATATTACTGGTCCTCGTCTTCACTTCTCTGCGTGTTTCTCTGGCCCCGGTCTGGATCTTTGAGGCGGAGGATGCGGATGATTTTGCTTTCTGGAAGGGAACTTAACATAAAATAAAAAAAAATAAAAAATTATGATGTGAATACTGAAACCAAGCAGCGCATTGAAGTCACACGACCTTTACCCTACAGTGGCTTAGTCTACAACGACCAAGTCAATAAATCACATCTGGGTGGTCTAGCTGCTGTAGCACACAAATGCTGTATATAAACACACAGAGGTTGTGTCAGTGGTTACCTCATGTTCTGTGGGGTTAAGAAAATGAACTGTCTGTAGCGCTGACTGGCAGCCACCTTCAGCATCATGTCCATGGATATCCTTCTGTTCACCATGTCCTATTTAAAGAGAACACCCAAAGCCAATGTTATCTTTAAATGGGGCCAAACCCAGTGGGACAGTTTTGCAACTGTAACGAAGTGTTGCATATTCTCTGTCTCCTTATCGTTTGTTGTTTTTACTGATGATTATCTCAGTTTGCAATATGCATGCACCCGCAATCTAAACATAAATATAATGCGAACGAAAACTATTGTATTACCATGTAAACATCAAACTCATCAAGACAGCGGAAAGGCGCCTCTGTGATCGCCCAAAGAGAGAGGACAAAACAAACAGTGGAGAAAGAGCGCTCCCCTCCGGACAGCAAGCGCATGTCACTCAAGTCAGCCTTGTTTCCTTGGCCTGGCTGCACCTACAAAGTTATCATAAGAATAATGAGTCTCTGTTTAAATAATAATAATCAAAAACCTTTAGGCACTTTAATATAAATCTGAAGCTGTAGTGGCCTCTTACTGATGAATGAAAAAAAGGCTTACGGAAATGGAGAGGGTTTCGTTCTTGTGATCAAAGATCATACTTCCACTGTAGCCTCTCTGGGCTAACATGCTATCAAAGTAGTATTTACAGCGGGCTGACAGGAACCTATGATACCAAGAGAGAGAGAGAGAAAAGTAATCATATAACCGCAATCTTAAAAATATAAATATAAAAAATAGAACTTTACGTATAGACTTCAGAGGGACCTGTAGGAGTATTTAACAAATTGTTGTCAAATATGGTACTAAAGCTACTAGAACTACAAGTCCAGGTTTTGAAGAATTAAAAATTCAATTTGATCGATCCAAATAAACATGCAGTGTCTGTGATTAAGCTAGGAGAGAAGATGAAACCTGAAAGTAACTAATGCTCGTGACTAGCTAAACCTGTGTGTGAAGCAGCGCACCCTTTTGGGGAAAGTTTGTGATATGTGTGATGAGTTCTTATCTGCCAATGAACAACGATGTCATGGTCACAGTCAATAGCGATAGCTCGCCAATCAAGGCGACTTTTTTGATGCATTAAAATTAATGTTGTCCATTAGTGCGGGATTCATCCATTTCTTTTCTTCCACTCATCCAAATCCAAGTGTTTGTGTGGAGCAACTATACTGACCCATCATCAAATGATAGGAAACAGCAAGATGTTTGTGACTGTTGAACTGATATTTAAATCTGTGCTTATTAGTGAAAAACTTACATGGTGGGCATGAGACGGGTGAGATATTTTACACAGAAAAAGACCCCAAAAACCTCTAGGCTGTTTTTTTGTTTTAATATCTTGTTCTATCATTTTGTAGTGCAGGGGCTAACTGGAGGGTCATTAGCATGAGCTCCTTTTAAGTACACATATGTGGGCAATGCTTTGAATTTGATTTCAAAGATTCAGTGTTTTATGTTTATATATTCATGTAATTTAAAGTGAGGTTTAAAAAAGCATCAGGCCAAAATACCTTCATTTGAACAGATTGGCACATGTGCTGTCTGGACTGTTAAGCTAACATTTGTTTTAAAAATCTGACTAGTCACTCGGTCTATAACTAGACAAAAAAAGTTCAGATTCAGAGGCCACAGTTTTAATGATTTAATAATTATTACCTGGATTACAGATGTAACTATTTACTCTCTTTTACTTTATTGCACAGGTAAGTACATCACTGCAAAATACAAACAGCAAACTGTGAATTCACCACTTACCTCCTGAGCTCGGCATAAGCCTGAAGTCTGTGGTTCATAACACTGTCGAGGCTTTTGATGAAGCTGTTGAGGTTCTTCATTTGCTGTGTCATGTTCTTGTAGCTCTCCAGAGCCTCGTGGTACTGCCTGTAAGTGGAAAAGGAAATCAATTCACATTTGGCGTCAAGGAAGGACATCAGTTTAAAATGCGTGTACATTCAACACCTCACAGAAACATCACTGAAATCGTGTCAGTAATACACCGTGAGGATCCAATACCTCACAATCTCCTCACGGTCTCCCTGTTGTTCCTTCTGTGAAGTGATCTTAAGCTTGAGACGACTGATCTCGCTGTCCAGGCTCCTGGCTGACCGACGGCTCTCCACACGTTCCAGACAAATCTCTTTGGCTTTGGCCACTGACATCTGAGTCACAGAGCAAAACAAACCAATATTTTAGCTGCTAAATACAGGCAAAACTTCAAGAGACAGTGCTATTTAACTCCTAAAACTAAAGCAGATACATTGTATACAAAGTGCTTTTCTGATACTCATACCTCGTACTCCTTCTCTTTGCTTTTAAGGTTGCCTTCAAGAGTTTGAATGTTGTGGAGATGGGCACTGCGTTTCTCATCATAGTGTTTCTTGTGATGTTTGCATTTTATCACCTCCTGGTCAGTTTTACTGAGATCCTCCTGTATTAAGAGAAAGCAAATAAAGAATTCGGTAAAAACAGACAAACACCAACTCGGAGACAGGGCACGGTGGGCTGGCATGGCCAACACACAAAGAGTTAGAATCACACCAAATTATCAGGGTTGATATAATGTTAGGTAGTTGCACTGACACAATGTCCTTACCAATCTTACTGATCACTGAATGCACTGTAGACTACAAGTCACATTTAGCAGTACGCACACAGGAAAAAAATCATTTAGATCACGTTTGATATCCTGTTTTCACCTTATTTCTTGACTTTACTGCCAACTGTCTCAAATAAAAGAATAGCACATAGTGTCACTACAAGATTGCAACATTAAAAAGTTGTCCCCCCCATATATCTACTGAAAGTTACTTCATTTGATTGACCTGATACCTTATAAGTCAAGAATTTAGCAACTGAAAAACAAAGGTTCTCACACTGGGTCTTTCTTTCAATATTACCTTGACTGAGTCAGCCTCCTCTGCGATAGTGTTAATGCACTCTTTGTGCTGCTTGTATTCCTGCTCTGCCTTTTCATAAGAACCCTTGAGGTCGGCCATTTGGGCCAGTCCCTCATCTAACTCCACTCGCTTGGACTTGATCTTGGTAACAATCTCATGAAGATCCTCCTCCTGTTGAAAATTAGAGATAATGGTGTATCATAAGAGTAGATCTGGTTGACATTATGTACAATATTTAAAAACTCTAAACCAAAATAAGCTGGGACAATGCTTATAGTGTAAATAAAAAGAGAATTCTTCTATTTGTAAATCTCATAAAAATCACAGAAAACAGATCGAATGTTTAAAGAGACATTCTACTTTTCAGGAAAAACATTAGCTCATTTTCAATTTGAAAGCAGCAACAGGTCTTAAAACAAGTTGGGATGGGGGAAAAAATGGCTGGAAAAGTAAGCGGTACTACAAAACAGATGGATAAACATAAAATTAATTCGGTTTCTATGATTTTGTTCTCAGAATTAAAGCTGGACAATTTATTTTCTATGTTCTATTGTGAACAAAATATGGGTTAATGGGATTTTCAAACCACTGCATTCTGCTTTGAAATTTTACAGCATCCCAATTTGTGGGATATAGCCAGCTCTAAGTCCAGTACAAGTGTGCATCTTTTTATACAGATGGAAAAATACATGGTGTTCTTTACAGACCAGGGGCCTGAGGTCCTCTGACTGAGGCTCTTCAACATTTTGTAGATCTGTGAGCTCTAGCTGCAACTTTGTGGCCTTGTCCTAAAACAAACACACAGACTTTGTTAGCAAATTCATTTCATATGATATCAGAACACTTTGTTCTCTTTCTAATGGATAAAGTATATCAAAGTAAGTGAAATGAATGACTAATATGCTTTAAACCCCAAATATGATTATATTAAAATATTAAAACTGAAAATACAAATTCTATTAGTATTCTTATCTGCCCTTCAGAAAATACCACTAACTTTAATGGTCTTTTGCTCTTGATGGGCTCTTCTTAGTAGGCCTTCATTTTCCTTGACGTCGTCATCCAACTTTCTCATCTGCTGCTGGAAGCGTGATGCTTGACCTTTCTGGTTTTCCAACTCCCTCTGTAAGTGTCTGAGAGGAATCAAAGAGACAAGGAGAGGCGAAAATGGAGAGACGTGGACAGAACATTTAAAGCACAAGTTTAAAGTCTAAAGACAGAGAATAAAATACGAGTTTTCATGTGTACAAGTCAGACATATACCTGATCTCCTCCTCAACATCTCCTGAGAGATAGTTGGCTCTAGTCTGCTCAGCAGCATAACTCCGGTTAGTAAAGATCTGATCTCCATCCTTAGAGAAAGCATGGATGCAGTTCGCAGGAGGATTTTTGCTCTGCATCACTCTCCGAGCTTCTGTTCGATTCTATCAACAAGGAAAACATGTAAATATGACATGAAGTCTGAACACAGAGTTCAGAAGGTAAGGAGCAGACATCTCTTCTATGGTATCCAAAGTCTGACTCCACATAAAGAATCTGTCAAATATTCTTATACAAATTTGAATAAAAAATAGATATAGTAAATATTAAGAAGCTTTCAAAAACATTATAGGTCTCTGCCATATTTCTGACCCAGCAGCTGAGGTTTAGGCAGATTTGTGACCATAACCACACTCACTCCACTGTGCAAAAGGTCAGATTCCTATTCCTGTACCTATGAAGCGCCTTGAGGCGACTTTTGTTGTGATTTGATGCTATATAAATAAAATTGAATTGAATTGAATTAGATTCCTTGACTTGGATCATTTTCATTAAAGCAAAAATTCAGGCAACACTCAGGAGACTCGGTCAGGCAAATAAACAAATAAACTTTCAGGCACTGTTCGGCAAATGTACAGGTAGCTGTGTACACAATAAGCTGACTTTGGCAGGTATAAAACTTTGATGTAATAGCCATTCAGGTTGTAGAGAAGATCAGATCAGGGATAAGCTTAATAGACCTAAACAGCTGATTCATTATGGTTTGTTCACATGCTTAAGGCCCTTCAGTTCATTTACAGTATACTTTATCTAATATATGGCTTACTTTACACATTGCATCATATAAAAAAAGACATGTCTAACCACTCAATGTGCAACTATGGCTACCATCAAGCATCTTGTGTTGAAAAAAAGTTATGCTTTACCTTAATGAGCAGAATGCTCTCTATGCCCTTCTGATCGATCAGACAGTTGGCCACAACTGGGTCCTCAATTTCTAGAGCCTGAAGCACGGAGGGGTAGTTCGGATGACTGACAGCCCTGACACAAAACACATCAAAACTAATTTCGATTAAATTTTTCAGATATTTTGTAATAATTAAGTAATAAGCTACATAAAGAAAATCTTTATCATACATAATATATGTATGTATGATAAATTGGGCAGGGATAGCTCAGTAGGTAGAGTGGTGGCCCCATGATCGGAAGGTCGGGGGTTCGACTCCACTGAACGGCTACCCTGAGGTACCCCTGAGCGAGGTACCGTCCCTACACACTGCTCCCCGGGCGCTGCATTGGTGGCTGCCCACTGCTTCACTGGGTGAATGGGTTAAATGCAGAGGAACTATTTCCCTATGGGGACTAACACATGCACATTACATTACATTACATAATATTTTCCAAAAGAAAAAAGTTACAACATTTGAGATGCACTAACACTCACTCTGAAGAAGGATACCTTCTAACTGAATACTTGTTGTATTAATTGTACTTTGCACAACTATTTTATATATATAATTAAACCTCTATACTCACTTTTTTCTTGTATCATGAACTTGTGAGATGAAATTGCTAGTTATGATAGCAGGTCTGCGACCTCCTTGAAACATTTTGGCCATGAGGCCCTGCAGAACCTTCTCATCTTCATAGTTATCACATGTGAAGGCCAGCAGCTGGCCTTTAAGACATACTTCTACGGCCAGTGCGAGCTCTGGGTCCTTCAGACTAATTAGGTAACCTGTAAAAGAGAAGGAAAGTTAGAAGTGTTTTTTTGTTGCCACACATTTTGCACTGTGGTTGTGCACTTGGGGGGGGGCACATGCTACACTTTCTGTGCATAACCAGGTCTTACCCAACGGTCCTCGAGGTCTGTGCTTGAAATGGCCTCTTCTGTGAGATTCCTGAATGGCGTTTAGCAGCGCAGGCATCTGCTCTCCAAAACGCCGCAGCCGATTGGACCGACTGCTCTCCATTGTCTGCAGATTCCTCCTGTTGGCTTCAATGGACCTCTGGAGAACCTCCTGCTCTCTCCTGAAAACAAACAGGGGGGCAAAATACAGTCATTTCTAGAGAATAGCTTCAATTAGAAACTGCAAATACATTCCTTTAAGCTACCCTAGAATCAGCAATTATTGGTTATTGCATGTACAATGATTTTCCTTTGGTGCATTGTTTTACCTCATTTTTCCTTGTTCTTCTTTGGCGCGACTGATGGCATGCTGATACTGGTCAATCTGTTGGCCCAGTGTAGAGATCTGATGCTTCAGGTTTTCCAGCTCAGTCTGGATCTGCTCGATCCTTTCTGCTCTGGCTTTGCTCTCTGCTCCCGTTTTCTGACTGATGCTAGAGGTAAGAAAAGGGGTGTGATGAAATAAAGCACAGGCGAGCCAAAACAGAATAAATAACTTTTCAACCTCAATTTAATGCAGAAGACAACTAAATAAGATGACACAAAACCTCAGCTTGAGATCTTTTATCCTCGACATCAGCTGAGTTTTGTCCTTTTCCAAGTCTCTCAGGTTGGCTTTGCATCTGTGGACTGTGACCTGATGTGCACACGTAAATGAAGAGTTAAATATTCACAAGTTGACGTACAAGCATCACAAAGATAACAGTCATTTTTTAAAACTAATTTTGAATTAATTATATGACAGAATGGTGATGCAGCGCTCCTATACTGATGACGACAAACAAACAAACAAAAAAACACATCAGATGATGGAAAGCCACTGCATCTGCTGAGGAACACAAATGCACTTAGACACTGCTCAGCACTATAAACTAAGCCTCAGACTTGCTACATAAAATCATTAAGTACTTGTAAAAAGTGAACGAGCCGACTGTCAGAAATCCACCATATGCTGCGGTTAGTGCACTCAACTCTCACCTCGCTGGACTTTAAAAGGTTGTTGCGTTTCTGCGACTCAGTCTTGAGCTCAGCACATTTAGGTTGAAGCTCCTGGACTTGCTGTGTGATCCTCTCTAGCTGTTCCTGGACCTGTTTGTACTTTTTCTCTGCTTCATCGACCTTATTCTGCATGATCAAAAAGGTTTAGGGTTAAAAGGTTACAGAATGAACAGTCCAAAAGTCTGAGCAATAAAACTGAAGTAGCAATTACTTAATTAGTAGTAATTTGTGTTAATTCTAAAAGAATTATTAACATTTGAGATGTGTTATATGTTGATTTCAGGGTTACTACCGAAGAAGTTTCATACCTTCCATTCGTTCACCTTGTCGTCATATTTCTCTGTGGATCGTCTGTCTGCCTGCAGCTTCTCCTTCATTGGCTCTAAGTCCTTCTCCATCTCAGTCACCTGCAACATTTAACATATTTGTACAGGAATTAAAATTTAAACAAGTGATCTTAACTAAACGGGGAAAGGGAAATACTGGAAAATTGCGGGAAGTTGGAGGAAAATGATCTCACCAAAGCCCAAGCCATCTGCTTCTGCAACTCCTCCAGTTTGGTGTGCATTTCATCAAGTGAAGCCAGGCTCCTGTAACGGTCCTCCTTCTCCAGGTACTTCCGTTTTAGGTCTTTCAAGCACTAGGAATGACCACAAATTAATATTAAAAGATGCTTTAAAACAAAACTTAGCTGTGCAATCCAAATAAAAGGGTTTAAATTCAAGAAATGTAATAATATCACTACTGCCCATTTCAGCGACACAAATACATACTTCACTGTGTTGCTCAACTTTATCCTCTGTGAGATGCTTAGTGGTTTTGATGTAGATAAAGTCCTCTCTCATCTGCTCCAACTGGGTGGCTTTCATAAAAAACTGCAGAGAGAAAAATTGATTAAAAACAACCGGGGCTTATTTATAGTTAACAGTTAACAAAACAACGCAAATTCAAACAAGGAGATTGTGCTGCAAGTTAGGGAGCAGGCTAACAAGATGATCAAGTTGGTATAGAATAGAATAAACCTTTATTATCCTACGGATAAGAAATGTGGGTGTTACACAGCTCTTATAGCAAGGGGAATATATAAGGTCCTGTATACATAAGCAACTGAAGTTTGTATATGGTTTGCCATTTTACCAATCAAAACAAAACTGCAGATGAGGCTGGTGACAGCATCATTAGATATGTATATATGTGATCAGAAATTCCAAATGTACCAGAACAACATCTATACCAAATCTCTTCCATGCTAAATCTAAACTCTTATTGGCATTAGATTCGAATCAAAGAAGAGGGTTTTTGTTGCTAGAAGCTACTAATCAAACACATTTGGGCAGTCTTTTGTTACATGCAGGTAAAGAGTCTGTGTGGAGAATAAGAGAGGTGAAATAGAAAAGCTATTTTGTCCACACCCCCGCCCCCGCAATTTCCAAACAAATATTTGCATTTGGAAACAATGACTGGCAGATGAAACAGAGTGTTGGCCTGCCGGTTGGTTTTATATGTACTGGCCACACCAGAAGCCCTACAAATAGGCACAAACTTAATTGCCTTGACTGACAATCATTTTCATAGGTACCATAAAGAAACACGTTTCACGGTGTAGCAAACTGTCCACCCAATGCTGCTGTGTGGCTTAAACATGCAAGTACTCTGAACTAACCTTGTACTTGTCCCCCTCTCCTTTAGAATGTAGGAAGTACTTGCTCATTTCCTGAGTGAGAACTGATACAGGATTGTTGACCTTTGGGAGAGAAAACACATTAATAAGCATGACAGTAACACAGGTTCACGTGACACCCTTTAACAACTGACATGGCCCCACAATTTGTTGCTTAAGTTTCAGCTCAAATGTTGAAACTGTACAGATAAATACAGCTAAAATCACAGCATAGTCAAAAGTGCAGTTTAACCAGAACATCAATGTGTGAAGGACAAAAACAGAGTTGGCTGAAAGTTGGCGGTAGAGCATCTCTGAGTTACATGAAAGAAGACCTGCATCTCTCATACCTGAATATTGAAATTATCCAGAATAGAGACAAGTTCTTCCTTTTTGGTTGAGATTAGCTGACCTGTAAGAGAGAGAAAAAACAAAAAGAAAAACATTGTGAACATTCACTTTACTCTCACTGACGATGTTCCAGACTCCATTAAATGACTCATCTTTGTTCTTTCTGTTCTTATTTTAAATCAATGGACAATTATAAATATACTTATGGAGAATTTACTGCAAATAGTTTGCTGCAATATCTAAATTTACAAACTCCTTCGCATTTTTACCTGATTTACTTCTCAGCTTATATGTTCTCAGTCCGTCCCGAGTTATCCTTAGATCTAGAATAATAGCCGACCCATACACCTCTGGTTTGTAAGCATCCCTTCCTTTATTACGCAATGTGATGGAAACATCAGCTGAACTGAGGAGACAGAAATGCACATCAAGGGTCAGATACTTGCGTTTGTTATTTGTAATTACTTTTCACATTTATGATGTGCTCTCTCATCACAAAATAAGATAACAGATAGTGCGTGACGGATAAAAAAAATTATTGTGAAATCACCTTTCTCCTTCCTTCACAAAACCCCTGAGGGATGATCCTCTATTTGTAGCCTGGGCATTCCCGCCTAAGGCAACTATGAGAGCTGTCAAAACGGCGCTCTTTCCACCTGTCACAAAACAATTGGCACACAAAAATTGAACAGACAGGACACTGTAATAAACAAAGATTTATGGACGATAATAACAGCCACTGAGTTTCCACTTCACATTTTATAAATGCACCGAAACAACTTCAAACCACTAATAACACCATATAAATAATGACATTTGCAGACATGTGCAACAGAAAGCACCAGCACTGAGAAAGCAACAAGATCTCACTAAACCAAAGTGATTAACTAGTAATTATTAGTTAATAATTTTTCAACTATTTTCAGCAATGATAGAAGCCTTTACATGATAATTACAGCACACAATAGAGACATTTTGGCCAAAATGTAAATATAGGGTTGCAGCCTGCATTGGCATGAAACGAGGGGGATTCAGAAGCCTCGTTACATCTCCGATCTGCCAGATAAGATAGTGCACTTACTTCCGTTGTTGCCAACAACAAAGTTGACATTGGAACCAAAGGTAAACGGGCCAAGGAGCGAGTGGCACATAAAATTCTTCAGAGTGATACTTTCTACAATCCCAGCATCACTCACCACCTCCGCACCACACTGCAACTGCACACAAAGTAACAAGTATCCACACTGTGAGCCTCTATCCTTTGCATTCTCAGAGAATTATTTAAGAAATAAGTAAATACACGAGGGTGAAATTAAACAAAAACTGGAAATCAAACAAAACTAGCGTGCTTCACTGCACGGCAGACGTACATTACTCAGAATGGGATCTTCCTGGTCACTGTCAGCAGCATTTTCACTTTCATTCACAGATCTGGATCTCTTGTTGGGATTTTCATTGACGGAGGTGCCCTTCCTTTTAGACATCGTAGACACCCCGTGTTGCTTTTAACGGTAAAAAGAAGAAGAAGAAGTAATAATAATAGAAAGCGACAGAGTGAAAGAAACCTGATACACATATAAAACTACTAGCACAGTCAGACATCTATTTAAACTGTCGAATCAGCTCTCCATCTAAATTCTGCCGTCACGTCGGCTGCTAGTTAACGGATATGAGTTTTAAAGCATTGCCTGCAGTTTAAACCGCGACATTAGTAGCTTAATTAAGTTTAGGAAAAGTTACACACGTTACAGGACTAGCTTAGCTGGCTAACTAAGGCTACATGCTAAAAAGAAAGTCAACGACTGTCTATCCAAACGTGAGTCGAGTTTGCTGCGGGTTAATTTTGTGCCGCCTTAAGTAACTGGAAGCGCAGGTATGGTATTTTGCGGAGTGACAACTGACCTACCTTGCGGTACCCTCACACTCTCCGACGCAACTGATGGGAACGACCACCAGACCGGCTATCGAATTCGCGCCCGCTATCCGCTTTGAAATCTCGCGGGAATACGCGAGATCGATAAATCTGAACAGCTATTTTAAAAAAAAGTAAAAAATAAAGAAAATGAAATATTATAGACTTTAACAATGAAGAAGAGAGTTAAAGAGAAGCAACGTGTGAGAATAAATTAAATGAAACAAACAAACAGTTGCCAGATTAATTCTTTAAGTAACAACGAATTAGTGCTGTAGTTGTGCTTTAATTGTACTAATGCTTTAGTTGTACCCTTTCCTTTCGCAGTCGTAGCACGCGGAAAGCTCCTGCTGTTTGTGTGTGTGTCAGATGATTATTTTACTGTACTCGGATGATTCTCCGGTGGAAATGTCTGTATTTAAACACACATTTACTAGAATTGAATGCAACGAGCATTTTCTAATTAAATATTATTGTCAAATGAACTCGCATATAGCTCTTTTTTGTCTCTTCAGTTCTTTGTATTTGCCTGGTTCCACTCATTGTAGACGTTAATATCACAACACTCTTTAGGCTGTTATTTGGGGTAGGAACCTGCAGTCATGTGCAGCATTTATCCACCCATCATCCAATTCACGGCCACACAATTTTCATTTTCATTTAATCAGCACAGAGGACCGCCAACACCCTGCTACCTTCACTACCTTCAGGTCTACAAAACCATCAAGGCCTCTTCTCATCCAAGCCACCATCTGTTCACTCTGTTGCATTCTGGAAGTATCAAAGTACTGAACTCTGTCTCATGACAAGGTGCACTACCACCACTCGGAACACCCTGTGTAATATTACTAAAGACTGTGAAACAGATATTCATATGTGTGTCAAACCCATTTCTGACTAAAACTGGATAAGAAAAGAACCTTAATAAAGTATACACGATCGTTGTTGAATGTTAAATTTATTTCAATCCAGGAAAAAGAAAATTAAATGCTTATGAAATGAATGAAATGTGTATGGTGAAAGTTACTGGTAAATAATGATACAGACAAAAGAGCTTTTATAATTAAAGATACAGTCTTTGGAAACATAAAAGAAAGAAGTCAATGTAATTTTTTTAAATGTAATTGTATTGCAGACTCAGATTACCACATCACGTTAAGTACAATGACAATGCTGTAGTCAAAAGTACTAATCAAGCTGTACGCCATTAGCTCCAGGCAAGTCGCTCAAGGCCAAAAACCTGTTCAGCTTGAACTCAAAGTCAATCGGGCGTTCACTGGGAGGCCTGTAGTTCCCCTTCATTACAGTGCTCAGGTAGGGGATGAGCATGCAGTTCTCTTCAAATGAGGCCAGCTTCTTTTTGTACATCTGGCGAATGGAGTCTGTACTCCTGTGGTTGAAAGCTATAACAATGTAAAATTGGAATTATTACTTAAGTAGGAAAAAACACATGAACAAGTTCAGTGCTGGAAGCATATAACAAGTCTTAAAAGGTGAATGAGATACATTGTACATAGTAAACTTTGATAGGAAAACATTTCAGAATGAGGTAAAGCAGCACATAAAATCTTTACTTTAAACTTAAAGTAAAGAGCGATCGTGGCTCAAGAGTTGAGAGTTCGCCTTGTAATCGGAAGGTTGCCGGTTCGAGCCCCAGCTCCAACACGCTCGGTCGTTGTGTCCCTGGCCATCACCAGTATGTGAATGTGTGTGTGAATGGGTGGATGACTGGATGTGTAAAGCACTTTGGGGTCCTTAGAGACCAGTAAAGCGCTAAATAAATACAGACCATTTACCATTTTAATCATCCTAATATTTCTCATAATATATTAAATAAAGGTTTAAATATAACGTTCCTACCTTTCAAATACAAGGCCACATAACTGAGAGCTGATCTCTTTAAACTGAGATAAGGATGCTTTGGTTTGAGACACCCGGCAGCTGTCATTGCCTTGATCACTGCTTCTGCCACACCCTAAAAAATACAATGTGGTTGATGGATGTACTTTTAAAAATCTCAGCAGACAGGACGATACTGCAATATTTTCCATGTGATACAGAGTTTCTGACCTGCTCCAGGTAGCCCAGCGTTGGAAGGGAGGTGAGATGCACAGGTTCAGAAAGGGGAGGAACTTTAATGGGCAGCTTTTGGGCCCAGTAGGTTTCAGGAGTCCTTAAATAAATAATTTCACATTTCAGTGAATAGACCAAAGGTTTACACACCACCCACTTTCTTTATAAGTGTAGCTCAAAGTAGTTTGTAAAAAAGTGAAGTGAAAAAAGAAAACATTAAAAAAAGGCATACGTTTTTCAAATATAGAAAGAAATAACACCTCATGAACTTGTCCCGTTTCTCCTTGGTCTCAAAAATATAAATTCGTTCTCTGTACTCCACAGCATATTCCATCTTTCCTCGAACCAGAGCTTCGTACCTAAGAACAAATAAGACTTCCATGTGAAAAAAATGTCACAGAAGACATAGTCAATAATTCTGACATACTGTGATGGAATAAAGTATTTAGATTTTAAATGCTACAAAAAAGAGAAGATCCTTAGGATCTTATGTATGTCTATCTGACACCACAAAGTCAGAATCACAAAGAAATATGTTTGCCAACTTTCTTTTTCCTTCTTTCTTTCTTTCTTTCTTTCTTTCTTTCTTTCTTTCTTTCTTTCTTTCTTTCTTTCTTTCTTTCTTTCTTTCTTTCTTTTTTTTTTTTTTAGCATTTTGAAGCATATTTCTCAGTGACACAGTGGATAATGTACCTCTGCTTTCCATCCAGGTAAGTAACGGGACAGAAGCCCTTCATCTCAACTTGCCGTGGAAACCTGTTCTTCACCTGTATCTCAGTCAGCTTCCTTGGCAGGAGGTGGGGTTTTGGGAGGGTGTGCGGGCAGCCAGGTGTGACAAATTGATCAGGAGTAGACAGGAACATCTGTGATTGAGAGAGCAAGATAACAACTTCCAGTTCCAGTTTTTAGGTTTGAATGCCTTCCCATACTCATTTGGGCATTTACCTATGAATCTTGCAATTAATTTATGGGGGAACTTCCAAGAAACTGACCTCTAAATGGTTTTCATCACACATCTTGAAATAATGTCCCCTGTACTCAGCCGCATGAGTCAATGCTGCAGTTTCTGAGATGTCCACCAGGTGGTAATGTAGGGCCATGCAGACAGGGCAGTACTGGCCAAACTCTCCAAGTCGGCAGTCAAACTCCTTGGGTGTGATGCACAGCTTGTTGATGCAGGCTGCTTGCCCTGGTTAAATCATCATGCGTGGAGTTAAGAGGTTCAACATTTAGGCGCATGTAAAACATTTAGCCCATGAGTTTGACAGCATCTTGAGGGGATTTCTGGTGAAATAAACCAGCTTAAACTCTTCTTGAACTTACCCTTCTGTATCCTGTCCAGGTAAGTTTGAATATATTTCATGCTGGTGCTGACCTCTTTTATCATTCTGTCCCAGATCCACCATTTGCTCTTGAGGCCATTGAGAAGCAAGCAGTTTTGATATTGTTGTTGGAAGTGATGCCTCACATGCACCACCTCCTTCTTGTAGCAGGAATTACGAATGTGTAGGATCTCAGAGCTATCGTGCGTCAAGTGAGGCCTAAAGTGTAAGAACAAAGGAAACACAAGAAGATTATAATTTTTGCAATTATAATCAGCTGTCAGACCTAAAATCTGTCATTATATTTATAAGTTCTGTGTTCTCTGACTTGTTGGGCTTCATCTTGTCTGCAAGACCTCTCTTCAGCACCTCCACTATGTCCAGCTCTAGCTCAACTACTATCATGGGGATGATGCTCTGAGACCCCATCAGTTCTGCCTGCTTAAGGGTCATTGGAAACCCATCAAGCACATATCTGAAATACCAGAAATATCATAGTATATTAGATACACACTAAACCAACAAAAATAGAGTAAATTATACAGTCTTGACTTAAAAAAAACAAAATCCATGCCAAAGATTAAGTTCGGATCGCACCTAGCATTGAGTTTTGCTAAGTATTAACACATACATGTGATAAACCCTTTGTCTTACCCTTGCATGCTACAGACTGAGTTCATCAGTGCCACCTCCAGACACTGAATGGCCAGTTCATCAGGCACAACAAGGCCCTGTAAGAGATACTCTTTCATCTGAATAGCCAGATCGGTGTTCCCCTGAGTGTCAAGCACCATACGCATAACGCTACCAATGGACAGCTGAGCCAAGCCATATTTCTGAGAAAAAATTTGTGCCACTGAGGAAGCAGAAATACAAAAAGTAAAATAAAAGAAATGAACATAGTAAAAAATGTAATAAAGTTCATTTTTAACTATCTTGTATCTTACCGGTGGTCTTTCCAGATTTTGGAGGTCCAGTCACTGCTATTTTAATAGGAAGTGACGTGGTGGGCTTGGGCTGCCGCAGGTACTTTAAGGGGTTGAGCATAAATGTGTTACAGTTCTCCTTAGATGCAAAGAAGTAGATATACTGATGGAACAGCAGGAGGTATGTTGTGTTGAAAGGCCACTTCAGAGGCTGGATCAGGTCTCTTTCTTTGTGTAGCTACAGGTTGGAAATGGATGAAAAAAATGTTAAAGTATACTTTATGAAGGACATTTTACATATTTGTTTTTTCTGTCAACATTTCAGCTTAAAACAAAGGAGTAATTATATTTAAATATTTCTTGGAACTATTGGAAGCACAGCTGACGTTCCTAAACCCTGCCTACCTTGATGGGGTCCAGGAAGCCAAAGGCACTGAAGAACTTAAAAGAGGAGAGCAGCAGTTTGCATGCCAGGCTGTAGGGGATGGGGTGGCATTTTTGGAAGAGTGACTCCCTGTTGGTCAACAAGGGTTTGATTTTCTTGAGCAGCTGACACTGAACAATGCGTAGTTTGCGAGACGCATTGATGACCATTCTGGGTATATTGTGTTCACCTAGGAGTTCCTAACAATAGAACAACATATAGCAGCATATATAAGATCCAACTAGTTTTATTGTAAAATACAAATATTTTAAAGTAAAGTCTTGTTGTGAATATGAAATACAAGTAGAATTGATCAGGGCTCATTTTTGTTTTGTGTATATGTACCATCACAGAACTAAGGTTGGTCTCTTGTGTCACAAAACGCTCTTTTATTCCTATCTCCAGCCTGTTGGTAGCTAGTTCCTCAGTCTCCTCATTCTCGATGTCTTCCTCATCCTCTTCTGTAGGAAATTCCTCCTCCAGCAGGGCCTCAATCATCTCCTCTATGTCTGCAGTTTCATGCTCTTCATCATCTTTTGTGCCATCTTGAAAACTGAGCTGTTTTGTTTGCAAATACAGAAAGAAAGAAGACGTTTGAATCAAATGCAGATGTGATAATTCGGGTTACCTCTTTTGCTTACCTCTTTTTTAGTTGCCTTTAAATCTTGCTCTGCCATGAGTTCAGCTTTTCTCTTGGAAATATCCTCCTCCTGAATTACAAAATTACCATGAATGTTTCAGATCCAAGAAATGAATTTATCCTAATTTGTCAAGACAGACAGCAAGACTAATGTTTCCTGGCAGAAAAATAACACAGTTACTAAAACTGGGACCTAAGTATCACTTATTTTTTTACCCGTTTTTTTTTACGCAGGTCATGAAGGAGTTTCAGCTGTGCTTCACGTTTGTTTCGACGCTCACGCCAAATCTCCAGGTACTGTGGCAACAGACGACTCTGGACATCCTCAACATCCACTTCCATCATTACCACAACGTCAGGGAAAAACTTTTGCTCAAACATGTACTGCACCTCATTCAGATCAATAGGAAAGCCCTCCAAAATAAAACCTGTAGACCTAGAACATAGATGATCTTAAGTTAAAGAACAATATCTCTTGTAAGGTGACCAAAACTCTCAAAGAGACCTTGATGGGAAGTTACCGATCTAAAGTTCATTGTGTATAAAGCTACTCCAGCAAATTTACATTTAGAAAAAGCTAAAAACTAGATGTTTACCCCTTTTTTTTTTTTTACGCGATTTGCGCTGAAAAAGACAGCAAATAGGCAGAAAACAAGAAGAGGCAGGAAACATCCAGTTTTGTAATAGTTACTTGTATGGTTCATGTTTCCAGTATGGTGCAATAGTCATGTCCAGAATCTTTGGATTCAGAGGATCTCCATCAGATAGGTAGGCTTTGATGGCCATTTCATCCTCAGTCAGTTCTTCTTGCTAAAGTTACAGAAAAGCACATACACAGAAATTCAAAACCTGAAATGAAATATCATAACAAACAGTGCTAGAATGAAACTGTGTTGAAGCTGACCTCCGTCTCATTCATGCTAACATAGGGATCCTCTGACTCCTTCTCGTCCTCCGCCCTGGCTTCCATTATTTTGGCATCCAAGTCTTCAGAATCATCTTGTAAGAGCACTAACTCATCAGCATCAGGTATCCACATCTTTGTCTTGGCCATTATGAGCATTTGGAGCTGCTCTCTGAACTGGATATGGAAGAGTCCAAGCTGCTGTGCAAGCCACTTCCCATTAGTCGTCTTGCCTGAGCCTCCGCTGCCGAGCAAAAAGATCCGCAGAGCAGGAGGCTTGGATGGAAAAACATGACAAAGAGCCAGTGAGGACACTTTTGTTCAGAACTACAGCATATGACTTTCTCTTTTCATGTTAAGGTTATACCTTGAGAGGCTCAGTGTGTGCAACAAATTGATCAGGATTTTGAAGAAATGATTCCCTGGCTTCTAAGCTGGAGAAGTAGTAGGTCTTCTCACGATACTTAGCTGCAATTTCATCGGTACAGGGTCGCAGGACATTATGGTCTTTTAAGACAACAGGGCAGAAATGCTGGGTGTCACCTAAGAATCTGTTGGTCGTGGTGTCTCCCTGCATTCATTAAGAAGATAAGATAGACATACTTCAATGGATTGCTTGCCTTACTAATATTTGTCAAGAAAGCAGTAAGTTCTCTGTTCTCTTTCTACAATTTTAAATAGCGCTGTAAACATATGGATATTAAAGCTGAAAGACTCCTTAGTTTACTGACTTCATCTCTTTCCCCTAGGGAATAATCATCATCACTGCCTTCCTCTGTTCTCTCCAGCTGAGCTAAGGCCTCTATATCTTCTGCGTCTTTTTCCATGTCCTCCTCTGATAACTCCCAGGACACATACTGAAAGGGTTCTGAAGATCACACATGAGAGCTAAAGATTAGATTGGAACTTTTTAGCAGAATATCACATGATATATCACTCGTTAGTTCACCATTTATTTATTCCAATCCATTACCAGTAAAATAACATAATATTTGTCTCAGTATTTTTTTGTGTGTGTCTGGCGCAAATTTGTTTCTAAGACAACAGTGATTTGGTCTGCATAGCTTTACACTCACTGTCCATCTGCTGGATCATCTCTTGAAGCAGGTTCTCTGGGCTTTTCCTGCCAATCTCCAGGGTACAGTGGGTTACCATTAAACCAGACTGCATTTTCTCCCATTCACCCACAAACTGTCGTAACTGCAGTTTATACTCGTTCATCTCGGGGCTATCTGCATAGCCCAACTCTGAATCATCATGTACTACCACTGCTGCTTGGACCACACAAAGAGAGTGTGAACGAGAGAGAGTTAGAGAAAGAATGCTAATGATACTTCAGTGGTGCTCACAAACAGTACAAATACAACATATAAATTAGTTAGCACATTCAAAAATGTATCTGTGATTTTAATTGAAAATTGGAGTTTTTATTGGGCAGCATAGCCATTTCAGCGCACGCCCAAATTCAGAGAGTCATGAGAGTCAAACCCCAGGAAATCCTGACAATGACTGACTGACCTGAATATGCACCTTATACTAGTTTCTCTCTTTAGTCAATTTGCATTTTTGATCTGAGAAAAACAAACCAAACAAAACAAAACAGCATGTTCTTGTTGTAACTTTACCTTCTTTTTGTACTGCATTTGGATTTGCAGAGCTGGTGGTGTTCAATTCCTTAGGATCTTCTGAAAATAAAAAAGAATGTAATAAAAATTATACTGATTGAATGGTATATGTTCAAGGGTAGTATATAAAAAAAAACCAAAACCAGCACCATGAGCTTCTCCCATAACTGTCTTCATATTTGATTGCCCCTCTGATTCTTGCTCCTCTTGGTTTCTAAAATGGAGAGAATTAAGGCACAAAAACAAAAGTTGCAACAAAAATCTAACTCAGAAACATACAAAGAAAAAAAATTCACAACATCATTTCATGTGCACTTACGAGAGCTCTATCGCCTGAGACTGTTCATCCTCTAACTTCTTTACAGTGTTCTTTACACTTTCTTTATTCATCTCATAAAGTCTTCTCAAAACTGCTCAATGAAAAAATGTATTAATGGAAATGTAAAAAGCACCAAAGTGTATGCGTAAACACTGAAGGGCATTTCAAACCAAATTGTTGCAAATTATAAATGCAAATTTATATGTTTAATCTTTTCTATTTGTGCCTCATACCCTGGTGTCCATCGCTGTCTGTGAGACAGAAGAAGACCTCTGGCAGAAGTCCAGCTTGCTGTAAGGCATCCATCTGGGAAAGGTTCTTGGGAAAGTTGTCAAGCACCCACCCAGTCTTGCCCTCCACCTCTTCAATCTATAACATCAAACTTTTTATCAGGTAAGTTATATTTACTTTATGCATGTGTCTGTCTAAGTGTCGTGTCCCTGTATGCGTGATTTAGTGTTGGGTGTTGTGCGATGTAAGTCAATGATTTTATACAAATAAAAAAAATCTAACAATGCCAAACAAAGTTGCAGAAAAATCCTGTTGTGTGTCATTAATCATTCAAATATATGAACGTGTATGCATGCTAACTGCTTAAGACTGGGAAGTCGGTGTAAATCTCCCACCTGGGTTTAAATCTTTAACGTACCTCTTTTATACGCTTCTCTAGGATCTCAGCATACAAGCCAAAATAAGTAGTACTCGATTGCTTTGCTTGCTGCACAGCACTGAGTACCATGGCTTGCACCAGTGGATGATCCTCTGTCACTTAAAAACAACAGAACAAATAAGATCCTCTTTCATACAAATATACTGTTGTTCAGTATGCTTCAAAATGTTAGAACAACATAACACAACAACAACCAGAATATTGTTTAATTATGTCCTGATATGTTAAACCATGAAACTGAAAGAGGGTGCACTTTCCTTTTCACATATCTATGATACATATGGTTTATAAGAAAGTATTTTCACATCTTACCTTCACATTAATTCTGTGTATGACATTATCAGTCACTTGTTCAGCAATAGGTACAAATATTGCTTTATATCATACAGTTTGTTGGAGGACTATTACATACATATATATAGAAGCTACACTCTTAATAGTATATAGTGCTCAGACAAGTTATTATGCCATGGTACATGGCATTACTGTTATTGCAAAAACATATTATTGTCAGTCACAGTTTATCAAATGTAATTCTACATGTGATTATAGAAAAAAAAAATACCAACAAAGTTCAGCTTACCTGAATTTTGTCCATCTTCCTTCATCTTCATTTTGATTTTGTCTATAGCAGCCTGTGTTGTCTCCTCTTTAATTTTATTAATCCTCTCCTCTTTAGCCTTGACCAAAACTGGCTGCAACAGTTCCTCCATGTCAATTACCGCTGTGTTATAGTGCTGAGCTAGAAGTTTACATAAGGTGGTCTTCCCTGCAAGGGAAGGCCCAATGATTGAAATCTTGCAGGGTAACCTCGGCATTGGAGGTAACAGGTAAGGGCGAGGGTTTGTGACAAATTTATGGTGTGCCTCCGCTGACGAAAGGATGTACAGTTTGTCCTGGAATCTGTACAATGAATGAGAGTTGTTTAACATTTTCACATAGCTACTCAATAGAATCCTCATCTGGAAACAGTTTTTAAAAGACTGCTCACCCCACACTAAATTGTGGCTTGCCAGGAATGACCTTGCCCTCTTTCAAAGCAACAGGGCAAGTTCTGCCCCAGCGGCTCCTTCTCCACCTAAAGCCAGGGACCATAATCCTGTAAGAGGACATAATTCTCAGTAGGTCCTCCTGAAAAAGATATGGTTTCAATATTAAAGCAAGTCCAGTCTTAATTCTTAGGATCAGGATTATTGGGATGGTTGTAGTACACATGTTATTCAAAATACAAGTATTTTGTACATGTTCCCATTCACTGATTGTGTTTTGAAATAAAATGTGAAGACTTCCAGACCGTGCTAACGTCCTCTGGCATTTCCTCATCCTCAGTCTGGTGGAGGAGGACTGGAACGGGGACGCGATTTATAGCCAAAGTTTCGAGACGCGACATAACAGACTAGAAGTACAAAATGTCAAAAAACACACCTTACAGAGACAACACTTCTGGAAAACACCAATACTATTTGTTGAAGTTTTTTTTAGTCTTTACCAAGTGCCACTCTTCTGTTGAATTATTTCCATCCAACTCCAAAAGGTAGAGAGGGTTGTGGTTTGCCATGTAGTCCTGAAAAAATATCAATTAATATACTTTTCATTCTGTGTTTTTCTTTTGTAATTTATTCTTTTAATAACAATAAATATTAATACAGTATATAGTTTGTCTGTAGTTAAATTTCAAAAGCCCTTAAGTACTGCCTTTTGAGTCAAAAAAATCTGGGATGTTCACTGCCTTATGATATAAACATACTGGTTAAGCAAAAACAGCATCTCCCAAGTAAATTCAAATACAAGGTTTAAAGGAATTATGAAATTTTATTCAAGATTTTTTTAAATAACACAACAAACTACATTTTTGGTGTGTCAGTAGTGGGTGACTTTGATGACAGGTCTAGGTCTGGGCAACTCACCTCCAGTGGTCTAAGCATGTTATCCTTGTACATGTTAATTCGAACAAAAGCATTTTTAGCCAAATACTCTGGTGTCCACACCATTCTGTCATTGGTATCCTTTGAGAGTTCCTTTTCCTAAGGAAAAAAAAAATACTAGTATGGAACTCAAAGCTTGGCAGTTTTTTCTTTGCTATGATAACAACTGATCACCTGGGGAATAAAAGGTTAGCTAAAATAAAAACAGCCCCCTAAAAATGCAAAACTGAAATCCAAACATGTACGGAACTAGGAAGGTGCTAAAAATATTAATCGTCTAAGAATTGCTGGATAAAATTCTGATTAGCATTCAACACCCTTAAATCTTACAGTTAAGACTGAAACTAGATCAATAGCTTTATTTCACTAGGCAATAAATACATAGGTAAACATGGCAAAGCTTATAATATTTATGCTCCTACACCAAGACATGAGTACAACTGCTTCTGGGTATTGCTTCTGGTACTTTAGGCTAGTTTGCTCAGCGCTATCATGACAGCAAGGATAGCAAGTCCTATACCTGCAGACTGACATCATTTTCTCTTATTTACTCAAGAAATGCAGTGGCTCTGTCATTCAAATCTGACCAGCTGGGATTGGGGAGGCAGAGGATTTTAAAGGCAGTGATTTCTGTCAGTTTGTTTTGGTTGATACAATGAAATAAGAGGAAAAGCAGCAAAACAGCAGTCATTGGATTATATTTGTTACAAGCATCAAAACAAAAGGAGGGGGAGAACTAAAAGAGCTATGATTATGCATATTACATGATCAAGTGACAACACTTATTTTCCCTTAAGTAATACCTGCTCCTCCACATCCTCCACATCCTCTGCATCCTCTGCATCCTGTTCCTTGCTCTTCTTCTCCTTGTTATACACCTCTTCACGCTGCCACTGATCCCTGTTGTAAAACTGCCCTGTCTCTGGGTCCTGCTTCAGACCAGATAGCCTCTGGACAAGGTCCTTGTCTGGACACTGGTGAAAAGTAAAAGTATTTAATTTATAATCAATTCAGTAAAATCCTGACAGATCTTTTTCATAAATGAACTTAAAGAGATATTAGATTAAAAAATTACGACATTAAACTATGCAAAAGAAAAAAAATCAAATGCAATGGACAACTCCAAATAGAGAATGACAGTAACCTTGATGTTAATGATAATATCAGGCGTTAGCTTGAGGTTTTTGATCAGTTCAATCTGCTCATTAATCTTCAGATGCTCTTCTGACATGAACGGCAGG
The DNA here is from genome assembly GCF_000239375.1 of Pundamilia nyererei. NCBI lineage: Eukaryota > Metazoa > Chordata > Actinopteri > Cichliformes > Cichlidae > Pundamilia > Pundamilia nyererei. The sequence goes on from NW_005187459.1 coordinate 2,048,220, forward strand.
CAGCTCAGTACATAACCTGTATCAAAAACATGTGAATTACAAAACAGTGCAGAGCTTATCATATTGCTTATCGTCTAACCTATCAGTCATCTTATTTTCATCTGCAAAGAACATTTGGTGACTGAAAAGTTTGTTTTGCATGCATAGCCATAATTAAATGACGTCTTATTTATTACCATAGTGCTCCACATCTGGCGAGTTAAGCCTGGCAAGAATCAGCTTCAGCACCACATTCTCTGGTACACTTCTTCCCTCAGATAAGATGTCCAAAAGCTATATTCAACAGAATGCAACTCAGAGTTTCTAATGACTATAAAAGCATAAAGAAAACACATCACAGGAACAAAGGGCTTCCTTTCAAATGATACAGAAAATTTTACTTACCTCCAGGCCCTCTTTTGTTTCATTTTTTATGTGTGTGTTGAGAAGATTGGTATCTGAAAGATGTGAAAACTCATCTACATACACATCTCGAATTGGTAAAAATATTTTTTTTATGAAAAAGTTTTTTTTTATATGAAGGCATAAAAGGGTACTCACCATCAATAAGGATACACCTCCAGGACTCTGCAATTTTTTTGGCCAAGGTGGATTTGCCAACACCCTGCCAAGAAGTGGAATATAGAGGAATTGAAGCATTAGAAAAAAATATTTGCTAGTGTTTGGGTATGCACTTGTTGAGCTTTGGTGGGGACTCTCTGCATGATTTTGTTTGTGATTGTGGAGTGCAGCTTAAGACATGGAAAATTCTATAGTAGTTGTGTCCAGGAATTTTAAGTATAGCCTAAACATTTTACACTTGATGATCTACTAAACGTCATAATGTGTTTTATAACTGCATGGCATTCATGGTCTTTCCTCTTTGTTTATATATACATATCTGATTCACTGACAGATAGTACTGTGCATACTGTCTTTTGGACTTAAACACAACTACAAAGGTATATACGTAACCTAGCTAAATTTCACTTTATATTCACTTATATATATATATAGATTACCGGTCTTCCAACGATGATAAAGCAGGTGGGCTTAGCAAGAAGTCTCTCTCTTTCGGCTTCATCTTCAATTAAGTTGTCTACTAAAGTAGCCATTCAAACTTTGTGAACACAGAAATTATAAAAGTCAAATAATCATTCAAGCAATCAGTTTTATAGCTTGAATGTGTAGTTTACATAATCTGACAAATATGTAAAATATTATTATTATCATATTTTACTTCAATGTTACTTACAGTTACCTTTGCGAGTGTCTGTATTTTCTTTTATCTGCTAATACCCTTTTTAGCGCAGTTGTTCACTAGCGTTACAATAACCTAGCTATCCATATACGGTTACCATGACAACTTGCAAACTAAAGGGCTGGCTGAAGGTTTCTTAATACCTAGTTAATGCTACCTTTAGAGTTTGAGGGTTGAAATAGCGTTTATAAATTAATTAATTGAATTATTTATTTATCATACTCAAGAGCAGTTATAAACGTTTAAAGCCGCTGCAAATTCAAATGCAAAGATAGTAAACCCATGTATCAATCGCATTTTCAGTCCTTCGAGCTTTTTGACTTTGCGAGGCACCGTACGACCCGACAAGCGAAGTCATTCATGACAGTCACCTGACTAAAACAAATTCAACTCCAACATGCTAACGGGATACACTGGGCAGAGTACAGATGCATTTTAACTGTTGTTAAGTGAAGCGTTTACAGTATTTGTTGCGACTGCATGGGGAGATGTATATTGTCATCAATGAAGACCATTTGTGGTTAATCATACAAGCTAAGTGGATGAATGGTGAGTGATGCTAGCTAGGAAGTACTGAGGGAAAAAAGTAAGCTATATACATGAACACATTTGTTAAATATGCTGGCTCGTCATTTTGTGTCTTATAATGTGAAGAAATGAATGTAACAACATTCATTTCTTTTCACTTTCGCTTTGTAGCTCCTCTGTAGCCTCTTCCAGACTGACTGTTGAACAATTCAAGAATAGAAAATGCCTCAATCAGCGGCTATCATCGGTGGGATCCAGCGACTGGTTCTGTACGAGACCAGAGCAGTAAGTCTTTACATGAGCTCTTAATGTCACCATTTCTTCATAAAGTCCAATTCACCTGGGCAGTTTACAACTACACGCGATGACAGTTCTTTAAACTGCGCCGTTTCTCCATTTTGCTAAGCTTCCTTAAGGAGTTTTCAGGAATAGTACATTCAAAACTCTTTAGATGGTGGTTGTTTTTTGTTGTGTCGTGTTGTTGTGCTGTGCACGCCGCTTCAGTAGTGTTGAGGTCCGGTCTTTTTGACGAGGCCTATTTATGACTGATGGTGTTCAGTTGTGTGTGTTTTCTATCTAGGGTCAAGTGAGTGTGTCAGGTGTTTGTGGGATTTTTTTCCCCCTGTTTCTTAAGGACGCGACTTTCAGATATAGTCTTCTGCTGTAGATATTTTTTAGGTCTGTCAGTTCTTCTTTTGTTCAGTTTCCTCAATTATTTTAAGCCACACTGCACAGCTCTTTAGCAATCATGTTGTTTGTGCAAAAATAGCTTGACTGGAATAAAATACTATCTTATATTTTGCATTTTTTCAAGGTTTGGTTAAAGAAATTGAAATAAATTGTGTGTTTTGTGACAGAATGCAACAGTATTGATGTGCCTAAAGATACAATTTAAAATGGGCTCTTTACTAAGTTGTCTGTTATATGTAAATAATTCATTCCTTGAGTTAAGTGCTTTTTCTATGCTTGAATGATTCATAGGTCAAGTGGCTTAACAGACAAAAAAAATCTCCAGAAAATAGACTGAAAATGAGTGAAAAAGCAGCTGATGTCTAGAGAAGAACTTTAATTTGTACATTAAAACCTGGAGAACTATTGCTCAAGAAGATTTTTAAAAATTACATGTTTTCATCTGCTTAGAAGGAAAACAAATAAGGGGTGGCTGAAGACTTTCAGACAAGACCATACTTAAGACATATGTGCTTAATGGGGAAATGCTCAAAGGTTCATAAAATGATATTGCTCAATTTTTGTGTACATAAATGTCACAAACTTGATATATATTCAGGACAATCACTGTCTTTGAAGTACCATGATAACGACACTGTGGCACAACTGTTCATTTAAGACAGCCAAAACCTATTACCTATTACCTTTTTTTAAAAATTTTTTTTATTAAAGTGCTCTCTAGTCTTTGGTTCAAGAGTTCTATAGTTGATCTGGGAAAATGTTTGGGACACTAGTGTACACGCTACATGTACACTAGATGGCAGCAAAAGCTGCAGGTGACTATATGAAACCTCAGGACCTGACATCCATGAGGTCAGTAAAGAGCATGTGTGTGATAATTATCTGGGCATTTAATTGGTGAATTAGATTTTGGCAGTTAAAATTAGTTTTCTTTAGCTTTTTTTTTTTTTTTTTTTTTAAATATTAGATGTATGTCCTTGAGAGGTAGAGTGTCTATGCTACTTTCTTTGCTGCGTATTCTAATAGTATCATGTTTTCAATTGTCGCTGCATTTCACCAGCTGTGGTCATGCTTGGTTTAAATGTGTGCTTAAACTGGGTTTCGGTTTGCTGTTCCCATTTGCTACAAATATTTAGACACTAAGGCAAGTAAACATTTGTCTTATTTGATTTATAATTTCTTATTGAACCTCTGCTGAACAGTGCACGTGCAGGCTTTCTGTTACAGACAAAGAGGGTTAAATTAGATACTGGAAAAGGTGGAACAGGAAAAAAAAATGCTTTAATGGTTGCTGAGTGTGCTGATACAGGATGTTCCAATTTAACACTCTTTAGTGGACTGAAATTTTTGGGCCATTTTGCAACCCTGAATGAGAAGAGTAATGACCTAAAAGAAAGAAAGAAAGATGCAAGGAAGACACACATCTTGACAAAAAGAACATTGTAAAAATGTAACTTGTGATGAAATATGTGCTGTGCCTGCATGTGCTCTGCACTGTATGCACTCTTATTTCAATCTGTGTTTTTAAGATATCGCCTTTAGTTGAATACATACTTGAGTGTAATTTCACAAATTTCAGACACACTGATTCTTACTCGGACTGTGGAAATAAAATGTTTTATTATAGGAAAAAAAGAAATTCAAGTTTGACTTCAACAGTGGTGCTGCAATGCAGGAATCTGACTTGTCATTGGATTGATTCTATGTCTATTAAATACATATCTGCTCTTGGTTGAAGTCTGAATTGGTCCCAAGTCAACATCATCCAGGACAAAGCTGCAGTCCACAAAGTTAGAAGACTGTATGCAAGATTCCCTCTATGCATTTATCACCACATGCAGCTGTGAAAGGTTAAGGTTGCAAAGACTCTTCTGATAATAGGCTCCAAATGCATTGCAGCACTCACTTGACTTGTCATTTTATTTTCAGAGGTATTTTTTGGTTGGGAGCAATCATGCACAGACCAAACATCGAGTCCTAAAGATTGACCGCACAGAACCCAAGGACCTCGTTATAATTGACGATAAGGTAAGTGACGACTTTCCACGAGTTAAATTTTAATGTATATTCTTATGTAATACACAAGAAACATGCCTAAGGGGGAAATTGTGCAATCACTCAGCTGATGTGAAGTGTGCTGCTGATGAGAGTTTGGCTGCGTTCACACCCTTTTCTTATTACCAGGATCTATGAGCTGGTTTTTGATTTGTTTGTTTGTGTTGTGGGTAATTATCCTTCTGATGCAATTATTATGAAGCATCCATTAATAAATATTCATCACCCAACAGTCTCATTCCAAAAGATATTAAAATGACATCAGAAAACTGTGTGTTTTCAATTTTATTGGCATTGTGTAGTATTGTACTTGGATGCATGGATAATTTAATGAGTTGCTAGGGAGGTTTTAAAGCTAGAAATACTCCCTCATCTTTTAGTTTTTACATAAGAAGTGAAGACAGTGGAATAAAAGACTTTGATAGAAGTCCTAAATTAATTTTTTCCCCACAAGATAACAGAATGAGAATTATTGCAATCTATAGAATCATGCACTTAAAACAAATGCAGTAGCATACAGCACACAGTACATTACTACGTTTCTCTTTGGGGTCTGTGCCAATTGTAAAGCTTATTATGTAAATGAGATGGGGTTTTTTTTGTAGATGAAATGCACGCAAAGCTACTCTTTAGTCATTTAACATTTCAGAACCAATGCAGAAAGCAGCCGATCTATTTTCAGACTAATTGCCTCACTGGCAGTCAATCTAATCCCTTTTGTAGAAATTTTGGGCATTGATTAAACAGGGACTGTTATTCATTTACCTGCTATTGCACAGAAAATAAAGAAGTCTTAATAGTTCTGACTGAAGCCATTAGTCACCCGCAAGCAGCACATTTAAGTCACTTTTGTCACAACACAGCTTTATATATTTTAGTGTTGATTTTTAGATGGAAATCAGATAGGATTATGTGGCTAATTAATAAACTAAACTTTATAAACACTTCATCTAATGTGTATTTAATACCGTACATGCATGCATGTGTGTGTTTCCAGCATGTGTATAACCAGCAAGAGGTAAGGGAGTTGCTGGGCCGCCTGGACCTGGGCAACCGGACTAAGATTAGTCAGAAGGGTTCCTCTGGCCTGTCCAGGACTGTCTCAGCTTTTGGCATTGTGGGTGAGTACATTTCCTCCACTCAATGGCAAAGCAACAGTCATTGCAGTTCAGAATAATGTGAGAATCTACCTCATCTCCAAAGTCTGCAGTTGGGTGTGTTGGCCTAGTTTTTCCATTATTACTGCAAAATAAAAGAACACCTGGGAGTCTTTTGCAAACCACTGTAATAGTTCACAGCTTTTTCACGTGTTTTCTGCCATTATGTTTTTTAACATGTGTAACACGTTGTACAAAAAGATCCGGCCCCCAAATGTTATTAATTTGCAATTTTTTCAATAGTGGCTATGTTTAAAAAGATAAAATAGAATTATGCAACACTTGATTGTGTTACCGACCACTACTAACTCTTTAACACCTTTATGAATGTTTAATTGGGTACAAAAATGAAAAACCACAGAAAGAAGGTCCTGAGCTTAATTCCACCATCAGGCCGTGGTCTTTCTGTGTGGAGTTTGCATGTTCTCCCCGTGTTTGCGTGGGTTCTCCCCGTGTTTGCGTGGGTTCTCCCCGTGTTTGCGTGGGTTCTCCCCGTGTTTGCGTGGGTTCTCCCCGTGTTTGCGTGGGTTCTCCCCAGGTACTCTGGCTTCCTCCCACAGTGCAAAAACATGCAGTAGTAGGTTAATTGGTCAATCTAAATTGCCCATAGGTGTGAATCTGTGAGTGCGAATGGTTGTCTGTGTCTCTGTGTGTTGGCCCTGCGACAGACTGGCGACCTGTCCAGGGTGTACCCCGCCTCTCGCCCTATGACAGCTGGGATAGGCTCCAGCACCCCCCGCAACCCTGGAAAGGATAAGCGGAAGCGAATGGATGGATGGTTGGATGGATATTTTACTTCAGCTATCTGAGACAGTAAAAGCACATCTGTGTTTTGTACGTTGCCCTAAAGACCTGATTACAATCCTAAACTGACTTTTTTTCCCTTATAAGCAGTTTTTTATTTTTAATTTTTGTTCCAAATAAACTACCTAGTGAGCTAGCTATCGATCATCATTTTTCACCTCAAATACCATCATATCATTGTACCCATAATGACAAAGTAAAATAAGTTTGTTTGAAACTCTTGCAATTGGGGAAAAAAAATAAAATAAAACAAAAAGCAAAAATATAGAATGCATATAAATATTCACTCTTTGCCATCACAATCATCATGTTTTCCCTGATCATCTGTCAGATGTTTCTACATTTTGATTGGAGTCCACTTAAATTCAATTAACTGGACATTATTTAGAAAGTCACACACCTGTCTATATAAGGTCCAAATGGCTGACAATGTCAGAGCACAAAACAAGCCACAAGGTCCAAGAAATTGTCTGACATCTGAGTCAAGAGTTTATCGAGGCACAGACCTGGGGAAGTGTACAGAAACATTGCTGCAGCATTGAAGGTCCCAGTGAGCACCGTGCCCTCCATCATTATATATGGAAGAGGTTTGGAGGACTCTTCCTAGAGCTTACTGCCCGGCCAGTCTGAGTGATCAGGGTAAAACGGCCTTACTCAAGGAGGTCATCAAGAACCTGATGGTCACTCTGACAGAGCTCCAGCATTTCTCTGTGGAGAGAGGAGAACCTTCCAGAAAGACAGTCAGACCAGTCAGATCTGTGTGGTTGAGTGGCTAGACAGAAGCCACTCTTCAGTGAAAGACACATGACAGCCCACCTGGATTTTGCCAAATGGCACTTGAAGAACTCTCAGACTGTGAGAAACAAAATTATGTAGTCCAATGAAACAAAGATTGAGCGTCATGTCTGGAGGAAACCAGGCACCACTCATCACCTGCCCAATACCATCCCTACAGTTAGCCATGGTGGTGCTGTGGGGGTGTTTTGCTGCAGTCAGGGTGGAGGGAAAGATGAACAAGAGATCTGAAAATGACTGTGCATTGATGCTCAACCTGGACCGTGAGAGGTTCTGCAAAGAAGAATGGGAGAAACAACCCAAACATAAGTGTGCTAAACTTGTAGCATCATATTCAAAAAGACTTGAGGGTATAATTGCTGCCAACTTCAACAAAGTAGTTCTGTGGACATTTCCACAGCAGGTTAGTCGGTCACCCTGACACAGACAGTTGTTTGTCGTCTGCTTGAATAATATAGATACTCCGCCAACCCCCAACCCCAGTGACATCTTTGTTCACAAGCCATCATTTTGCTATTATGTAATAAAAGTGTGATGTAGCCATGTAGGGTACAAGGTGTATTCTAAGAGGCCTTTTGCCCGGTAGCTTTCTTATTACAGTACAAAATGAATATGATTAGCGTAAGTATATTTTTATTCGCAGGTTTTGTCAGTCTGACCCATCTCCTCCAGGAAGAAGGACAGTACCGGTATACTCATACAGGAACTCATAAGTGTTATTTAATCTTACACAGGGTTATTGCTTCTCAGTCATCATGCAGAAAAAAAATACAAAAACCTTTGATAATGTAGACACACTAGCACACCATTACTTTGAATTTGTCACGTGAATGTTCATGAGTGAAACAGAACTTCTTATTTCAAAGGTTTTACCTGATTAGTTTATGAAACGGAATATTTTTGGTTAACTTCAACTGCAGCGTTTTGCAGATTAAGTACAAGCCACTTCAAAGTATAACTTTAAGAGTCCTTAGTGTGTGTGTGTGTGTGTATATGTGTAGTATGTATGTTGCACTTACCAATTCAACACATTTTCTTTTTCACTCAACTTGGATGTCAGGCCACTTTCTAGTTTGAAGTAACAAATTATTAAAGTGAGCTAAAGTTAATTAACTTGTGACAAATTCACTAACTAATCATATAACTAATTACATACCACTACTTAGGCGGCATCATTTGCCATTGTTGGTTATCATTTGTCATTGATCAGTTATTTTAGATTTTAGCTCAGGTTGTGTTTGTCTTCAAGTGAGAAGAAATCTGTTACACTACAAGTGAAGTGGGAAACTGTTCAGTGGGATTCTCAATATACAGTGGCTTGCCCCCTTGAACTTTTCCACATTTTGTCACATTACAGCCACAAACATGAATCACTTTTATTGGAATTCCACATTGTCTTGAACAGTGCTCCGTGGGATGTTCAAGTCTTGGGAAATCTTTTAGTAGCCCAAGCCTGCTTTAAATTTCTCAATAACTTTATCCCTGACCTGTCTGGTGTCTAAATCTAATCGAGAATCTGTGGCAAGATCTGAAAACTGCTGTTCACAAACGCTGTCCATCTAATCTGACTGAGCTGGAGCTGTTTTGCAAAGAAGAATGGGCAAGGATTTCAGTCTCTAGATGTGCAAAGCTAGTAGAGACACACCCTAAAAGACTGGCAGCTGTAATTGCAGCAAAAGGTGGTTCTACAAAGTATTGACTCAGGGGGCCGAATAATTACGCACACCCCACATTTCAGATATTTATTTGTAAAAAAGGTTTGGAATCATGTATGATTTTTCTTTCCACTTCTCACCTGTACACCACTTTGTGTTGGTCTTTCACGTGGAATTCCAATAAAATTGATTCATGTTTGTGGCTGTAATGTGACAAAATGTGGAAAAGTTCAAGGGGCCCGAATACTTTAGCAAGCCACTGTAAGAACTGTATAAACTGAAAAAAATGAATTGATATCCAATTAAGTTAAATAACACTAATTAATCAAAATATTTACATAGTGAAATTATGACTTTATGCATCACAATGTCATATACAAATAAATATATATCTTTGACTGCTATCAGTGCTATTGAGCCATATTTTCCTTTATCAGTTTTACTCTTTGTAAATATGTGGAATAAGAGTAGGAATTTGTATAAGATGTTTGATTTTAGCAGGGCAGCAGCCGGTGTTGTTTATACCTGAAAATATTTTTTAGCTTTCCTGTCTTCTCGCCACTGTTCTAGCTACATAAAGCTACTAAAAATATTAAAAATGTATCTTTAAAGCTACAGGTTAGGTGGAAGATGGTGTCTCTTGTTTTTGAAAAATCCTTCTGAAACCGCAGGAGACATTATACAACTGTTCTTGAGGGCTGAGTAGCACTCTTGGCCGTGTGTCTGTATTGTGATCCTCAATTCATCCATTAACAAATTAGTTCTAGTAATAGTTTTATAATGAAGGGGAGGTATATTTCTAGCAGACACACTTACATAAACTGTGTTTATCTTTGTAAGATATTATTAAAAACATACAGACATTGTCTGCATTATTTTCGAAATGTCACAGATGGAAAAATAGCTCGTATGATGCTGAAAGCAAATCATTGACTGTGTTTGCATGATGTTTTCTGGGTCAAAATTTCAAAGCGTAAATGGAGCAAATTACATGGTTAATATTGTCAAATATGACACACATACATTCACTATCCACCTCCGCAAGTGGAGCTATTCACTTGTTTGTCCTGTCAAAACTGTAGCGGATTTGCTGGCAACAATAAAGTTGACCTACAAATCAACTTGTTTTGAGCCACACTACATGTTGCTGGAAAGGAAATTCCATTTGATGAGATTGTTGTAAAAGATTTAAAACTTGTCTTCTTTTTGCCAGGATTTGTGCGTTTCCTAGAGGGGTACTACATCGTGTTGATCACGAAGCGCAGAAAGATGGCTGATATTGGGGGCCACTCCATCTACAAAATTGAAGACACCACTATGATCTACATTCCCAATGACTCAGTCAGAGTTACACACCCCGATGAAGCAAGGTATTGTGTTACTCTGTCTCCCATTTATTACCTTGAGGCCACTCTATTTAAGTACATTACTGTATGATTGTATTAATTTTGAGTATGGAAATTTTCAGAAATAACAAAATATCTTGAAATGCATTTGTAGCAAAAAAAACAACAACAACAACAACAAAACGCTTTCTCTCTT
>NW_005187459.1:2058838-2078442 GCF_000239375.1 Pundamilia nyererei
CCACTTGACTGAGGAAAAGGTGTATCAGGTATTTATAAACCACCCAAAATCCCCAAATTGTATAAAACAGTGGAAAGTATGACAAAAGAGGAAGAATCTCTCAAAGCTGAAGAAATATTGATGAGTGCATTGTTATATAGTATAATAATAGCATTCCCATTAATATATATACTATATATATCATATGCTAGTATGGTCACCACTTGCCAAGTTGTAACTATTTGTTCGCTTTGATTCATTAGTTTAACTTTCTAGTGCAGCAATGCAAGTCTTGTTGCTTAGTAGCCATCTTGAAATACACCCAAACATTTATTTGGTTGTTATTTTGAGGCTCTGTCCAAGTTAACCACTGTTTTTGCTATTGCTGTGCATTTCGGTTCAGGAGTACCTGAGTGCAGTAGATGCAATGATAGCTGTTACACTGGATGTGCAAATTAAAAATGTTTTTAAAAATAGATTTCTTCTGACAGGTATCTCAGGATCTTTCAGAATGTGGACCTTTCCAGCAACTTCTACTTCAGGTAAGACAGTTTGTTATTCCAAACTCTCACTATTAGAAGGATACAGTAACTTGTATATGCACAAATTACGTCAGATTATAAATGCTGTTATCAAGGGGGCTTTCAGCACACACCCTCTAGGCTTATTTAGTACAAGTGCCCTTTGAATTTTACAATATCGCATCACACCAGACTAAACACGTGTACCGATGCCCTGCTCAGCTTGAAGGCTAGGAACAACTAAAAAGCATTTCTTGACCTTGTGGCCTTGGTTGGGAAAGGAACTCTGGCTATGGCCTGGAGATTTAATTTGATAATATGAATCATTTTCTAACAGTTTTTGCAGTATTAAAGATGATAAGAGGGGAAAAAACCCTTTCCAGTGAAGAAAATTATCTCAGAGGTTTGAAATGAGTGATTTGCTAATCACTCATCTGATTATATAGTATTTTAAAACACCAACATAACTGCCGAAAGATATGTAAAACATTGTGTTTATGTTATAAATTTGCATTGCATTATGGTTTTACTAATATGTGGGGAAAAAGAATTTCTGTGAGTGTATAAAGTATTGCTTGGTGTAATAATGGTGTGCAGCACAGGTTGTACTTGATTCATATGACTTTGCTTTTATGCTCTTTAGTTACAGCTATGACCTGAGCCACTCACTGCAGTACAACCTGACTTTGCTGCAGAGACCTTATGAACAATGGTCTTCAGCAGCTTCCTCTACTGAGGAAGAGGTACACACACAGAGCAAGCAGGACAGCTTTGACATCTTTGAAGATGAGGGTTTGCCTACAAAAGGTGAGAGGAGTTTATCTATATTCCTTTCATTTCTTTTCTTCATTGTATTGGCTGGGGAGGAGCTCATTGGGAGACACAAAACTATGATTTCAATCTGGAGAGGGAATACATGTTGTACCTGAAGTATATACAGTTGGGTCCATAATTTGTTATTTATTTATTCAAAAAATGCTGTGGTAGTGTACAGAGGTAAAACCACAAAATATATGGAATTTGCATATATGATTGCTAGTGAAACAGCATTACTATTATTTATTGGTAGTGTGTGACTGCTGATAGAAGTGGGAGAATAAATTGTGAATTGTACAGGGTTTTACTCTCTGCTCAGATTCAGACACATGCTGCAAAACTGATCAGACTGCAAATGGTTAATGATCAAAAAAGTATATTGCTGAGAGTTTCTCAAGCCAAAGAAATAGGATATTCTTCAATGGACAAATCAGTCAGCTGATCTTAACCCAAGAGAATATACTTTCCAGTTATTGAATACAAGTCCAAATGCAGTGAGACACAGCAACTTAAGGTGGCTACATTAAAACCTAACATACCATTAAAGTCACAGATACTCTATTTGGGAAATACTTTTATATTCTTTGACACAGGATTCGTGCCATTTATGACATATTTTGTAGTATACCAGTAGATAAAATTAATCAGTTATATCACTATCACTAAATATGATCTTTATGGTCTGATGAGCGTGACTGATACCAGTCCAGAAAAATGCTTCAGTCTTCTTTTTTTTTCTCTCTACAGTGGTTTATGGCCTTTACAACGAGCCTTACTACAAATATGTGTGGAACGGGAAGCTCCTGGAGCGAGTCAAGGACATAGTGCATCATGACTGGCTTATGTATATAATCCATGGATTTTGTGGCCAGTCCAGTATCCTTTGAGCATCAGCTGTTTATAGAATTATTTAGTGTTTCCTTTTTAATTGCCATGACACACTTGCTATGCTTTTTATGGAAACCATAAAAGAATATCCTCAAGGTTAGTACCTTTAGTGCAGCGGTCCCCAACCCCCGGGCCATAGACCCGTACCGGTCCATGAGTCATTTGGTACCGGGCCGTGACAGTTGAGGCTCGGGTGTGAAATTTATGGTTTTCAGGGTTTTTATTGTTAACTAGGTTTCCCTGGGTTTTTTCCCGTGTTGTAGTTGTGTGTCTTATTTTGAAAGGAATATTTTTGCGTTATATTACCATTACCATAGTAACCAGAGAGCATTAAGGGGCAGAGAGGAGGATGTTACTCAATGTTGTTGGCACATTTCAAGAGGACGCTGCTAATAAAGTTACACAATTACACCGTGAATTTGCGCTTATTATTGTATTTACAAAATACCACCGTTTTTGTCTTGGTCGTATCATTTTATTTTGTTGTATTTATCCGTGACACTTTAAAGGTCGGTCCGTGAAAATATTGTCTGACATTGAACTGGTCCGTGGTGCAAAAAAGGTTGGGGACTGCAGCTCTAGTGCATTCTTTTAAGTATTAAAGTTAGTGCCATGTTGAGACTTTGTTGGGATGCATCTGTCAGCACTGATCATTTTAACCAACCACATAGATGCAGCTGCATGCCAGGGAGTCTGTGTCTTTGATTTTCTTTTTTTCCCTTTTTGTCACAGCAAAAAGAACAGGGAACTGCTGTTATTTTTATTTATTTTTAACGGTAAAGGATTGCTTATTTGAAAATTAAGTGAATAACTGATTACTCCATGTGTGAAACTACACCCAACACCACAGAACACTCTCACATTGTTATCCTTTGTCGATACTTCTCATCTCTCATTCGCAGCACCACTTGTTGAACTGTGCTCAGCCCCCACCAGATCACGTGGATCACACTGTGTGATTCATCACAGAACTGCACAAGCAATTATTTGGTTTTTAGGGATTTAACAAAGCAAATATCAGAGCGTATCAGGTATGCATACACGGGCACTTTCAGAAGTGCTCGGGCTGTTATCTGCAGGGAGAAACAACACTGTGCATATTAAACAGATGAGTTACACGTGCTTCTTTCTGGAGACGTGCCTGTGTTTTGTATGAATTATGAATACTTTTCTTTTTTTTTGGTTTGTTTATGAGCTTCAGTCCTTTAGTATCATTTTCTTTTAAGTTTTGAGTACACACCAGCAAATTTTCTCTCCATGAATAAATTCTCCTGGATTTCTTTTTATTCATTTATTTTTTGTGTTATTGATGCATGGGTAACTGCTGCAGAGGGACTTTGCACTTGATTACCTCTGATTTATGGGAGTAAAAGTCAGCCTCAGGTTCAGTTTTCAAGTTTTAGTCATTCACCATTGTGTCTCGTTAAGCAATCTTTCCTTATTTTTGTTCAGCCAATATTAATAATGTTAATGGATGTTCAATATACAAATACTTTCAAACCAGATTTATCTTGTTTTTTGTCTTTAGCCACGTTCTGTGAGTCTTCTGCAGATAAACACAGAAGTGCAATAACTTAATATGCAATCAGGCCTGTTGCTGTTGTCTCCCTCTTTAGGCAGCCTGCTGCCGCTGTGGCAGTGTGTGGGTGTTTTGAGTTTATCAAATTCCTGGAAATTGTTTGGCATTCAGTCCTCTTTTCTGAGTGGATGAAAGGGCCACTGGGTGCAACAAGAAGAGACTCACCAGATAGGAAATATGCAAAACCTTTTAGCAGATGGGAAGACACAGAAATGCACTAAAAAAGATGTGGAATGGTTCAATCACGAGCTATAAGTAAGGTTTCTTATTGGTTTCTTAATATTGGTAGAGGTGGGATGAATCGGAAATAAATATATTTCCCAGGTTCATATTCTAACTACAAGTGAAACTGTCATCATTTCAGTTTAGGAAATTTCCGCAGCAATTTCCTAATGTTGTAAACCTGCTCAACATCTGGCAATAAAACCCTTTCTGATTCTGATTCTGATTAAGAGCTAATGTCAAAGCATGACTGCTATGAATGAAATACAATTTTAAAAAGGATTTTTCTTTACATTTTACTAATAATATGTGTTTGTTTCCACAGGTCATTGTTAGGCTGTTAGGTCTATATTGGTATTATTATTATTTTTCCTTTACCGACCACCTACAGAACTTCTGATCTACGGCCGACCGGTTCACATCACCCTGATTGCCAGGCGCTCCAGCAAATTTGCTGGCACCCGTTTCCTCAAAAGGGGAGCCAACTGTGAGGTACAGAAGTTACCAGGGTAACTCGGAGGAACAGATAGTAGAGGGTGGCATCAGGGCCAGAAAACAGATTGAGATGACTCAGGTTAATCACAGGGGGTTAATTGGACACACTTTCTCTTTTTGGAATGGGAGTGAGTGTCTTTGAGATGGGATGTTGTTCAGTTATATCCTTTTTTTCTGTAGGTAAAGAAGATGAAGAGTTTTCTTGCCCAGATATGTAACAAAACATGTAACAAAAAACCCCCCAACAATTTCTAGTATTTACTGTTCACATGACTGTAGTAGGAAAACTGAGAATGAGGAAGGTAATTGCAGACCGAATGTTAGAAGTCTTATATTAGAATGTTAGATGAAGAACATAGACTTTATTAATCCCACAGTGGGGAAATTCACATGATACAGCAGCACAAGAGTCAGTGAAAAAAGAAGTGAATTAGAGCTATATTATAAAAAAATAGCAATAGAAATGGAAAAATAATTTAATTTTTTAAAAAGCCAAAAAAACTGTACACCAGTAATTTCTGTTACTGGTAAAATGGTTGTTATACCCAGGAAATAAACTCAAATTATTTTTTTCATATGTACATATACATACATAAAGTGCAGTGGGAGTGTTTATATAATATATACACGTAAGTTGTACGTTCAGTTTTGAAATGTTTGCCATGTGAAAGGTGAAGAAACACTTTGATATCTTATGATAAACTACAGCACTGTGTAAAGCTTTGAGCCTCCCCTCATTGGTTCACAAGGCGATGGCATCGTAATTTTTACATTAATCTTGAGCAAAAGCTCTTCAAGCTTTCTGAAGTTCATGCAAAGTTTTTCTGTCCATTCTTCAGTATAGCAATGAATGTCTACAGCCATCTATAAAACACAGGAGAGGTGGTTTTAGTGCTGCATTATAGTCATCATGTCAAAATTGATGGAATTATGAACACAGAACAGTGCTATGTTATTTGGATCTGTCATGCAATACCATCTGGAAAGCATCTGATTGGCAATGACTTCATTTTTCTAGCATGACAATGATCCCAAACACACTGCTAATGCAGTGAAAACATACCTGGGCAGAAAAACATCACGGATTGTCCCAGTGCCCGGGACTATCCGGGCACCGGGACTATCCGAGATCATCCTTACAGAGCAAAAAACAGCGAACACCCAAAGAATAGCTCTGAATGTTCTTCAACAAGCCTGAAGAACCACTCCTGTAGACTACATAAAGAATTTAGATTTATATAATTGTATTATAATAATTGTTTTATGTTCTCTAAAGACATGTTCTTGGGTTTCCCAATCATGCCGAAGTTTATCATTTCTTTTTTGCTTTTCTCATTTTTTGTTTTATTTTGTTTTTTTCAGGGGGATGTGGCTAATGAGGTAGAGACTGAACAGGTCGTCCATGACGCCTCAGTTATGTCTTTCACAGCAGGGAGTTACTCCTCATATGTCCAGGTGCGAGGCTCCGTCCCACTCTACTGGTCCCAGGACATTTCCACCATGATGCCAAAACCTCCAATTCGATGTAAGACTTCTTCTTTACACTTCAGCATCAGCAGCTTTTGTTGTAGGCTGAAATATGTAACATGTGGTGAACTGTATATGTATTATTTTTGTCTTTTGATACTTCAGAAGAAATAAGTCATCGAAGAAAAGCTACATTAAATTAAGAGAATATATGTAGAGTATACTGAGGCCATTCCTTTCAACTATTGGCAAAAGATTAAAAAAAAATAAGACTGTGAAGGCAGGATGGCCCCTTTTGGCTTCAGCTTTGTATCCGTCCTATTTCATTATAAGCAGGATAAAAACACAAAGCCGTGGCCAGAGGGAGGTGATTAGGTACCGAGACTGACGGTGAGGACAGCTCTGTGTGTGGGGGTGTACACACAGGAATAGACTGGTGTTTGCATGTGTACAATGCCTGTATTAGATTGTAATCTTTTTTTCGTTTGGTTTGCCCTTTAATTCATCCTCAGGTGACATTTACCTGTGAAAGATAGACACTGAGCATGTCCCTAAGATCCCTCCGTGTGTCATCTTCCCTCATCGTCCTGCTTCCACTTTGATCCTTCAAAACGGTCCTTATCTGACATTTCCTAAATGTTTCCCCAACCCTTCCACCATCAGTTTAATATTTGACCTGTTTACGTGTGTTAACAGTTTTCTCAGTGCATGGCATACTTTTTCCCCTCCATCATATTTTTGCCTCCACTGAGGAGAAGTAATATGCCATCTAATTAAGTGGTTGACGCAAACTAGTAGTTTAGTTTGTTGAGTCTTTAATCCTGTTCCCAATAGGTCTACTATTACTGGGGATTTCATTTTTAATAATTAAAAACACTTTAAGATCAATTTTAAAATTAAAATCACTAAATTATTCATTATTCGTTCCAGCTGGACTTTATTTTTGTACATTTCACATCTTTGTGCTTCCTGAGCCTTCCTAATTTTGAATTAGGTGAAACTAAAAAGCTGTCCTGCTCACATTAGCCCATGTTTAATACGAGGAAAATGTTGCTTTGTTGTTGACTGGAGAGAAAGACATCTTCACTGGTGCATAAATGTTTATAGAAAAATTATATTTAAATAAATTATTGGTGTGCCAGTATAGCTTGCTTTCATTGATGGTACAACAAATGAAACTCAAAAATCAGTTTTATTTGTTTCTATTTAATAATATAGGTTATTATTATTGTGGAACCTTTCATATTAAATAACTGTCCGTCTCCAGGTCACTTATGTTGGTCAAAACAAATATGTTCTCTGTGGTAGGCTGATACACACATTTATTGATTGGACCATAATCTAAATTTTACCTAGGGCATCAAATTGACTTGGCTCTAATCAAAAACAGAACAAATCTTGGAATACTTGAAGTGGTCTGAAGAGCTTAAAATGCACTTTTGGGTATTGGATCAATCTCCTTAATAAATAAATGACCAACATGTGACATTTTTGTCACATATGTTTAGTTGGGTTCTCTTTACTTACTTTTAGGACCTATGTGGAAATCAGTTGATATTTTTTTCTGTTTTTCTGCTGAAATTTTAAAGGGATCACAAATATCCAAGCCCATTGTCGTAGCTGAATCTAGGTCAACAACGTAGCTAAGAGACATACTGGACTCAGTGCATGCAGAGTAGAGAGTGTCTATATTACACAATGCATCTCTCCTTGCCCCATCTCTGATATGTCAAGACTCATTATTGCATAATTGAATCCTTTAGGAGATGACCTTAGTTGACCGCTGAAGGAAAGTCACCAATATCATTATCCAAACTCCCCTCCCAAGGTGCACAAGCGCTTTACATAAACTATCATCCTTTGAGGTGTGAGCAGTGGAAAACATGACGATTAAATGGTTTTGGGGAGAAGCTGAAAAAGGTGACATTTAATTTATCAGTTCTGACACACAAGCAGCTCTGTGGGATGAACTGCAGCACGATCTGACCTATTTTCTTAAGTCTCCTTTCTGGCAGCCGCACTAGTCCAATTTGGCAACGTGTGCAGGTGTGAGGTTGAGCATTAGTGGCAAGTAGAAGCTGTAAATGTGCTTTTTAAAAGGAACATTTAATAGAAAAATGAAAATGCAAAGGTTCAGTGCGGTGTTAAAGGTCGTCTGTTAAAATAGTCACGTGGAAAAGTTTTAAACTCAAAAAGAAAAGTATAGATACAATATTGTTTTGAAAAATAATTTCTATTGAGGTCAATAAAGTTGTGTTATATTCTTGTGGGGACCCTTAAATATTTAACCATTAAAATATTTTTTTCTGTCTAATTTTGCAGTGGACCAAGCTGACCCATACGCCTATGTAGCTGGCCTCCATTTTGACCAGATGCTACAGCGGTTTGGCTCACCCATCATCATCCTCAACTTGGTCAAGGTAGGGAGGTGCTGAAATAAGTATTCCAAAATGTGTTTAATGACACAAAAATACAATCATTAAGTAATAAAATCACTTACAAGCTATTTACTATTTACATAAATTCTTGTGATATAAATAAAATCACATCTCCACACAGTTATGCAAGTATGCAGACTTCGAACGTCTTAGTTATTAAATTAATAGCAGATTTGAACGTACCTGTGAATCCATTCTAGGGCTAGAGAGTTCACGGTTACATTTTTCCAGTGCTACAGTTAATTAGCACTTTGCACCTTCTTTAGGGCACATCTGCAGCACAATGCTTTCAGAGAAACAATGCAATAAAGGGAAATACGTAAATACACAGCTCATGTTGTCTTCTGCTAATTTATCTACATTTTATTTTCTGTATATCAAATTTCAGTTCAATAAAGTCAGTAAAATCAGTTTTATTTACATAAGCCCAATTCACAAAAACAGTCAATTCAACGCACGTTATATTGTACGGTAAACAGCTTAAAATAATACAGAGAAAACCTTAACAATCCCTCCCCATGAGCAAGCCCACAGTCTGACAGCAAAGTGCTCTATTGTGGTGATATGGTACTAGGAGGCCTTTAAGATAAAATACGACCTGGTTATTGAAGACCTTGTAAGTGAGGAGAAGGATTTTAAATTGGATAAGCCAATGAAGAGAAGCTAACGTGGGAGAAATGTGGCCTGTCTTTCTAGTCCCTGCCAATACTCTCGGTACAGCACTTTTATTAAAACTGAAAGAGACAAAAATGGCTAAGGATTATATATGCATCAAGCATATCTTTAGATCAAATAACTTTCTTGTGTGATCACTCAAGAGGTAGCTATTTAAAATTATAGTGCAGGGCACGACTGTAATTTGTCAAGCATTCTGTTGATATTGGTGCGTTAGGTGTTGCTGTGGAGCCGTTTAGTCACAGGAGACTTTCTGAGTGCTTGCTGATTACAAGCGGTTGAAAAGCTGCCTTGAATATTGATCTGCTTCTGCATTGTTCTGGAAACACAAGCATACTAACACGCACAAGCACATTTGATAAGACACACCTAGCTTTCACCACATTATGCCTTCCATATTATTCTGCTGAAAAATTAACATAATTCATTTAAACTGCTGTCAGTTTAAAAAAAAAAAAGCAAGATTATTATGTTTTATTATAAATTATGAAGATTATAAAATGCTTTATCTTGCTTCATGCTGCAGATGTATCCTTGTGTGCATCACGGTTACTTTATGTTGGGCACATGGCCATATACTCCGTAGATTGGGTCTCCAGCTCACGTTGTCACTCACAAGGGGAACTGTGAGATGAGGAACGAATCACAGAGCTCAGAGGTGTGCACAAGCCACAGCCATGTGAAATTTGCAGACTGCGGGGAGCAAAGCAGGGGATCCCCTGCTAACACAATACCCCCCTCCAGATTATCCAAGAGAGACAGAAAGAGGAAGGAAATGGCATTTAACCATAAAACCCACTGCCATCTATCCCTTAATGGAGGTGGCATGGGCCATGCTGGCCCTTCAAACTCTTTTATATGTGCATCATTTTGGCAAGGGCTAATGCATGCATCCCAGCATGTAAGAAAGGAGGCGTAAAGGCACACATGGTAAAGCATGTGAATGACTTGTTCAGGATACCTTGTACGCTGTACCCTTAGATATATAATTTGGATTGTAACCTTACAGAAAAACATGAAACCCATTAAACCATTGTGGTAAAATATACACCCATATTATTACAGTGTTCATTAACGTCACTAATACGTCACTGAAAAGCCCACTCCCATACGTCAGTGTGCATGTGTGATTGTTTTATGTTATCATTCGTGATCTGCGACTGCACTTTTGCACCTCAACATTATTGTGGCCTTTTATTAAAGCTTGTTTATACCTGTGAACAATACAAGTCTGCTGTTCTGAGTGTTTGTTCACGTGTACTGTACTTGTAGCATCTCATCTGTGCTCAGAAAGTGTGACCGAGCGTGTATACGTGTCTGCCTGTATGACACGCTCTGCTGAATGGTCGAGGAAATGTGCTGGTAATTTGACTGGTTGCTGTGGTGCCACTGCTGGATGTTTGAATGGCGATGTGAGCTGCTAAATGATGCGTCCAAGCTGATTATCACCCTGGGTGATCAGTCATAAAGCTACAGTGGAGTTCATGTGGAAATAGCTTAATGGATAGTGTGACTGCAGATCACACAGAAGGATTATGAGTTCATGCATTTTAGTTGACAAAGAATAATTCCTTCGATATTTTTTTTTCTGTTTTTTTTTTTTTTCTCACTTACTGATTACGACAAAATTAGAGGCAAGATTTATAATCACTGTAATATTGTTGCACCATGTTTGCTCGCCAAAGGTACTTTTAAATTTTACACCATCAAATTTGCTGTATTTTGCAGTTTGATGTTGTTGCCCATCATTTTTTTTCTTAGTGAGCTTGGAAACCAATCTGGTTGGTTGCTAGATGTTGACCAACAGTTCTTAAGGCCACAAAGTTCTGTAAGTTTGTGCAGGCATAACTGAAGTAAAAGGCAGGGGAAAGATGTTTTTAAATATTACTTTGGACAAAATTTCTAAATGTTTTACTGGGTTTTTTTTGCCCCTCAGCCATAAAAGGCTCATTGGGTATCATCACCCTGCCAGGCAGGTGAGAGGTCAGGCGACGTGGACACCCAAGTTTGTGAATGGGATCATTCGTGAACAAAGCAATTTAGGACTTTCAAATTGATACCAATTAGTGCCAGAGGTATATCCTATATTTATCAAAGTACCCGTGTGCGTGTGTGGACCGCTCGTTTTAATATTTTACACACAAAACATAACCCCCTTTTTTTTTCCTGATTATTTATTTTCCTTGTGAAAGTCGTGTTTTTGTTTTTGTTTAATTAAAATGTTTTTTCACATTCAATTTTCATTTTTAGGTTGATTTTAGTAGGCTGGGATGTCCTTGGCCTGCATCATGTGGTTTCTATTACATATATTCTACTCTGCTCGATGCCTGTAAATTGCATCTTGCAGCTTTGTGTTCTCTGAGGTCACTGTGTAAAAGACATGAACGGATGTTGATTAATACTTCAAAGGAAAACACAGAATCTGTTACATGTCTGACTACAGCCCTAATGGAAACCTTTCAAAGAACTCAGATACTATTGTGACTGTACATCAAGCCCACCATAATGTAACACTTAAGTTGACGTTTGATAGAATCACACATACATGTGTACATCTCTTTGTTGTGCTACAGAAGCGTGAAAAAAGGAAACACGAGAAGATTCTGAGTGAGGAGCTGTTCCGTGCTGTGGTCAACTTGAATCAGTTCCTCCCTCCCTCCCATTGCATAGACTATATCGCTTGGGACATGGCCCGATACACCAAGAGGTATTGACAAATACTAGTGCACAGAATATCTTTAAGGTGCAGGTTTATTGTGTTTTTACCATCAAAATAAGAAGCTCACTTTGAAAGAGGGGAAAAATATCATGGTGTGACGTAAGCACATTACATAAAGAGAAAATTGAACCTTTGGACAAGTTTGTATGCCTGTAAGCACTCAAATAACAAAATCACTGTGACCCCCATGTCCACCTCATTCCTGTGAAAGTGGTATATCAGGAAAATCAGAGTCACTGTGAAAAACTAAGTACATCCTGTGATTTAGTAGCTTGTAGAACCAATATTTAGCAGCAATAACTTGAAGTAAACATTTTCTATCTGACTTTATAATTCTCTTAGAACTGCTTGAAATTCCTCTCACATTGTTGTAGAGGAATTTTGGGAAGGTCCGGACAGACGTGTTAAAGAGAGCTCAAAGCAGCTATCTGGGATACTCTGAAACTTCTCTGGATTAAAATACTGACATTATTCATTTCCAGACCTTCTCATTGTTTCTGATACACTCATATGAGATCTTGACATTTTAACCTGAGCCCTTTTGGGAGCAAAGAATAGAGATGTTAAAGTCTAGGGACTTGGATATAAAATTTGATGAATGAGCTTCTACAGGCACATCCATTTTTTAAAATGATTTATTCTTCAGCGAGTTAAAATGACATTTCCAATCTTTCTCTTTCTGTCCCAGCAAGTTGTGCAATGTTCTCGACCGTCTGAGTATGATAGCAGAGAACGTGGTCAAGCGAACGGGTTTCTTCATTAATCGCTCTGACTTCTACTGTCACACTCTCAGACCAGATGAAAGGTGAGACTTTTTCTTTCTTTTTTTTAAAAATCCTATTCGATTGCTTCTTTTTCTGCCCCTTTAAAACAGAGAAGGCCGAAACACACACTGCTGGACAAGAATTAAAACTTTCAGTCAGCCCCATGTGCAAAACAAACACATCTTTTACTGTTTCAGTTTTATTTGAAGCAAACTAATAAGTAAAATGGAAGCTGCTTAATGAATCTGAGTATGACCGGGTTACAGAAAACTAAACCGCAATAGTGTCTTTTTTTAGATTCATATAGCGGATGTTTTCCACAAATTTTGTAAATTTAAGGTTTTGTCATTTTCCATATTCATGATCACACTTATCGACACTTGCTTGATTTTGAAACTTTCCACATATGAATTCTTAATGGAAATTATGCCTGATGGCAGTTGTATTACATTGAAATTTCTGCTAATGAGCTGAGTAGATTGCCATCCATGTACATAGTGCCTGGCTCTTCTACTGTCTGGATGATTTAATCGCTTTTACTCAGCATTAGCATTCTGTTACATAACACAACGACCATGCCAGAGCACATATTTATTACCCTTTCTTTTGCATTACGTAAGCTATCACACTTTCTTTGCTTTAAGGACTCATACGCTCAGCCACATGCTCCCAACTACACACATGCACGCACACACATACACTGGTAGGTGTTTTGTTTGTTTGTGCAATCAGGTATGACACCTGTAGCATTCATCACATGCAGGAATTGGGTCATGGATAATGAAGATATTTACAAAGTCTTGATAACGCTGCCTTGTTCTGATCATTTAGACGTTTGTCTGAAGTTTCCATCTCGCTGCATTCAGACTTTGTACTTTGATGCATACTTTAGCTACACCTGCTGATTGATTTTAAAGTGGGTCACGGAGTTTATTCAGAGATGATAAAATGTGTTTTAAAACTTCCTCTTAAATATCCACAGCTCACAAGGAGAAATTCAGAATTACTGGGGTTTTTTGCATTGATTGATTTCTGCTTGATTTTGTACAATTTAGTCTGCCTTTCGTCAAAGGGTGATTTTCTTTATTTGCTGTTTTTCCCTTTTAAAAAGAAAGTGTTGAATGAGAGTGGTAGAGAATTTAAATGGAATAAGGAAAATACAGTTACTTTGTTAAAATAAAGGGATTACACGGCAGTCTTTTCCTGTTTCATATGTTAGGCTGTCCCCTCTCTATTTTTGGTAATTCCACGCATTGCCGGTGTTGTGCCAAAAAGTGATTGTCTGCCAAAAACTGATTTCTGGCATTTGCCAAAAACTGATTGGTTGTATTTAAACTGCTATAAATAACTTGTTGATCTACAATATGTGAAACATATGTCAAATATATCCCTCATGAATTATATCCAGTCATCTTGACCAACAAACAACATTCCTGTAAGAAGGTAGAAGCCGCAATCACTTTTTGGCAGTGACTTTTCTGTATCCTTTATTTATGCAGTTAAAAAAAAATTCTTGTTTGCTTTAAAAAACGTCTCTTTTAAGAGTATTCTGGCCAAGAGGACAGCTGAAATTGCAACAAATGCAAAAATAGTTCTGTAAACATATTTTAAGTGGACAAAAGGAAGCTGATTGATTATAATTAAGTACAATAACACAGCTACAAAGATAATTGAGAAACAGGTAATTTTTTTAAAATTGTGTATTTAACCCCTTTGCAATACCTGTTCACCGAAGTCTATTTAGCAACATACGTAATGGTATTACACATAAAAAACACACGGAAATATTGGAAATCACTTTTTGGCACAACACTGGAAACCCAAACAAAACACATTAAGAGGCTCTAATGCCTGTGTCTCAATCTCGCGGCCCATGTCACCTCTACTTGCAGCCCACATAATGACGTGACAAAATATGTTTTTTTTAATTATTGTTCAAAAAATTATTTAATATGAAGACAATAGGCAGAGTGCTACAGGCATAACCCTAAAGAATGTAGCCTCATGGGCAGTGTAGCCCAGTTGTAAGTAAGCTATTAAGACTCGACTGTACACTGTGTTCGTGTTTTCCTCCAAAACAAGACGTTCTGTTGGAGCAGCCTTTCAACGCCTCTCTCTGTCTCTCGTTAGCAGAGTTGACCCAGACAACAAAGTAAAACTAGTTATCGGTTACGAGCCTGACGCGGAACCCGACGTATTAGCCAGAGGTCCATTTACTACAGTTCGGAGACACAGACCTGCTTTATATACACGCCGAATAGTTTTCGCTGCAAAAAGTGCAGCCTTACCTAATGTCCACCCTACTGTTACTCATTTTATATTAAGATTTAAAAATCTAGTTGGTACTGGTATGGCGTGTAGCCTTCAGTAATAGTAATAAATCACACAGCAATAGTACATTCATGTAGTTGTAAAAAGCTTGATAATATATAAAGTAATCCATTGTATTCAGAATACGTTACTCTCATACGTTACATTTTGGGGCTTGTATTCTGTAATCTGTAGTGGAATACATTTTAAAAGTAACCTTCCCAACACTGGTGGTGGGAGATTTGCATCATGGGTATGCCGCAGACAGATCTGCAGCAATGTGACGCTATCGTGTCAATATTGACCAAAATCTCTGAGGAATGTTTCCATGACCCTGTTGAATCTATGAAACCATGAAGAATTAAGGCAGTTCTGAAAGCAAAAGAGGGTCTAAACTGGTACTAGCAAGGTCTACACAGTGAAGTGTAAAGCAACGGCCAGCTACTGGATGGTTCAGCTTGACCCCAAGTAACACAATATGTACCTACTAACAAGTTCACTAATCAGTAAATTGGTGTCCTGTTTATTAACATTCATGTAACAAAAAAAAACCTATTAGCAACTAGCACTCTGGTTGTTTGCCTCTTTCTGACTTCACGTTAACAAAATAACCAAGAATTAATCTCTTTTTTTCTAAATTTTAAACATACTGTAACTTTTTTTTTCTAGGGGTCAGTATAACTTTGCTTGGTTTTGCACAGAAAGTACTACAGCAGTGTAAATGTGAACACTTTTCATCTCTGGGTATTAGAATTTGTCTGCTGAACATTTTCTTCTGTACTTGCACTCCTGATGGGGGTGCATTGTGTCAGGGTGCCTTTGCTGTGTCTGCACCCATTCCATTATGTTCATTCTCGTAATGGTGACAGTCACTGTGATGACAGTTATCATCGCAGTTTCATCATACTGAAGCCGGAATAAATTAGAAAATGTTCTTGCAGAAGAATAGTATTGTGATGTACGTGTTCGGTTTGTTTCCGTTTGTTTATTGACTTCAGTAAATTAAGTAACATTTTTACAGGTGGGGAGATGTAGGTGGACAAATAACATCCACTGGGCGACTGCAGGTAGGTCTTTTGCAGCTTTTTGCACACAATTGTAAAAATGTAGTCTTTTTTTAAAAAGGCTTGCCTGTTTGTCATCATCATAATGATTACTACTACTGAGTTAATAGGCTGTAGTTTATAAAGTCAGCTGTTTTCCTCTTGTTGCTTGATGTGTAGACTGGTGTGTTGCGGACCAACTGTGTGGATTGTCTTGACCGGACCAATACTGCCCAGTTCATGGTGGGCAAGTGCGCTCTGGCTTATCAGCTTTACGCGCTGGGAATGATTGACAAACCCAAGCTCCAGTTTGATACTGACTGCGTGAGGTAAAGTTCATATAATTGCCTGAAAATCTAATCCATGCTAAACTTTATCTTTTTCATTTATTTGGAATCCTTTTGGCAGACGCAGTTATTCCAACCTTTTATTCCAAAGTTTGCTGCTCTAAATTCAGTATTCGCAAACACTAGTAGTGTGTGTCTCTGTCTACTTTTACTTGAACCTGCCACTTAAAGATCAGTTTTTTCCATCTGAACACAGCATGAGCTACAGTCAGTGTATCAAGGAGAACAAGAATCTGTCACATGCTTGAACTGAAGCGTTCTTACAAGCAACGTGAAAGCTGTTAGAACAGCACATTAACACCACTTAATATGACTCATAGCTCTCTAGTAGTTAATCACTGTTGCACACATACAAAGAAACAAGCACAAAATACAGACCCAATCATTTGCGGTATTTTTAATTACTTTTTTTTTTTTTTACACCTTTTTTTTCCCAAAAAATAATCCTCCAAAAGTCCACATCACCAAAATAATAAATGAATCACAGTTTTATTTGCCCTTGCGAATTGATGACATTTTTTCTTTTGTGCTGTTCAGGTTGTTTGAGGAGTTGTATGAAGACCATGGAGACACTCTGTCACTGCAGTACGGGGGCTCTCAGCTCGTGCACAGGGTCAAGACTTACCGCAAGATTGCACCCTGGACACAGCACTCCAAAGATATCATGCAAACGCTGTCACGGTACTACAGCAATGCTTTCTCAGGTGTGTTCTACGCTAGTTCCTTCTATCCTCAGCTATGCTCCGTATTAAACAGAATCTACCCTTAGTTATGTTCCAGGTTTCCATAGAAATGGGCTCAACCTGTGCATGCATGTGTAGTTTACACTCATGTGAAGTATGAAGAAAACGACACTCTATAATTACATATAAGCAAACATTTCTGCCTTTACTTGAACAGAACATAGGACAAATGTGAATCGGCTCACAAAACGTTTTGTGAGAAAGTTTGGTCACAAGTGAAAATCACTCAAGATAGTTGCCAATCTTCCCAGCAACAGACAACTTAACAAATTCACCTTTAAGCCAGACTGTGCGACTGTGTGACTCAGAGAAACTGCACCAAGTCAAAGAATTGGTGACTGTAAAGCCATATGTTAGCATGTTAAATATCAAAGTTCATGACATCTCAATTCAAAAGAAAATGAACAGGCATGGCTTGTTTGAAAGGGTTGTCGGGGAAAAGTATTGTTTCTCTAAAAAACAAAAATGGCTTATGTTTGCAACGTTGCATCTGCACCAATCACAAGACTTTTGGAACAATGTGTTTTGGACAGACGAGACCATAATGCCATGTTTGGCAAAATCCAAACACCTCATACCAACTGTCAGCACAATGGTGGATGCGAGAAGATTTGGGTCTGTTTTGCAGCAGCAGGACCGAGGCACCTTACAGTCATTGAGCCAAACATGAACTCCTTTGCATACTAAGCTATTCTAGAGTCATATATGAGGACATCTGTCTGACAGCTAAAGCTTGGCTAAAATTGGGACATGCAACAGGATAATGATCAGCTTCAAATATACAATTCAGTAGCTAAAAGACTGCAGCAACAAGGTGTCAGTCCAGAACATCAGCGCTGCTGAAATACTGGGACAAGACCTTGAGAGACCTGCACACAAATAAATGCCTGCAAAGCTCAATGAACTGTGGGAACATGGTAAAGAGGTGTGTCAAAATTCCTCGGGAAAAAAAAAAGGCAGTTACTTCACATTTACCTTTGCTAAACCCCTTTTTTCTGCGCATGACTGGGGATGAGATTTCTAATATTGTTAATTGCAGATATTTTTTTGATTGCAGCCAATTTGTAGACGTGACATAATTACCCAGCAGTTACTGATAAAAGTGGCTTTGCAATGTCCGCAATTTCGATTTTTAATCATTTTAAATGACACCCTAGTGCGTGGTTACAATCAGTGTATCTAGAAATCTTAATGGGTTTACAAAGGTGTTTTCACAGTACACCAGCGAGTGTTCCAGGAGTGAAGACGAAGACTGTGTACTGTGTCTTAAACCTTGATTAACAGAACTGCACTACTTGACCTACAACATCGACCTTGTTTGTGGTGCTTTGCTCTTGATTTAGTTTTGAGAAATTCAATCAGTAGTTTGTTGCTGAGAGTAGCGTGTATTAAGAATTTTTAAAAAGAAGCCCATATAATCCAGCAGCACAGACAGCCAGAGACCATCACACTCGAACGGGATTCATGAACTGCAAATTGAACAATCCCATGACCTGAATCAGGTAATATGATTAACTACTTGTTGCCACTTAAGAAGACTATATAAGGACAAATTAGCCTAAATGCTTTGTAGTCTGAGCACTGGCTGGTTTGTTCTGTCAACTTGACCCTTTACAAGGGCACAACCATTTTCACAGATTTTCCCATGGTCATGTTTTCCATGCCCTTTTAGACTAGTTTCTGCAAAATTGGAAAAGGGTAATTCCACCCTTGTGTTGCTCAGTAATTTCTAAAAAAAAGAACACCCGGTAAATGTTAAAACCATAATCCTTCCATAATAAGTTCTCCTATTAATGGCACTCATATGTGCATATGTATGTTGTATATATTTTTATTATGTATATGGGGAATTAAAATAAATACAGTAGAATAAAATTATAAAATGCTACTTCCTATGAGGTAAATGACATATAATTTTATATCATAGTCAAGCACTGTAACAGCTTCCCCTTGAATCACAGATCAATTTTATACACAGAACCATGTAGTGTAAGCTTCCATATCCTGTGCAGCCTTTTAATTGGTAGATGCAGTGTGACCTCATATGCTTATTAAGACAATTAACAGACATGATGTCAAATTATATTCCTCCTTCCTTTCATTCATAATGGTTGCACGTGTATATTATTTTCAAAGATCACCAGTAACTCGTATCATGTGTGATACACGAGATAAATCTCAGAGAAAAAAACGTAATTGGAGAACAGTCTTGGTGGTGGGCTGTAATAAAACCCAGTTTAGTTTCTAATTACCTAACGTGACTGTTGGGGCAGCATGCACGTGGCTTCGTGCTGTAGTTAGGGAGGGTGAATTAAATGGCACTAAACCAGACAAATGTACAAAGCACGTGCCACATGCTGAGCACACAAACGCTCACAGAGATTATCTAAGCACACACTCATAGCCAAAATGCTGTAGTGCAGTTGTTACAAGAGTTTTTACTGCTATGATGTATGTACAAGTCAGCGTTACTTAGATGTTGATTCATTAACTTAAATCTTTTCAATGCTGCTCACAGTGAAGAGCTGGTGTAGTTTGCCATCATGGTAAAGGAGGCTTAAGTTTGCTTCACATTCACTTTTGAACTGTACTCCCCTG
>NW_005187459.1:2078739-2080170 GCF_000239375.1 Pundamilia nyererei
TGACTGGCAACTCTTCTGGCAAGAGAGGAGCTTTGAATCAGAATCAGAATCAGAAAGGGTTTTATTGCCAGATGTTGAGCAGGTTTACAACATTAGGAAATTGCTGCGGTGCTTCAGTGCAAACATACTGTCATAAAAATATAAGAATAAGAATTAAAAGTGCTAAGTGGATAGATATATACATGATATATACATGAGTGCAGGTGGTGATCAGTGCCAAACATGGAATGATGCAGTGAACACAGCGTCATTCCAGGGTTCTTGAATGTCGTTCAAGAACCGTGGAGAAATATTTCTCCAGGGTCTTCAGAAATATTTCTGAAGACTACTTAAAGAAATGACAGGAAAGTTTGCCTAAGAGAGTTCAGATCGTGTATAATCACATCTCTTGATGAACCAGTTATATCATCATAACCTTTACAGTTTGTTTTACAGTTTTTGGGTTTGTTTGTTTTTTTTAGCTATTCGTGTTTCCATCTCTCTCTTTCAGATGCTGACAGACAAGATGCAATCAACTTGTTCCTCCAAGTTTACCAGCCATCAGAGTTTAAGCCACACCTTTGGGAGCTTCCCACAGACTTCTATCTGCATCATACAAGCACCATGGCCATCCCCCAAGACAGACGGAGGTAACAGATAACCCTAAATACACCAACCAAAAGATTACTGTGCTTGCTTTGCATGAACACAGACTTTATTTCTCTGTCTTCAATATTGAAGTTGTTCATTTAAATGTTGGTGGATTTTTATAGGATTGGGATTGCACACTTTTTGCACATCCAAGTGTGCAAAACGTCCAGCTTTTTCTTGAGCTGGACAAGATTTTCAAAAATTTGATCCTGAAAGTTTAATTAAATGCAGCTATATGTTTCCTACTGGGTTGAGCTTTATGCTTTTATACCTGTGTCTATGTGCAAATTGGTATCTTATGCGTGGGTTCTGAAAGCACAGGAATGCTAAACTTAGGGAAGGAGATCCAGAGGAAACACAGGCAAATTAAGAACAAATTTTTAATGTTTCCACAGCATAGGTGCAAAAATCAGTGCAAAGTGAGAAGAAACAACACAGTTTTGCAACTACACACTTTACTATTAGATTGTAGTTGCTTCAGACTTTGACTGTCAAAAA
The DNA here is from genome assembly GCF_000239375.1 of Pundamilia nyererei. Taxonomy (NCBI): domain Eukaryota; kingdom Metazoa; phylum Chordata; class Actinopteri; order Cichliformes; family Cichlidae; genus Pundamilia; species Pundamilia nyererei. Next base: position 2,079,868 of record NW_005187459.1, read on the forward strand.
AGTGACCAATTGTATTTACTTATTTTTGTAGCTTTCACCTGTGAAGCTCTTACACAGTACTTTCTTATGAGAAATAACCTATAAGAGATGCAACCCAAACATTAAATGAGGTATGCTCAAAATTTAGAAATCCAAAACCCCTACAAAGAGGAAAATGTATATATGCTGTAAGATAATCCTAAGAGGGGGATCAGTTTGATATAAATACTCATTAACAGCACAGAGAAAGACATTCAAAGCTGTTTTATTGCTTATCCTATCAATGACTTGAAGAAAGTGTGTGTGTGTGTGTGTGTGTGTGTG
>NW_005187459.1:2080222-2083899 GCF_000239375.1 Pundamilia nyererei
GTGTGTGTGTGTGTGTGTGTGTGTGTGTGTGTGTGTGTGTGTGTGTGTGTGTGTGTGTGTGGACAAAATATCCATTAGATTTTAAATACGTTGCCATTTTTTAATGCATATTTTGAGATGTGAGGATCTGGCTGCTCCACGACCATGCTCACTGATCTCATGGAGAACAGTCTTAACACAGTAATTACTCTCCTTGTAATTATCCTAGTGGTAATTTAACACTGGCACTAATGTCTGTAGTATCTGGATATGATATAATTTCTATTGTAAGATCAAATCTGATCTTTAAGATAGAATATAACAGTCGTTGCTGTCAGTTTGTCTCGAGGTAATGTTAGGTTAGGCGTTTTATTGGGGAGTCTATGATCGCTTCGGTGAAATCTGAAATCCTTTTATGTGAGATATTGTTAAATATAATTGAATATATGATAAGACAGGGCTACATACTAAGAAAATATCAATAATCTTTTTTCCTTGTATTTCTGTTTATGTGGTTGATTGTTTATTTTGTGTCTTCTTAGAACCACCATGCAGTACATAAGCATGTCCGTATGACACATGTCTCTATCACCTGTTGTTTGTTCATGCAGGTGTTGTCTGTTCAAGCTGATGTCCTACAAATTTCACAATGTCAGTTTATCAATTGGTCTGTCCTAGTCATGATCCAGTAATGACTGCAATTCACTTCATGTTTTGACCCAGAGTGATTTTGTGCTTGTTATTTATGCGCGTAAGTGTGAGAGTGTATTCACTCTGGTTGCTTCATACTGTTTTCATACTTACGTAAAAGCAGACCCAATTTTCTTTTTCAGGCCACGAATTTGTGTAGCCACAATGGGCCAAAGTAGCTCAGTCATTATTCCAAAAAATTAGCATGGCTGCAGCTAAATTCAATTCAGCTTCCACACTTTGCGCTTTTCCTCTCAAAGAGGAGTAAGAAGCAAATCGCACGCTAAACCAGATCATCATAAGAGCGTTCGCTCAAATTGCTCACATTGAATAAAAGTCTAGGTGGTCCAGACAGGCCAATTTTCCAAATGTAGGTTAAGTCCCAGAAGAGACAAATTCAGACTTTAGGTTGCGTTCACCTTCTCAAAAGTTGTAATATTTTAATGCTGTGTATTTTATTTGTTTGTAGCTATACACTCTGGTGGTCAGAGGGAGTCCTGTCCTACCTTCCTGTCCCCTATGATGAAGGTATTGTCAATGAATTTAATGGTTTTAATTGTAAGAAACAGAACTATTTATGAAACTGATTTGAATGACCAACCATCAATGGCTTTGTCTGTCATTGCTTACCATATTCCTTAGCCTAGCAGGAACTGTGTATTTGGTTGCAATTATTGTTGGTAAAAAATAAATGCAAAATAACTCTGCAGACCAATCTAGGGATTCAACAAACCTTATACTGATGTTGTAACTGACTTGTTTAAATATACACTATATTGCCAAATCATTGAGATCAGGTCTTCCAAACACTTTCATGGCCACAGGTAGGGCTGTTCGATACAACGATATATATCGGATGACGATATAAAAATGTCTATCGTTTCATTTTGTTTCGTGGTGTCGCAAAATAAACTGTTTACTGCAATATTTTTTCATCGTTTTGATGGTCACTGTAGTGGCTATATAAATTTCTTAAAGTTCTCTCTTTCTCTTATATTTTATATAACCACACTACAGACGGACAAGCGCCTGTATTTATGCGTTGTCGTTAGCAACAACGATGATAAAACCATTGCGTGTCCGCTTGTTTGTTTTCCACATAAATCCTCCACAATAAAGCTCAAGATCCTGTTGAGACTTTTCAAAATAAACTGAATCACACTATGCAGAGTATTGACGGATGAGAAGCAAAAAAGAGCCGGCAGGTGCTAAAAAATAAACCTTAGACTCAAACGTTAGAACAGGTTTTTCCCCGCAGCACGCCGTGTAATGAATACAAAGAAAACGGCGGCCGTTACAACTTATGTCTAAAAATATATAGTTTCACGCATCAGTTAAAACACTCGACTCCAGGTACACGACGCCCAGCTGGAAACGCTTCATGCAAGTCGAGCTGCCCGTGATTCACAGAATTTACAGAAAATGTTACATTTTTTGTGATTTATATCGTTATCGGGACGATAGATGTCTTATATCAGGATATGAAATTTTGGTCATATCGCACAACCCTAGCCACAGGTGTAAAAATCAAGCACCTAGGCATGCATTCTGCTTCTACAAATGCTTGTGAAAGAATGGGTTGGGCTCATGAGCTTGTCGAATTCCAGTGGTAATATGATAATGTGTGCAGAAAGTCCCAAGTTCGTTGGGGTGAAGAATCTGATGGAGGAGTCTGGGTTTGGTGGTTGCCACAAGAACGTGATCTGCGTGACTCCCTTGTGCCAAGTTAAAATTTTGATGGAGGGGGATTATGATGTGGGGTTGTGTTTTTTAGGAATTGGGCTCAGTCCCTTAGTTCCAGTGAAAGGAAACTCTTAATGCTTCAAACAAAGACATTTTGGAAAATTTGATGCTCTCAACTTTGTGAGAACAGTTTGGGGATGACCCCTTCCTGTTCAAAGATAGCTGTGTATCACAGTACAAAGCAAGGTCGATTAAAACACTGACTAGCAAGATAGGTGTTGAAGAACTCGAGGTGTCTCGCCTAAACCCAATAGAACACCTTTGGGATAAATTAGAGTGGAGAATCCGAGCCAAGCCTTCTAATCCAACACTAGTGTTTGACCCCACTAATGTGCTTCTGGAAGAATGGCAAAAAATTCCCATAAACACACTCCAAAACCTTGTGGAAGAAGGGTGGGCTGATGTCATATCATATTAAACCCTGTGGATTAAGAATAGGATGTTATTCAATTCACAGGCGTATGATGGCAAATGAGCAAATCCTTTTGGCGATATAGTGTATTTTTGTGTTGAAAGTGTGTGGGTGTAGCGGTTGTAATTGTTATAAATATTAATATTATTTCTGTTCCTGTTTGGATGCAGTTCCCTGTGAGGAAAATATGAATAAGGTCAAAGTGAAGAGAATGAACCAGTTGGACGAGAGTATTGACATTTACACGGAATTCTTCAAACCGTATGAACTTACCTCCTTTGATGACACGTTCTGCATTGCCATGACCAACTCTGCAAGGTGGATATACACATACAAAAGCAATGATTTTGGTAGTGAAACATGTCTCTGATAAACAGTGTGTTCTGAATTTATTAGCTGTTGTTGTTATGCAGGATGTCGACTAATAGCTATTTTCTGATCATAAAGGGAATTTATGCCCAAAACAGTGGGAGCGGATCCAAACCCGTTCACAGTGCGCAAGCCAGAGGAAACGGGAAAATCAGTGCTGGGGTGAGTGTAGTACTACCATGTACACATCAACCTTTGTGTTGTAGCTTTTTATTTATTACATGAAAAATAAATCAGCCCGATGTCACTGTGCCCTCATGGACACAGCTTTGTTTAAACACAAGCAATGTTACACTTTTCCCCTATTTTTTGGTTTCAAAAAACATTTATATGTTAATATATTTTCCAAATAAATATGTATGCACACAGGAAAAAATAGGATAATGCAATTCCTCATGTGCTTTTAATTGTCCCTACATTAGCAAGACCCTTACATATGAAATGCTTATTTTTGATTTGCTGTAGAAATAGAAATTAGAATCTA
>NW_005187459.1:2084383-2087902 GCF_000239375.1 Pundamilia nyererei
CATGCAATTGAAGTCCATTTGTGTTCTGTGCTTCAGATAGCTTTCCCTGTACAAGCTAATCTACATCCCCAAAAGCTGCTCTGTGTACCTGTTGCCATTTTTCTGAGAATAAGAATTATGTTTCATTACTCTTATCCTTCATATCTGCTTTTTCTTGCTTGCTTTGCAAGGTTCTCCTCCTAATATTGCGGTCAGGGATAACATTTGCAGAATCCTCTGTATACAGAGATCATGGGCTCAAACTCGTACAGCCTTTGGGAACATGAAGTCTGTTTCAGTTACATGTTTAGTCACATTTCTGCTGGGAGATGTTGTGGAAGAACATGGTGCCATTTCTGATCTGATGACTCATTAGACATGATAAAAATAATCGGGATTCTGCTGCTTGACTAAACTGTAAAATGTACAATACATGAACGATAGTTGTATTTGTTTATACATACGTTGATCTGTGTGCATGCGTGTGGATCTTGGCAGCAGCAAGAGCAGTAAAGAGGAGACGATTCTCCAGAGGAAGACTGCAGCTAGCGCACCTCCTCCCCCGAGTGAGGAGGCCATATCTAGCACATCAGAGGATGACTCCGAGGAGGACCGTGAGGATGAGGGGACTGTATCTCAACGATCCACACCGATCAAACTGCTAACGGAGTCTGGAGAGAGTAGTCGCACCCAGGAGGTATGAACACACAAACACTGTCCTAACAAGGCAGATTCAAATCCCCAAATATATTAAAGGAAGCTATCAGATTTAAATTTGTGGATCTTATTAAATAAATTAAAAATAATTTCACTTCTGAGTGTAATTGTTTAACAAGGTAATATCCTCTAATAATTCAAGGATATGTTATGTTGTCTAAAGACCTCCCAGCACTTCTCAGTTTAGGCTGGGTTGCTAACTGTTTATATTTTAGGCCTCAAATGAATGTTGCGTTCCAGTATGAGTATGTCACCCTGGTTGTGTTCTCTCTCGCCCACCTCCCTTAAGTCTCCCAGAAGAAATTAGTTCTTTGTTTTGGTTTACGTCAGACGGAAGAGCAGACGTCACCTTAATCGGTGTCAGTGATAGAGCTGAGGCTCTAAATAGTGTTTGTTTCTTCTAACGCATTGAAGAAATGAATTGAGATAGTTGCACAGTTTCCTCTCTTGTATTATTGCTTACAAATCTACTGCTGCTACTACTCTGCTTGTCAAAGGAAACAAATCAATCCTGCATAATTCCATTTTTTTTTTATTTTGGTTTTTCTGGTTCTGTGCACGTGTATTGTGATAGCGTGTAAACCTTTTTGATGTCCTTGATGGTCCCTTTGGGTGAGAATGTGGGGCATGTGCTTCGGGATTTTTGGCTGCTTTTAGAACATCAGGTGATGAGAGGTCACCAGCGGGTTTCCGGCTTGCCTTAATTTTTTGATGACTGATTCGGTTCTCTTTTTTGGTTTCTTGCCAAGGTAGATTTTATGGTCCAAATCAGCTTTGAAAGTATTCTCACATTAAAAGCCTAAAATCACACTAGAGTTTTAAAAAAAAATACGAGAGGCAGTGAGGAAGAATTTGTTTACCCAATGATTGCACTGAATTCTTTTGCCTTCAAGTAGTTGTGGCAACCGGCTAGTAACAAGAGGTTGAGTATGTTGCACTTTTGATTGTAAATGGATTTCATGGGTCACCTGGTGGGAGGCTACTTGTCTCCAAAAAGTCAGTCTGACTCAGTTTAACTGCAATCACTCTCAGGCAAATTGGTAACAGTTTGAAAATGATTTGAATTTGTAAACACAAAGACAACACAATTGCAACTCGTCTGCTCAACGCATCTCTTTGCAATAGGGAACTCGACTCGGCTGGTTGCCAACAGGTTGTGTTCTAGTTTTATTCCTATATCAAGCAACTGCATTATTATTTGTGGAGGCATTTCTCTTCTCTTTTCAAATCTATGAGAAGACAGTAGTTGTGGCTGTTTCAGTGACTGGTCCCCGTCAGTTAAAAAAACATTTCAAAGTCGATGAAACTCCAAATTCAGTGCACACAGTCGCAATAGCTGTGGTCGCGCTGACGTCTCTAACCACTGTTCCTTAGTGTGACCACAGCATTGATGAATTTAAGGACATTAATAACTGCGGATAAGTACTGCGTCGTCATACCATGTAGCAAGAGAATTTGAGAGTGAGTAGAGCTTGCAGTGGATATTCTTAGAGATGCATTCATCCATTCATTTTCTTAACCATGTATCCAACTAAGACTGATGGCAGCTACAGCCTCTCCTGGCTGACACTGGGCAAGATCCATGCATACCAAATTAGGCAGAGCTGTAGACTTGCATGTAAGACCTTTTTAGGCCTAAAAGGAATATTTTCATTGAAAAAAATTCTCAATATGCGATTCTGATAAATGCTTTTGCTACTTTCTAAACAGACACATCAGTGTATAGTTCATCAAATGCAGTAAAATCTGTGTATGTGTGTAGATATTAGTAACGAACCTTTGTCATGTCCTGTCTATATCGGTATCTGTTTCATGTCCCGGGGGGACTGGATGCACGTTTTGACCCAGATTCCCTATAAGCACAGTGAGACCAAGAAGCACATTAATGAGCACAGGTAGAGTAGGTCAGTGTGTCAACAGGACTGATGCACCAGATAACTACATCCTCTTAAAATGTCTCAGTTTCTAAGAAATTACCTTTGTCATGCATGAAGGAGCCCCCAGTGATGTGTAAACTGTTGGTTTCAGAGTTATTATATTGCCTTTGCTACCGAAGCTGCTCACAGTCATCATGACATCATGACATGACATGAAAAAAAGACAAAACTAAAACAAACGCTGTTGTGACAGTGATGTACACTGTCTTGTTGGTATATATATGTATGATTTGTATCACCTTCATGTCTCCAAACCGATATCATGAGCAGCAGCTTTTACAGCTGTGGCTCCAGCAAACATCAGCTGATACTAGAAATTAATTTAAAATAAATTATAACAACAGCTTATCAAGCTTGAACGTGCTGCTGTTGTTGTTTAGCGCAACATCCGCTGGTTTCCTGTTTCTGGAGCAAAGTGGGAGATAAACAAACAAGAGAGACGATCAGCTGATCATTGATCAGTTTCATGATTGGAGTAGCAACAGGAGAGGGAGGGAGGGAGGGAGAATGAGGGGAGAAGAGGCAGCTGACAGCGTAAAGACAGAATAACTCCAGCTTTGTGTCTTTTTTTCATTCTAGCTGAAGTACGGGACTAATCGCGTTCCTTTTCCCCACACATACGGATGTATTGTAATTGGTCCAGCCCAGAGTTGATCATGACCAATTGGCTAATCCACCACCTTTCATTGTTTATAAACAAACAAACGTAAAAATGAAAAATCATCATCAGCCCACCGGGCAAATGCCCGGGATGCCCAATGGCCAGTCCAGCTATGCGGTCAGCTGGTGGGTAACAAGGCATCTCCGTAAACGTTAGAGCACGTATGCAAATATGTGATGTCTTGATGAATCGAGCAGATATTAGAAGTTTACACAGCACCATTCT
>NW_005187459.1:2088732-2105254 GCF_000239375.1 Pundamilia nyererei
TAAAGGTCTTGGCACCTTAGACTGCTCTTGTAGAAAGTCCCAGCTGTCCTTGAGGTCTCATCGGTAGTCTCATTACATTTTTTCATGTAATTGTCCTATTTGTGCAGCACAAAGCTTTGAATCTACAACATTGTTCTAACAACAAAAAGAAAAAGCACCTTTGCTTGATTTATCTGGGCAGTGGCACCGAGAAGGAGAAATATCTTGAAGGCATTTGGTCTTCAGAGTTGAAAGCAGAGGCACTCCCTCTTTCTCCATCCATCTATTTCTCCTCCTGATTTATGATGTATTTTCCTTGGGTTTCCTGCCTGTCTTCTCGTGGCCATGAGCAATGAGCTGGTCATGAATATTTTGGGCCGGACAGCTTGCTCACGTGTTGGGCGCACGCAGTCACTCTCGTGCATCTCGTGTCGCTGCCTGCAAGCCTGTCCCCGAGAATGGATTGCCAGGGTGCCAGCACAACACACAACTGTTGAAATATTTAAACATCGGATCATTACTACGTTTACCATGTAATTACACATGCTCATTTGGTATTCCACCTCGATTTGAGCGTGCATGTGCTCGGTAGATTTGCTGTGTGTTGCTGTACAAGCAGATATGCACCTGCACAACACCCTCGCCTGTGTGCTGCACGTAGGTGTGTATGGTGCAGTTAGTGTTTTGCGAATCCCCGTGTAGTCTTTGAACAGGGCTCTGTGTATTATTGTGATCTTGTGTGTGTTCACAGCTGCTGTTTTCCTGGACATGGTTCTGGTAACACCCTGCGTAATTCTCCCCTCCCTGCAGCTCAGATCAATACAGTTACTGGGAAAATTGAAAGCTTTATGTTGCACATATTACTGCAATGTCAGAAAAGTGAGAACGGACTGCGTTCATGCAAATCCTGTATATGCTGTTACATAACAGGCTTTTACCTTTTCTGTAGAGACTATAGGCAGAGTAAAATGTAACAAAACACCCCCACAAATCATATTTTGCCTAGAAAATGCTTTTTTATAGGACATTTTGAATAATCAGGAAGGTTATACAGATATATCTGCTAAATCTTGTTAAAATATTGACATGCTAATCTGGTCTAAAACTAGCAGATGTTGGATTGGAACTCAAATTTTGAGAACAAAGATGTTTTACAGGATATGTTTTGTGTTTTCCACTTTTTAATCATTTATTTATCAAGATTAAAACGTGTTGCACAATTCTGCAGCATCTACCATTTCAGCTGTTTCACCTTCCTTTTGATTCCTTTGGCAATTTTCAATTTCTTCAATAAAATAAATTAGCTCGAGCATTGCCTGTTAATGGAGGGTACTCTGTTACAATTTTATTGTTTTTATATTTACACAGCCCCACTTGATAGCAATGATAATCTTAATATGTGTTATATTGTAAAGAAAAGACTACAGACTACAATAAATTAATGAGTGTTTATAATTGTATTTGAAGGATTACAGTTCTCTCTAAATTAAAGTTTCTGTTTAGTTTTTTTTAAATTAAGTGTCACATTTGAAATGCCCCGTTGCCTCACAGTTTAATTCTGCTCCGATCAGTCAGCTTGAACCAGTTTGACCTTTTTATTATGATCTCCTGTTTATTATGATTATTATATCCCAACAGACACTGAACACTGTGTGACAGATCCCCAGGAGGGCATGTCCCAACTACGAAAGAACATGAAAGCACCTTACCAGACACCAACAATCAAATTACTTTTGAAGTTGCTAAGATTTACCTCCTTGCGCCATCCTAATTACTGAATCTGTTGGGGAGAAGCAGCTGAACCTGATGACCTTGTCTGTATGGTTTTATAGTTATAAGTCGACTTTTTTTTTTTTTCTTTTGCGGTCATTTAAAAGCCATGATTAAACATTTATGAAAACAGTTTTTTAAATATTTTTTCTATCTTGTCCACATGCGTAAGTATGTTTTTGTGTCTCTCTTCACATTTTCAGGAGGTTTATCACCAGCATATGGCAAAGGAGCCTTATGGACTCAATCTGGCTGAGTTTCCCTCTGAAGATGACCTACTCATTTACCAAAGGTAAATCTGAGCTACTAATTACATACAAGGGATGAAAACTATAACAATATGTAATAACATATATTCAGTAGTCATCATATCACAGATACTGGCCCACAATTTCACTCACGCAATCTCAGCAATATTACTTTAAATTTAAAGATGGCCATCCATCCATCAAAGAATCTGTTGACATAACATTTAAGCAAACTGGGTAATCTTTATTTTTCCCACTCAAAGCCCTTTTGCTATACAAAATAGCTTCGTTGCCTGAACTCAATCACCTCTTCCTTCTTTTGACTGCTTCCTTTAGCGGTTGCCACAGTGGATCATCTTCCTTTATCCTCACCCCATCTCTAGCATCCTCCTCTGTCACACCCTCTGTGTGTCCTCTTTTGCAACATCTGAGGTTTTTCCTCTTTTTCTACCGCTTGGCAGCTCCATCTTCAACATCCTTTGTACACTATATCTGCTATCCCTCCTCTGCACATGTCTGACCATCTCAGCCTTTTCTCTCTAATTTTGTTACCAAACTGCTCAACCTGAACTGTCTCTGTGACGTACTCATATCTGATCTCGTCCATCCCGTCACTCCCAGTGAAAAACTTTACATCCTCATTGCCTGAACCTAACCTCGTAATGACAGTGAAAACAAAAAAACAATGCAAATGAAAATAAGACAAAGGCACCAGCACACATCCAAATACTCCCACTGCAGGTGCATCAAGGCGCTGAGTATTTGGAGCTGATGAGAATGCACTTTTTCACACTGAACAAGTGTGTCCTTTTGGACTGTAGTGTAGTGGTGTCGTCGAACTGGAAAGATTGCGTCAGGAATATTATTGTGAAGTGCCAGTCTTGTAAACTGGACATGACAGGAATACAAGGAGAAAATTACATTACATTGTCACTTAGAGTTGAGGGGAACAGATTCAATTTTGGTGGTCAAAATATGTGACTTCCAAAGAAATTGTATATTTATAAGATAAATATTAGAAATAATATTTATAATAAAACTTTTGCACATAGCTAGTAAGCCAAAATTAATTGTCTTGCAGTTTCTCAAGAAAGAAATTGTGACCACATTTCAGATTTTTATTTGGAAGGGGGTGAATTGATTTTTGTGGCACTAATGTTTACTGCCCACCTGTTAATTTCATTTAACCTCCCAGGACCTGGCGTCCACATGTGTGGACATCACATTTTGGGATGTCTAGACGAAAATAGTAAATTTTTCTCTACAAGGGCCTGATATCCACTTACGAGGACATTATACTGCCACTGTTAAAACCATACGTGGATCTCATTTGTCTCAGAAACAAAAATTAGGTTAAAAAAAATCTGGTAATTCTTTGTTTTTACATTCATCAGGTCCCAATCAACTCAAATGGCCAAGAAAAATTTAAAATGCATGCCATGAAAGAGTTTGGGTCTTAGGAGGCTAATGTTTATATTAAAAGATTGAGCTGCAAATCTGGACTGCATAATGAAATGAAAATGTTTCCATTAGTCCATTAATGCTTCAGTCACACTAAGAAAAACTGTGGTTGTAGATACAATTATTGCTATTTGGAGTCTCTTTGCCTCTGAAATGTTTTTTTTTTCTTCAAAGTTTTGGTGCATCAAGACAGCAATAAAATGCCAATAAGACAGAGAGACTATTCTGTCATTCTGCTATCAGTTTGCAAGTGAAAGGGGTCATGTTTGCATCTGCAGTCTGCGAGTTACTGAATTCCTCAACAAATAGTGATGTAGTTGCTGTAGGATGGCGATTTAACTGTAAAAAGACTTATGTGCTCGGCAGCCCTGCTTTCATTTAGGAATATAAGCAGTTGAGTCAGTTCCCACATTGCAAAGAGACTAGTAGCCAACATCAGCACATACTACCTCAGATGGGTTGTACCATGGTGATAATCTGTGTGTATATATTAAACAACAATTATTTGCAAATCTTTGATAATCTGAGAGCGACTGCAGTCAGTCAAGCTGGGCTGTGATTGTTTGGAGACAGATTGTGTCCCATTAGGGGACGTGTTTAATCATAAAATCATGATTCAAACCCTCAAACTTTAGTTACTGATACTACAATCAGTGCCCGATTGAAGGGTTTGGGGTCGTCACGTGGGTCATATGGCCTTCAAATAGTTTTTCTTTTTTAACTTCCTACCTTTTAGAAATGCATCTCAAACTTCTGTTCTTTTATAGCTCTATGCCACGGCTAGCAATTCTTGCTACCTTTCAGAACGACCATGATCCGCCATTGCTATAAAAATGAAAAAATGGTCCATTGAAGTGAACGGAGTCTTCCATTCAACAGCTCTGGTTGCAAGAAGGTTGCTGTCCTAGTTTTATTCTAGTCATAAGATGACTAGGCACTGCTGGAATGTTAAAGTGAAAAGGTTTAGCTTCCTAATTTACTATTTTAGCGTCAACGACAGACATTCAGGTCAAATGTCAAAGTATTGGACAATCTGATATTTTCACCTGCGGATGCTGCTCAATAAAAGTAGTAAAATCTATGAAGTCTACTTTATCCTGAATGAGGCACTTAATATTATCAGTCAGAACAACGCAGTGTTCAAGACACAGGGGCAGAACAGGCAGCCACCCCCTCAGGGTGATATGGGTCATCCTGAAAACAGGCATCAACCAGGCGGGTTTATCACGCCTCTGACCTCACTATTCTTTCTCCACCTTTCCCTTCCTTCTCTTTTCTGCAAGTCCTTTCTATTTCATTTTGTACTTTCTCCCTGTTTGCTGCCAACACTGATTTAGGACACAGTGAATAGCCATCAGCAGGCTTTGAATCGGAACACAACTGTCTGTCTGTTCTTTGGAAGCTTACAGCACGTTTGATACAGAATGATCATTGGATGAAGCTTTGATAGCTTTTTCCCCCTCACACTGCTGTCCTAAATCCAAAGAGGATGACTGCAGTAGAACTGTAGATTGTGGATAGGTATTCTTTTAAGAGAATCTTTGCTGTTTATAGAGTAAGTGCACATTATAGTTTCGAAAAGACCATGTGACTGCAGACCTCAAACACACTTCAAGGCATTGCAAGAACTGCTGAAGACCATAAAATACCAATGGGCACCTGACACCTGACCTGGAACCCATTGGATAAAAAATGGAAGATTTTTGGAACATTGTGCAAAACCTCAATTTAAGATAAGACAAACTTCTTGAGTTTATGTGAGCTCACATCCAAGCACTTTTTTCAATGCTCCTTTCTATTGAACATTCACAAACAACCAACCTTGCAATCAGTAGATGACCTCTGAGCTACAACCCATGGCATCCTATTTTTACTCTGTCACCAAGTAGATGAAACTACTTGCAGCACAAAAAAAACAATTTACTTGACTTGACTGCCAATCAGATTAACTTAATTTTCAGCACTTCTATCCGGTCGTTAAGTGATGACGTGACGAATCCTACTTCCGGGCCTAAAGTAGTCTGCGTTTAATATGGCTTTTGTGTTGTTAACATGTTTAATGTTTTGTATTTTCTTCTATTTAATCTCAAAAAGCTCCTAAAACAGTCAGTGATCACTGTTGACCTCCCTCGGCTTTTATTACCGCTAATCATTTATTTAAGCTCAGTTTTTAAAACCTTAGAATGTAACTACAGCCCAGCCCATGCAGCAGTATATGAATGACTAACCTCGTATTGTGGATGGATTATCTCACTTGTTCTCCTGGCTGAAGTTTGGTCCTTTTACAGCATCCTGCCATGCGATTACATTTGTTCCTGACCACCGAGAACACTCACGTTAACTTTTATCGAGTGGAAAAAAAGTTAGCTTGTTTATATTATGCTAACATAGCTGTGTCGCTAGCGGTCATGTAGCACATCATTATATACCAGCTAGCCCAACTTCAGTAACCTTACAAACGTCACTGCTGTTTAGTTTTCTGTCTTCATTTATGTTGGAAGTGATAACAGAGCTGTACGTTTAATTTGTTTCCAAAGCCCCGCAGTCAGGACATGCTATATTGTATTTAGATAGAAGCTAGCAAGCTAACCTCCTGCTAACTCCTAACTCCGTTAAATTTCATAAATTCCGTTTTCATGGATGCCTGGATGTTAAACTCAATTGTTACACCTGGTAGAGCAGAACGCTGATGATTTTATTAAAGATGAAAGACTTCAGACAGTTTTTCAACTCTCAGTAATGCCATAGTGATCGTTTGATATATGGACCTGCAGCGGCGTTTAGGCCCAGACACGGCTAGTGACGTCAGACTTAACGACCGGATAGAGAAATGCAATGTAGAAATGAAAACAAAAAAAGCTTGAATAGATCAGAATGACATGGAAAAATCAAACATTTGAATGTCATAAACATCATGAATCAGTCTCACACACACCAAAACACTGAAACTGATGCATACATTTAAAATACAGCATATGCATTACATAGAAATGTGGCATTGGTCGAGAATGTATGAGCAATTTCTAATAAGTTAGGTAGTTAACGTAACAATAAATAAAATGGTCCTGACATTTAGTTGTTACCAAAACATTTATTTATTTTAACATCTTCACTGACTTAGGTCTGTATTCTGTCTCATCGCACTTTGATGGCAGTCACATTTATACTGGGTGACTAAAGCAGGGGAGTAAACCTTAAAAAACACACGCAATTCAAATTGCGGTGAAGAATGCTGTTCATATTCTCCTACTACAGTGGCACATAATGAGAATGAAATTGCATTCATTATTGAAGTTGAAACTGCTCCAAAGATGGTGGCTGCAGCCAGTGCTCTGCTAATCAATGCATTAATATTAAAAATCATAAGCAACAGCCAGAGGGGGACTCTCAGCAGTTGCATATTATTGAGTCTTTGTGAGAGAAAAATGACCTACAGGGAAATTTGTGATTTGATGATGGTGAGATCTAAATATTAGAGATCTCAGAAGACAAGTTGAACACTGAAGACAGTATGAAGCCTTAAATTGAAAGCATTCGGTAGAGCCATAACGACCCTATTACAGATTAGGGTTATTTAGATCGTTCCGCTCACCATGAAGAGGGCAGAAGCATTTGTAAGCAATGCACACCTACACTACTGGCTTATTTTGCAGAAATATCATTCATTGTCTGTATTATGTTTTGTATTTTCCTGCAGGTTTGCTCACTTGGGTGAGAGCCAGCACAGAGTGGAGAGAACTGAACACATAAACCCGGCAAACATCATCTGTCTGTGAGTAAAACATATTAATAGAAAAAAAGGGGAAAAAAGCCACATGTACTCAAACTCAATAAACCTGGCTCACGTGTAATGTATGGTATTGTATTCTTGGTTTGCAGTTATAAATGACCCCTTTTATAAAGCACTCAACATTTTCACTAGCCTTGGGAGAAGGATTGCACTACTAAGTGGTCTCAGTCGAGGCTTCTAGCTGCGCACTGTTTAATTGTCATATGTTTCTTCACTTCTTTGCATACACGCTATTTCCCAGACAGTCCACTCTTTACCGTAGATGGTGTTTGTTTGGTTTTTTCCCCCCCTTTTTTTTATCCCTCAGCCAGATTCAAAGTTCAACCACACGTGTGATGGCAATGTGCAGCCATGGAAACGCACAAGATGTTTTTGTCGTGCTGTCTTTTGAGCTGTAAGGCATGCATGCACACACACCTGTGCAAACACATAAATCAGTTTAGAAACAAATTCCTCCTCTACATGCACTTGTGATTTTCTTACATGATGGCTTCTTATATATCAACATTCATACCTGCTAGGTTTTGTCTTCTTGTGAAAGTGCAAAAAACTTGTTTGAAAATTTAAACTTATTGATGGTCCTTGCGCACCTCCAGTTTTTAGTCTGTTTAAATCTAACTCTGGTGCAGTCCATTTGTGCTGATTTGAACACTGTAATCGCATGTAAGTGCGAGCCAAAACAACCACACTAAGACCCTTTGGAGGAGGGGGCCCCTGTGTGGTCCCAAATGAACTCCAGAGCAGTCTGTGATTCTGTGAACTTGATTTGACCCCTTTCCAAACCTACTACCAGGTATACATTGCAAGTTTGAGCTAAAAAAAAACTTCCTGTAGCTACATGTGCTTTGTGTTCTGGGATGCAACAAGGCGCAATCGATGTGCTGGGGTCTGTATCCATTAGCAACCATCTGTGACATGAGCAGGAATTCTTCATTTTCTGCAGTAGATCAGAACACAGCACCTTCTTACTGTATTTACTGCTCGCACCCTAGACATATATGCCCAATAAGCAGACTGAATATTCTGTAATGATACATTTTGGTTTGCTTGCAGTTCACTTGGATTTTTTCCTGTGTGTAAAGAAACCAAATCATGTGGAAAAGCTACAGCTTTACAACCCCCCTAAAATTACTTTACAACCCCCTAAAATTACTTACTCATTTTGAATCAAGTAAATACTAATTTTTTTTGTCCTGGCAAGAGTAACTATAAATAACTCCCGCCCTCGCCTTCCCAATTTCATATATGTTGTACATGGAAAATTCCCATCTTTCAGCTGCTGTTTTCTCTTTTAAAAAATTGTCTTTCTGTTTATAGTAAGACAATTTACCTATAACAAATCTCCATTAGTTCTGCATCCAAAGCCTCCCAAAGCAGAAATCACAGATTGATGTTTTTATGGATTATACAAACGAGATATGACTTGTTAATTTGTGACGATTGGCAGGCAGAATCCATACTAACTCGCAGTTGGCTCTAAGACACGGTTTAGTTTAGAGATTTCAAATTTTACATATTTAGAAGTTTTGATGAAGAAGTACAGAGATGATCAGAAAGAGCTGTAATGTGTCGTTTTGGAAAGCATGTGAAAGGATTTTATAGGATACCAAGAGAAGAGCTATGGTACTGTATGAGGAAGCATGTGATGATATATTTAATTGTGGTGCAGGACACTGAACCCCTCTTGGCAGTGGTCATGGACAGCCTGGCAGATGAGGTCAGGCAGGAGTCTCTGTCGACTGTGATGTTTGCAGTGAGATTAGAGAGGGAGGTGGAGGGAGCTCCTTGCAGTTGTAGTAAAAAAACGGCAAAAAAAGGTAGTAAAACCTCGCTTCAGGAAAATAAAAAAACACTTTGAGACACATTGATTATTAAGCAAATGTTCCTGAAGGGAAAATGGCTTAGAGACTACATCAGAGGGAATTGGTAGTGGTTGTATTGTTCAACAGACATTATAGAAATGATAACTTTTTACAGAATGAAAAAGTGCAAAAGTAGGATAGAAATTTCATGAATTAGTTTTCTTTCCCTTGTTATGTTTGAATGTATGGGTGAGAGGTGAGGAAGGTATTCACTTTCAGTTTTCTAAGAAGACCATGAATGCGACTCGTTATCATTGCCAGTAATTTCCTAGAAAACCAGATCTGTTGCCATTCGGATCGACTAAGTTTGATGGTCATGTGGAACTGAAGAGGATATGGACAAGAAATGGTCACTTAGAGGAAGACTGACAGAGGCTGACAAAGACACAGTGGGGACATGTAATCAACTTGGAGGAGGAAAATTCAAGGATGATGAAAGACATGCCTCTGATTTGTTTCTAGTATTTCTTTGGTGTGTGAACTGTTTTTAAATGTGAAAGTTTCTTGTATGTATCCCCTCTTACAGAACAGGAGAAAATTTGTAATTTATCTTACAAAAGTGGCAGAAGTATCAATATTTTCTTTTAGGAAATCTCCATCAGCAGGGAATCAAACCTTTTCATCTACGTTGTCTTTCTCTCTGGCCTTTCAGTAGTCCATCCAGCCATTGTTGTCATCCTCGTGTCAGGCCCGCAGGGTGCTACAGGTGTGTCTGTTGTTGTGCAACAGTGCTATTCTAAGATGTTACAGCACCCCAAACGTGTTGTCACCGTTAGAAGCCTTTTAGAGTGTCACCTCCCTCTATGTTCCTCTATTGATCCATCAGGCTCAGCCAAAGATGACTCAAGTGACGGAGATAAAAATGGAAAAGAAATGAATACTGTAGCCCATTCCTGTTGAGAAACATTAGTGAGGTGTAGAGATTAATGGCCCTCTTTTCTTCCTCTGCTCTCCTCTCACCCCAGCTGGTTAGGACAGATGAACCATGAATCTGGTTTCTAAGGTTTCTACCCATTAAAATGAACTTTTCGGCACCACCAGGGCAAGTGTTGCTCATGGGAAGATTGTTTGATTTCTGTCTTCAGTATTGGAAGGTCTTGACCTTAAGACCTGACTGTACTCCGTTGCAAATTCGAACACGGACAGCTGGGGGCTCAATGGCCGAGTAATCATTCCTTTTACACTACTTTCAAGTTCGCCGCCTGAGGTGTATGCATCGTTTGTGCGCTGTAAATCCTCCACGGACAAATCCACGTGGTGTAAACAAACAATAGGCTGGCACGTGGATATCTGTATGGACCTTCATGCTGATGATGAAATTTATATCACTTGGACTGTAGCAGACTCATGTGGAAGGTATAATTGAGGCTTTTCTATGCTCTAAAATAAGTTGTCTTCTAATAAGGCAAATGTAATGTACAAATTACTGACATTAAACAGTTTATACAGTAATAGCAAGCTCAGCAGGCCAGAAGATGAAGTTTGAAATATTTGAAAACACAAACATATTTACTTGAAATGTTTTCAGTGTTGCTCACATGGTTTGTAGGAGTTTGTAGACACATTATACTTCTGCTTTATATTATGTGAACAAGAAAGAAAGAAGTCAAATAAATTTTTATGGGTAAAAAAAGGTCTGCTTCTAATAAAAATTCACAAATCTTGTCGATACTGTTAAAGTTTGAAAATAGCCAAATTGTGACCCATGTTTCCAGCTCTGTACACGCAACTTATCAAATTTCTTGCTTGTTTAACTAATATCAGCACTATTCATGTGACAATGTATTAGGGCTAGTGAAAGTTTAAAATAATATTTTCAAGATGATAGTTTTACAAGGAAATAATAGCAAATTTAAGAGGATAAAGGAGTCAAATTTATAAAAAAAAAAAAACCCTCAAATTTAAAAGGAAAATATCGGAAAAATATACCAGTAATCAATATTGCTTCACTTTTCATTATTAAATGCACATATTTAAACTGCCAACATCAGTATCTCATAAGAACTTTATTTGAACACCAGCACCACCTCTTTATAGTCGTATTAAGTCACACTGCAAACTGTGAAGTTCATTTTCAATCAAACATATTGTCCTCTAACCTCATCTAACAGCACCGGTTTCTTTGTGTAGCAGGCTGTGAAACAAGTGAGACTTGTTAGAGTCAGATCTCTCCAGCAAGTCTCAGGTGTGTGTGTAAAATCCACTCAAAGTTCTGATGAATCTGTGCCACAGGAATCACTCCTCCTGCTGCATTGGGCAGATTTTAATCAAACTTACACACAGTAATCATCACGGGGCTTTTCGCCCAGATTGCGCCTAAAGGTCACGGTCATATTTGTTATTTTACGGGCAATAAACAGTGAATTGTAACGGATTGCGGTTTCTCAGTTTATGATGAATGAATGCATCAGTCAGTAGTTTTCATTTTCCACATTTTGCAATAAAAAGCCCCAAAACAAAAATGCTATTTGTTTTCTCAACTTGGCCTAGAGATATTTTTTACCTTCAGCACTACTGACTAGTCTGTGTAATTAAGGATTCTTACACAGCAGCCTTGGGGGGGGGGGGGTTGTAGCCATATACTCTATGGCTACAACATCCTCCACAGCTCATAATTTATCCCAAGGCTTCCGAGAGCCTCCGCTGTGCCTTTGAAAACAGCCCATCATGAGGCAGGTGCCATTTGAAATGCAGCCATGTGTCTAAACAGCCTCTCACTCAGGCCTCAGCTGTTGTTGGAAGCCTAACTGAATAGATGACTTGACAAGCACGCAGTTGATAATTCACCCAGAAGATGGTAAGACATGCTTTAAAATCTAGTTTTTGGAAAATATGAGTAATACTGCTGTGAAAGCACTCATCTTCACCCTCCTCGTGTTGTTTCCACCTCTCAGCAGCAGTTTACAGTCTTTTGTTGGCTCAAACAAACTCCTTTTCACCTCTTGTTTTTGCCTTGTCTTAAGCCACGTGATTTGCCTAAAGTTAATGTATATGGTGATACACCAATCACACATGCTTCTCTCCCATTTTTCTTTTCCTTCTCTCTTAGAGAGCCAGTGTCCTGTTTCCCAGAGGACAGCATCTATGCAGTTTTACCTCCACAGGTGGGCAAAAACAGCCAGGAGGTATTTGAGTGCCATGTGATGACCGGTCAGGGCCAGGTGAGGGCGTTGTGCAGAGAGGACATGTTGATGTACAGGGAATACATCAAAAACAGATATATGTGAGACACGGATAATACAGACTGGATCTCTGTTACCAGTGTGAATGGGAAGCACGATCAGCTGCTGAAGATGTTTCGTCGTCATTAATCATGTTTGCTACTACAAACAAATGCAAAATAAAATGTTCTATTTGAAATTGATGTGGGGGGTTTTCTATGGTAAAGGCTGTAAAAAAAACAAAGATAACAGTGCATGAGAACTCCGCTTGGCCTGTACTAGAACTGAAGAAAGGTTTTTTTTTTATAGAAGTCTTTTTAATTTTTTGCGATCCACAAGCGTCATTCAAAATTGAAATACTTTGAATGTTAGATTTATCATTCAAAACTGCACACATTAAACTGCATCACAGACTGGAGTTCAGGGGTTTGAAAGAGTCAGGCACTTACAAGCCAGTCGTTATAGTCTGTGAGGTCAGGACACGTTCATGTCCTTGTCTTTCCTTTGAGGGGTTTTTTTTTTTGTTTTTTTTTTTTATTTCTTCAGCAACCTGGAAATTTCTCCTCCTCAGATGTGTTGCATTCCTTTTGTTAAACAGTTTAAGCTTTACCATTTTTAAAGTGCCTTTTGAGATTTTTTTTGCATTATTTAAAAATAGGGGGCATTTGTCCTGTATTGAAGAGTGCACTGGTTAATTTAAATAAACTGTGTATTCTTTTGTTGTTAATGATCTGTACAGAAAAACGTAGCAGTGATAGCTTGATATTTGATTTGTTTTTGTTTTTTCAAACCTTGCCACCAGTTTACAAAGTCACACACTAATTTATGTTGCAGAAATGCTCAGATCAGATCATCATTGTGTACGTTAGTTCTACAATAAAATTGTATTTAGTAACAAAGTAACAGTGTGACAGAATGTTATTTGAGTTTTGGGTTGTTTTGTTTTTTTTACTTTTCCACTTTTTCTATTGGCTGCCAGAGCTTTTATTGCAAACTTACTTCACTCTTTGTACAGGTAGAAACGACAGTACCACAAGTTGTTTTGAACTATCGTTTTTTGAGAAGGTCTTTTAAAGTCCTCTTTTTGACCTTGGTTACATATTCACTCATTTTCAGGTCAGTCTATGCACCTGACTGCTTTCATCATTCAAGCCATCATCATTCAAATCAAATAATTCAAATACCAAAGATAACAGTTTGGGTTTCAATTCCCAAAGAACTATTATATGAAGACTTTGCATATAGGTATGCCAAATTACACAAGAACTGGACTGTAACAACAGGTCTTATGGAGTGATGAAAAATTTCAAAGAGATCCAGATTTTAAACTTTTGGTTCAAACCATGGGTCGTGTGTCAGGAGAGGTATAACATGAGTGCCATCTGTAAAACATAGTGGGGGCTCTGTAACAGTTTGGGGTTGCATTTCAGTCAGTGGTGTTGGAGCATATGATAAAGAAATGATGGGTGGCTCAACACTTTTGCAAGGTACTGTAACGCTTGCTGCTTTCACGTGGCCTTTTATAAGTGTTCCCACTCTCCTGTAGTGACTTCTTCTTGGTTCTTTTCCCCCCCCATCTTGCACCACCTTTGCCCTTTTTTCTGTCTCACGCTTGTTTTCACTCTCTGCTCACTCTTTTAGCGCTCTGCCTTTGAATGCGGGTGTCAAAAAAAATGGCAAACGTGATGAAGGACGGCTTCCCAGCAATGCACATACACATTCAGTAAATGTACTGACTGGCCACTGGTCTCAGCATCACTGCCTCGTGAGTCTGTGAATAGGGGAGGAGGTGCCGGCTGTCTCAGCATGTGATGTGACAAAGAAAGCAGAGGAAATAAAGGCAAAAAATGTTTTCTTCTATATTTTAAGAAATAAACGACGAGGAGGAGAACGAGAGGAAGGATGTATCTTCAGTAACTGCACACCTTCCACGGGTACACTGGAAATTGTTAAATATGTGCTATAAATAGCCATGATACAGTCCGATAATGACACATCCCACCTTGCAGGAGACTCTTGGAGTCTTTTCACATTGTTGCCTTCACAAGACCACAAGAGGGACATGAGGGAGGCTTTGTCCTTACCTTCAATGCTACAGTGTCACTGGGTTTTGCTAAGAATAACAGCTGTGGAAAGTTTATTATAAAAAGTGTTCATGCTTTGTTCGTTTTTTTTATTTTTTTTTATACACTCAACATTTCTTGTCCCGAGTATTATGTGCTTTGTAAAGATTCTACATTCACTGAACTTTTTAGTTTTACAAACTTTTAATTCAAGGCCAACAGATATGTGAAGGCTTTATATGCGTGCCAGTGAATCCTCACAGATCTCGTGCAGGCATGTTAGTTTTAAAAAATGCTTTGATGTGAATACGTTTTGCCTTTAAAACAGAATTCTTGCCTGTTGCCTTGTTGATTGTTCAAAATCTGCACAAGTCTAAGAGACAGTTGTCCTTAGACAACTATAGAAATGAACTATAGACTGTAATATTTAAAAAAAAAAAAAAATGTTGATAGCCATATCCATCTAGGTCCCTGTGAGATTAGGCATGACCAAATATCTAGACAAAAGGGCTATGGGAAGTTGTTAGCCATTGCCAAGTAGCAACTTCCAGACCTGAAAATGGCAGCTACAGGCTTGATCGTAAAGTTGATCCTCGGAGGCTCCCATATTAAAATGCACAACAGCGTTAAAAAGCCAGGCCTTAGTCTCTGTGGATAGTTTACCTTTTGCCTTCAGAACTGCAGCACAGCCACGATGCCAATTTCCTGTTCCACCACATCCCAAAGGTGCTCTTCTGGATTGAGATGAGGTGACTGTGGAGGCAATCACTGTTCTTTTTTTTCATTACTTTGCACGTTCTCCCTGTGTTTGTGTTTGGGTCCTCTGGCTTCCTCCCACAGTCTAAAAACGTGCAATAGGTAGGGTTAGGTTAATTGGTGATTTCAAATTGCCCACAGGTGTGAGAGGGAGTGTGAATGGCTGCCTGTCTCTCTGTGTTAGCCCTGCAACAGACTGGCATTGTGCTCTCTTTTCTAAATTTAATATCTTCTGGCTGCAAAGAACCAACATGGCGGTGTCTGATACCTATTGATGAGGCTTAAAAATATAGTGGGCTGACATCACGGTGGCTGTTTTAATTACAGTCTATGACTAAGGCTAGTGCTGACTAAATAGCTTTATTAGCAATTAGCAACATTCACTAGGAAAATAACAGGAATGAAACAACACGAAGAGCTGACTCAGTCTACTGAAGTCTAAACAAGAAGAATAGCACGCACCTAATTTTTTAACCACTTTATTTACGCACAACTTTAAATCTGAATACAGCCTATGGGGTTGAGTTATACAATGCCAGTTCTGAAAATGATGTAATCATAGTCCAATCAAAAGTTAAAATAAATGTATTTGCAAATTGCATTGCAATAGTTTAAGAGTAGAACATAAAACACATCAGATAAACTTAGGAAATGAACAGTTTTACCAAAAAATAAATAAATAAATTTTTATTTATATAGCACCTTTCAAGACAGAGTCACAAAGTGCTGCACATAAGATTACAAGTCGTAAAAAGATTTAAAAAAGAGAAAATAAAACAGGCAAAACATTAACCAAAAGCAGTTTTAAAAAGGTGAGTTTTGAGTTGTTTTTTTAAAAACAGCTACTGAGTCCACAGTTCTTAATGCTTGGGGGAGAGAATTCCACAGTCTAGGGGCCACAGTGGCAAAAGCTCTATGCCCCTTAGTCCTCCTCTTAGTATTTTTTATAGCAAGTAAGCCCTGATCAGATGACCTCAAAGACCTGCTAGGGACATAAGGCTGTAGCAGATCAAAGATGTAGGCAGGTGCCAGTCCGTGCACAGCTCTGTAGGTCAAGACCAGGATCTTAAAATCAACTCTAAATTTAACAGAAAGCCATTGTAACTGAGATAATAACGGTGTCAGATGTGAGTACTTGGAGGATTTTGTCAAAAGTCTAGCTGCAGCGTTTTGCACAACCTGCAGACGATCCAGAGAACCTTTGCTTAGACACATAAACAGCGAATTACAATAATCCAAGCGTGACGAAATAAATGCATGTATAGCAATCTCGAGTTCAGAGCGAGATAAAACCGGGCTTAGCCTAGCCACATTTCTCAAATGATAAAAACAAGACCGAACCAGAGATTTCACATGCCCATCCAATGTGAGACTCGAGTCAAAGGTGACACCTAAATTCCTGATAGAGGATTTAACATAAAGTGAGAGAGGA
>NW_005187459.1:2106814-2112478 GCF_000239375.1 Pundamilia nyererei
CAGAAAAGACATAAAATTTTCACAGTCCTCGTTAGAAAAAAATAGGGGCCGCAGGCAGAGCAGGAGTAACAAAATAAATTAATATAGGCAATTTGAATTTCACAACAGCAATGTTTCAGCACTTACTGCCGTGTAACATCATCTCTTTTTGAACAACAGTCTGTAAACATCTGGGAACTGAGGAGACCACCTGCTGGAATTTTGAGATAGGAAAGTTGTCCCATTTTTGTTTGATCTGGGTTGGGGCAGCCGTGTTCAGCACCCAGACTCTACTCCTACATAGCCATGCTATTCTAACAAATACAGTATGTGGTTTAACATTTTCTTGCTGAAGCATGCAAGGCCTTCTCTGAAAAAGATGTCATCTAGATGGGAGGATATGTTGCACTAATACCTCTATATACCTTTTAGTATTGATGGTGCCTTTCCAGATGTGCAAGCTGACAATTCCATAGGCATAAATGCAACCCGACACCATTAGAGATGTAGGATTTGTAAGTAAGAGCTGATAGCGAGCCAAATCAAATCTCTCTCCTCTTTAGTCTGGGCAAAATTATCTGTAAAGACGAAAAGCGGTCTCACCAATGTCGTGGAGCCCAGAACATTGTCGAAGGGTCCAGTCCAAACCACAGGATTGGATTTGTACCGCTAGTTTGAAACTATGTACCAAGAAGTCAAAGGGAGGCAGAAATGTTATTGAAACAAATGCTTCAGGAACATTTTGTTTTTTATTAAAATTAATATTAAACGTTAACCAAATGCTTATTTGAAACAGTAAGAAAACAACCGATAAATCTGCTCATTCCTTTTTTTAAAAGCAGGAACACTCTGATTTATGGTTTAATGCTGTGTTTACAGTTCATCTGATTAGGACCATTAGCAACACGTAATTACCGTAACATGAAGGTCATGTTGACATCTCCAGAGAAACAGGTACAGAGCGGCAGGTCAGCCATCTTTATCTGACATGTGGGTGATTTTTTTTTTTTTTTGAGTTAGAGCCTGTGGGTAAAGGTTGCATCTGTTTTTCTTGTCAGAACTAGTTCAAGTTTATGAGTAAATTGAGGTGTTACGTCCCTGCAGTGCCTCCCTTCATCTGTCACAGTTTTATCCCTGTTTTCTATCAGCGCCTCACCTTCTACTTCCACTTATCTCCCTCCAGCCAAATGTCTTATCAGCCTTTTCAACCACAAATGAATGTTAATGAACTTTTCTCATCTTCTTTCTTTTCTCTCCTCAGCTCACCTCACATGATGTAAGTGAATATCATTACAACGGCCTTACATTGAGGTCTGAGTCACTGCGTGTGCCTGTGCGTTTGTGTACGTACGAGCATGTGCGATCAGGAGCGTGCTTTTTAAAACGAGAGCACGGCTGTTTGCCTCCTCGAGCTGGAGGAGTGGGTGGGGGGCTGCCTACGGTTAACATTTGTTTCCTGAAATGAGCTGGTTTGAAGGCTTTTTATGTAAAGCCCTGTTTTTTCCCCATGTTGTTACGTCCCTAATAGCAGGTGTCTCATTACACTGAAACCTCTCAGCACTCATAGGGGGGAAATAAAAGCATGATATTTTTTTGAGAAGCATATTCCTGGTAATTATCCCAAAATAGACCAAAGGTTCAGCTGCTTGATGCCTCCATCTTTGGTATTTCAATTATTTTCTGGAGGCAAAGAAAATAATCCAAAATTATTTTGAGATTTTTTTTGTTGTTGTTGCTGGTCTCATGTGTTGTTGGGTATCTGCCTAGGTCTTTGACATGAGTCACTAGGCACTTCATGTGACTGCTTAGCTTATGAATGAGAACACCCCCACCCAGCCCCCAGTCCACTGACAAAAGGTGGCCAAACAGCTGTTGCCTGGAAACCAAAACTGGTTACCATATTGCTATGCTGTGCTGCCATGAATCTCCCCCTACTTTTCCTTGTCGCTCAGCATTTGAACGTTTCATTCAGTGCATGATGGTCACTCTTTCTTTAGTTTTTGCTGTTTCAAAACAGAAAAAATGATGTTATTTCTAAGTACTTTCAACAGGTTGCTGAAGCATGTAACAAACAAAAACGACGGCCAGAGGTAAGTATGAAAAATAATGACTGAATTCAAAGTGACGGTGATGGTTGCACCAAATGATTAAAGGAGTAAGAGCAGCACTCTTGGTACCTATAACAGTACAGTATTACATGAAAAACTGTGGAAAATGGTGTGACTTTTAAGCAGAGCGCACAGATGCTCACAAAAAACGAAGAAGGATCTGTTTCTGCTGTAAACACAAACACATATAAGGTGCTGAAATGAGATGGTAAATCTACAGTCCCCACACTGCAAACCCCAAGAAACTAGCAGAACTACTAAAACAAGGCAGTTGATTGCCTTCATGTGCTTAAGCTGATAATCTTCCAAGTCAAACATTACAAGAAATATAATATTTGGATTTACTGTATGTAAATGCTAACTAAAGTTAAATGAAATTGCTTTTAATGGCCGGATGGATGGATCACGTGGTTTTAGTCTTAGTGTCGCTTACTGAAATCCCATTACTTCTGCCAAGAACTGTACCTTCTCAAAATAAATGCTACAGTTACTGATAAAAAACAAAAAATGGAATGCTGTGTGAATGTAAATAAAAACATAATCTCATAAACGCATATTTTACTCACAACAGAACATAGAAAACAAATCAAACGTTTGAAGTGATAAAATTAAACATTTCAGGAAAACGATTGATAAAAAAGTTGGGACAGGAGCAACAAAATGTTAGCAAAAGTCAGTGTAAGGTTCTGAAAAGAAGGCTCTGAAAAGAAAATTGCAGGAGGAACTAATCAGTAACCTGACTGGGTATAAAAAGAGCATCTTAGACAGGCAGAGCTTCTCAGAAGTAAAGATGGCTAGAGGTTCACAGATCTACAAAAACAGCCTCTTTCTTCAAATTTTGGAACAATTTTTAAATAATGTAATAATCTACAATACATAATATCATCAAAAATATCCAGAGAATTAATATTAATCAATACTGGATGCTTGTTGTTGTCAGGTGGCACTGCATTAAAAACAGGCATGAGTCTGCCATGGAAATGACAGCATGGGAACACTTTTAGATATCACTGTTTGTGAAGGCAGACTACAAATGCAGACTGTCGTGTGCACACGATCCAGGAATAATGCCCTTCTTCTCAGGATGAAAGGTTATTTAAAATGAACTGAAGTAAAGTGGAAAATTGTTCTGTGGTCAGATGAATCAAAATCTCAAATTCTTTTTGGCAAACACGGACACCATGTCCCCAGATTAAAGTGGAAAGGGATCATCCAGCTTGTTATCAGCACTCTCTGATCGTACATTAGTGCTTATGGACTTGGCAGCTTGCGCATCTGGAAAGGCACCATCAATGCTGAAAGGTATATTCAGGTTTTTTATACAGATTACGTTTTTGTTTTGTTTTCACAAAGGAGGCCTTGCATGCTTCGGCAAGGCAATAATAAACTGCATACTACGTCTATCATGACACTGTAGCTTCATAAAAGAAGAGTCTGGATGCTGAACTGGCCTTTCGTCGAGCTTTTTAGAATTTGCTTTCTATAGGCTCAGGTAAGGAGAGCGCGCAAGAACCTGCAGGAGGCTCGATGAGAGAGAGACGGAGACGTGCAAAGTCTCTCTCTCGCTCTCTCTCTCTCCCTCCCGCCCGTGACGTTACTCCGTTTTAAAGCCACCCTCGATCGTCCCCTCCGGTCCTCCTCCTCCGTCTCGCATTCACCTTCCTCACCGAGCTCAACATCAGCCAATGCTTCACGGCACTCCTACCCTGCGTGTCTATCCCATGCGTGGGAAGCACAGCAAAAACGAGGGCTTCACTTGAGTAAGTGAAAAGAAGAGATCGACGGAAAAGCGGGAATCGTTCCATCAGTTATCATTGCTGAGTTTTTCGCAGGAAGCGGCTCCTGATATTAGCGAGAATCTCTGGTTTTAATCACGGTGGTAAGTATTCTTAACTTTTTAGAAAAAAAAATCGTAGTATCGAAAGAAAAACGGGTTTATAGACTGTTTATTTGATAAGACTGATTTTATAAACGGCGTTTGTCTCTTTAGAGTTTTATGTGGTAAGAGCTGCTGTGATTTCAGGACCACGGAGAGCTCTCAGGGCACCTTTAGTGGAACTTTCAAAAGGAAAATCTGCCCACAGCTATTTTCTATTCATTTATAAATTCATATTATACTACTACTTGATTTTAACAGATCTCTGAATACTGGACATTGGATCATTCAAAGTTATTACTGATTCTATATATTAATTTTTATGTCTATATTATGCATTTGATATGTGAAAACAAATAGAAATTGTATGCTAGAAGACAGCAAGAATTGTTCTTGTTTCCCTTACTTATAAGTAATTTTTTATAAGTTATTTTTCAAAGTTACTTGAAAACTTACTACTCCACCTTGCTGTCTCATAACAAGACTTGTCCTTTGGTCTCCTCATATAATTCAAGCTAAAAGGCACATTCGCCTTGAAAAAGACCCTTTTTAATTAACAAAGCAATCTTCTTGTTCTCCTGCTGCCAACAGGACAGAGAGACGGCATCGTGGAGCTATGAATGAGTCGCTGGTGGTGAACGACTCTTCTGCGACTCCTGCATCAGGAGAAGCTCTCCCGTGGATAGAGGCTGAGTCTTCGGACCGGAACGGCAGCCTGGAATTCTCCACCGCCGCATTAGATTTCCCTATCAACCCATGGGACATCATGCTCTGTATGTCAGGCACTGTGATCGCCTGTGAGAACGCCATAGTGGTAGCAATCATCTTCTACACGCCCACGCTGAGGACTCCCATGTTTGTGCTGATCGGGAGCCTGGCCACAGCCGACCTGTTGGCCGGCATGGGATTAATTCTGAACTTTGTGTTTCAGTATGTGATCTCCTCTGAGACTATCAGCCTTATCACTGTAGGCTTTTTAGTGGCCTCCTTCACTGCATCCATCAGCAGCCTCTTAGCCATTACGGTAGACCGCTACTTCTCCCTCTACAATGCCCTGACATACTTCTCAGAGAAGACACTGCAGTACGTTCACTTGATGTTAGTGGGCACCTGGGGGGTGTCTCTGTTCCTGGGCTTGCTGCCGGTGCTCGGCTGGAACTGCCTGGGAGAGCCGGCCTCCTGCAGCATTGTCCGCCCTCTGACCCGGAGCAACGTCATGCTCTTGGCCACCTCCTTCTTTGCCATCTTTGTGCTTATGCTGACCCTTTACTTCAAGATCTGCAAGATCGTGTGCCACCACGCCCACCAGATCGCCCTCCAACAGCACTTTTTTGCCACTTCGCATTATGTCGCCACCAAGAAAGGGGTGTCCACTTTGGCCATCATCTTGGGGACTTTTGGTGCCAGCTGGCTTCCCTTTGCCATCTACTGTCTCGTGGGTGAGAGGGAGTATCCGTCAGTGTACACCTATGCTACGCTGCTGCCGGCCACCTACAACTCCATGATCAACCCCATCATCTATGCCTACAGAAACGCCGAGATCCAGCGCTCCATCTACATGCTTCTCTGTGGCTGCTTTCAAGCCAAGGGAGCTTATCGGTCCAGGTCACCAAGTGAGGTCTAAAAAAGGTGCTACAGCTTGCTGCGTGTGTGTGTGTGTGTGTGTGTGTGTGTGTGTGTGTGTGTGTGTGTGTGTGTGTG
>NW_005187459.1:2114554-2128046 GCF_000239375.1 Pundamilia nyererei
GCCTATACAGCTTGGAGTAAGACAACATGCATGAAGAGGATGATGTGGACAAAATACTCATTTGCCTAATAATTCTGCACTCCCTGTATATGTGTGCTTGTGAGTGGTTAAGAAAAACCCAGAGGTACCACAAACGTGTAAAAACATGAGCCACGTGATCTTGGCTACTTAGCTGTGATTGCCTCCCCTCCAGCTTTAGCAGGTGAGACATAAGGCTGCGGAAGTCAAATCAGCATTTCTTTCACGTAATTTACTAACCCCTTGGTATGCGTTCGCATTGAAAATATATGATGCACTCTGTCTGGGTAGCGCAGGAAATGAGAAAGGTTGTCTGGACCTTATCTTGCTTCATCCCATCGACATCTCTAGTTATGATTCAAGAGTAGAGCAGCTGAATGCACGTGTACGGGTGTGTGACAAAGTGAGAAGAATGATCATAATGGGTCCGTGTCACCTGTTAAACACAAAGTAAACCCGGCAGCCTGCGTAGCGACTGATGCAGCCGTTTATCTGCCGTGGTTTTCAGAGCCTCGCAGGAATGAAGATAACTTTGTAGACCAGGAAACTTAAGCTTTTCTCCTCTCCTTCAATAACTTCTTCTTCCACATCCTGCTTTTACACAATACTTCACATTCCTTACTTTTTCTTAATTGAAAATACAGCATATACAGCTTGCAATACCCAGCTTTAACCTAGGTGAAAGCTACTTTGATGACTGCATCATTAGTTCTTTAAACTGAAATTACTGAGCATTGAAACACTATTTAATTACTGAGAACAAACCTACATGCACAGTTAAATCTTTAATAAATTCAACAATACAAGCTCTAATTGATGCTGACCAGCATGCCAGTAAAATCAAATGATTGGAAGCTCTAGAACTGACTCGATAATTGTAAGCGCTGTATCTTTGCAACTAACTTGTACCTGCAGAAGATGCTTGAAATCTCAAAAGCTTCATGTCAGGCTGAGCCTCTCCTGTCGAGAGACCTCGGACAACTTTATCACATCAGTGGCACTGAGGTGCAATC
Source organism: Pundamilia nyererei (assembly GCF_000239375.1). Lineage (NCBI taxonomy): Eukaryota > Metazoa > Chordata > Actinopteri > Cichliformes > Cichlidae > Pundamilia > Pundamilia nyererei. The sequence goes on from NW_005187459.1 coordinate 2,115,586, forward strand.
TAATCTGTGCAATCTGCACGGAGCCTTTCTTAGTAGGGGTTTGTCCTCAACACATGTCATCCCAAGTGAACATTTCTCTGTGTGCCCCTTAAGCCTGCTCCTCTGGAAACTGCAGAATCTAATGGTAGTGCCTTTTCCTAAGATATACTTTATATACACAACTCACTGTGAGTAATGTACAGTATATCTTTCATCTTCATGGATGTTGGCCTCTGTGCTTTAGAGTCTCCTGTTGTTGGCAGAGGCATTCATAGAAGCCATTTACTGCTTTTGCTCATCTTCTCCAAGAAGTCCACATACAGCCCACTAAATAAAGTCACTGTTCCCACCGCAGCTAAATTCTGTTTCGTGATGAAACACTTAAACACCCACATTGCAGATAAATCGTTGCAGCATCAGCTCAGTTTAATTATTCGGTTCTGCAGTAGTCGTGGAAACCAGCATGTCCGAGAAGGCCACTGAGCAGGTGGGCCTATTCAGGTCACACTTTGGGAAGCGCTTCTCGTACCTCATTGAAACTAAAAACCAGTCATTCTGCAGCTCGTGCAGCTAGTTTTAAACCATCATGGTACTCGAAAACTGCAGAAAAAACAGAAATGTGTTGAGGATATTGCGAGCTCAGAGCCTGCCATAGGGTGAGAGGCAGGGTACGCCCTGGACAGGTCACTATTGTCTCACAGGGCCAATACAAACAACTATTCACACCTATTGGCACTTTAACTGCATGTCTTTGGACTGTGGGAGGAAGCCAGATTACCCAGAGAGAACCCACACAGGCACAGGGAGAACATGCAAACTCCAGATGGTGGATCTGAACCCAGGAACTACTTGTTGTGAGGCAAAGAGTGATAACCACTGCCCACCTTTGCAACAGGAAGTCATTAATTCAGTTAATTTTTTTCCAGACAGAATTTGTTTGACTTTTTTTTGTTCTCGTTGTTGTGTTTTTAAATGTCTGCACCAGATAATACATATTTTAGTCGTCAAATTATGCGTGAACTTTGAATTTAGTTGCATATTTTAGACTACACTGGCAAAGGTCAGGAGTAGAAACATTCTCTGTACTGTTCTTTCATTTTTAAGTAATTCTTTTAAGCAAATAGCACACAGTTGTTTTTCTCGTCCAGTTTTAATTTCAGCCAAGTGAAAAGTGTTTTTTTCACTCCCACTTTTATTCGTCAGTTTAGTTTCAGTTGATGACAACCTTAACAGTTTCTGAGAGATCTGTGATCATCATGAGCTTTGGATTTCTCCCAAAGGACACGATAGTATCCGAGGAAATTCCAACTAAATCCATCTTCGTTTTTTCTTGTTTTTAGGTTTCTATCCTTCCCTCCATCTTTTCTGCTCTTGATTCGCTGATAGCAGTCTGATTGGTGCATACGCAGCCTATTCTTTATACTTGTTTAAGAGAAAAAACAGCTCTGCATGGAACAAGTAGTTGCTTTTACAGAGTATTTTCTTGCAAGCTAAATTTCGACACAGACTTAGACTTGCTTGCCATTTCTGCTGGCATTCACAAGTACTGTATGTGTGCTACTGTTCCTGCCTCTTACTTTGTCCCAATAATAGCTCTTACACAACAACACCACAAAGGTCAGTGTGTTTGCTCCTCGTAAAAGCTATCAACTTTATCAGTCACCACTCTGAAAGCAGTGGAGCCTTCAGTCAGTTTAGGGCTGATCACAAAGTGGGGTAAAGGTGAAGGATGCTGAGGGCCGCTAATGCGCTGCATGAAGAAGACTGGCCGCTTTGAGAGCAGGAGATGTTTGTTCAACTTGTTTTTTTTTCTGCCTTAACAGATGTTGCTTTCGGTCACTCACCAAATCAGGCAACCACCTGTTTGTTCGCAGGGCTTAGAAAGTAAACCTGTGGCAACAGTCTAAAAGTGCTCATGTACTTTTTAGGCCTTCGATTTCTAAAATGTTACATTTCTAAGATCCAGCTCACAGGCTACATTAAATCTCTTGGAAAGAGATTCGGATTTCTCCACTGTTTCTTCTCTTTCTTCTTTCTTTTTTTTGGGGGGGGGGGTTCATTTTTGTAAAAACCGTGAAGTGATTCCAGTGTGTTTTGGATGGGTAGTTTGCATTAGTTGTTATATAGATTTATTCTTCCTGTCATGGTGCAAAGAATATGTGTTTACCAAGTTATTTTCTTAAATGTAATTTTTAATGTTCCACTTGCAACAATCTACTGGTATCAATCACATTTAACACGGCGCATTCAGATCACTCCTTCAAACCTGTGGATAAACTGGTGGATTTCACTTTCTTGTGTTTATTTTAACCAAAGAAATCATTCTGTCATCGTGCACTTTACTTGTCTTCTGTCAAGTTCAATTTTTTTTAAATGCAATGGATTTTGTCTTCTAAAGCTTTTGATGTCTTTCATAGGTTTATGTGACTAATGATGACGTCCTGCTCTTACACTGACATCTCTTTGAGCTTCATGTTTAAAATTACATTAAAAAGCATACAAATTCAACACAATTAACTACATATATTATGTCTGCTTCATTTGGAATGATTGAAGAAATGGATAACTCTCACTGCCATGAAACTGCTGCTCGGTCATTTCTCCAATTGATTTTGATCTGCTGAACATAGGTGACGTAAAGGTCTGTTACCCCCAAAGAGTTAATGCAAAGTTGCGGTAAAATGTACTGAATTTAACTTCTGCACTTCAATCACATAAAAATTGTTAGATTTAAAATACACTGTGTTGGTGTGTTTACGGACCTAACTGTAGTGCTTGTCATTACAACGGGCAGATCATGCAGTGTGAAAAAAACAACAACCATATTTTTATTAATTAAAAGTCAATCAATACTTGGTGTAACCACCTTTATTCTTCAACACAGCATGAACTCTCTTTGGCAAGCTTCCTCGCAATTTCTTTAAATTCAGAAATACTTCTCCAGATTCCTTGAGGTCTACTTTGGATGTCGGCCACCTTTCTCAATCAGACATGTTCCAGTTGGTATTGCATCGTGGACCAAATCCTGATTGGCTCCTTAAAAGCAAAATCTAAAGAAATGAGTTGTGACTCAAGACTTCTGCACAACACCGTGAAAGTGCACTGAAATTCACCCACAGCCCTTCACTTAAATATTACATCCATTAGACCCAATACAGGATAGCAGAAGTGCTTGAATTATGTAATGCTTGATCCGTGCAGACCTGCGCACAAGTCCACAGTTGAATGATTCCATCACTAATAACATTAATTACAGCAGTGTAGCAAATGCTCTCCACAGAAACACCACCGTTACTGAGTTAGCCATTAGCTTGATGGAAAATGCTTTAGTACTATTGATTGTGTAATCACGCAAACTTTTCCACCTTTCTTCTCTCAGGGTTGTCTTTTCATATTTAGATGGAAGTGATGCTGTAAGAATGGTTGACAGACAGCAAAAAGTGTCAGTAACATGTTATCTTATTCTCCAATGTGAGCTTGGTGATAATCCAATAATGGTGATTGTTAGACGCACGTGCAAACATGTTACCTGGGTAAGCAAAGACAATCCCATCCCAGCTAGATGAAAGTTTTCTTTAAAATAAAGTACACGCCACTTGTGTTTTTGTGTACACAATTGTCATGGCTAAATTACCAGATTGCCTGTGGGCGACTGTACATGTGCAGTATGTATGCTGTCTGTAGTCTCTGCTGTAGATTGTCCATGCGTGTTCGATGAAGGATTATAAATGGATGAGAGTGCGTTCAGGAAAGAGACGCCAGCCCTAAAGCTCTTCCTTCTCAGAATAACACTACGTGACGTGTTGAGTGTAACTAAGGGACATTTTTCAAGGTACAATGAGCTCAGTAGTAAGTGTTGTGGACACTCAGCAACTGTTTGACATTTAAGCTTTGTACCTGCGGCGCCTAACAATGTTTGCTCTAGAAGTTAAACACATAAAAAGGACCGAATGTCCCCTATGAATAGATGATCCTTGCAATATTTATAGATAGAGTAGATCCCATTTTAGAGAGTCGAATGTTTTTCGCCTGATTGAAGTATGATCATGTGATTGGTTTTAAAGTTTGATCACAGCTTTTTGCAGAGTTGACTGTTACAGCATATACAGCAGCTGTCTGAAGCACATAAACAACAACGTGCAGATTTCTCTGTATATCAGTGTGCTGCCTCTAAAGTGATATGCGTTACACGGCTGCAAGAGCGCACAGTAAACAAATCACTGCATGATCAATTTGGTTTCAATTCCAGGAAACGCTTTTGCATACGGGTGAACAATCTTTGCTTAACTTCAGCAAAAAACAGCCATTTTTAATGTGTCCATTAAATGCGGAAACATTCTTAGCGTATTATCTAACTCGATTACTGTAACAGAAAAATAATAAACCATCGAATAATTAACATTTTCAGGCTCTGATGGATAATTTTGCTGGTTCTCCATAACCTTGATAACAAGCTACTGCTTGAGTATTTGGAGAATTATAGTAGATGTCTTTGAAGTATTTGAAAACACTGAAGACTGATTAGTTGAGCCATCAGCCTTTCTTTAGCTTTTCTGTAGAAAGGAGTTAAGAAAACATTTAAATTCTTAAAATAGTTCCTTAAAATAAAGTAACAAGAGGAAGTGTTGCAGTTAATGATCCGGTGACTGCAGCTGTGCAGCAATTTCTGCGTGCTTGCAGGCACTGATACTGCTGGTAGCAAGCCAGTGCTGTCCAACTTGTGACAACAGGAAGATGGAGCTGTCAGGCAGGGGGAGAAGAGGGAAACCACAGAGGAGGTTCATAGATTTAGTGGAGGGTGAGAGAGGGGCATGCTATGGATAGGGTGAGATGCAGGAAGATGGTACTTTATGGTGATGTCTAAAGGAAGCAGTCGAAAGAAAAGATGAAGTATTCAGATTGGATCGCGTGTGGTATAAGATCTACTGTACAATACAGACATGGCAGTGTTAATAATTCCACATGGTCAGTGCCAGTTTCTTGGAGGAGATCATCGTGTAAGCTGAGGGGCTGTATATGTTTGTAATTTTCTGTTGAGGAGGAAAAACAGAAGGAGGGGAGTGTGTTTGTGTGCATGAAGCAACTAATAAAAAATCAAACACCTTATGGCTATAACTCAATTCCCACTAAAGCTTCATTTCCGCAGCCAGATCAAATTGACCGAAACATTATCTCAGTGATTTTGATCAATTATGTAAACATGCCAGGGGCTCAGCTATGTTCTGAACTGGATATGTATGGTATAAATAGGTAATTTTACAGTTCATTACAGTGGTTCAAGCAAGGTGAGGAAGTATAATGCGGGGGAAAGTCTTTAATGCGCTGCAGGTCAACTTGTCCTCAAGATATAAAGCCAAATAATGAGGTAGCTCACACTTCTACGGATGATTGTGTGGTTTTTGGATGTGGTGACACTGCAGCCACTTCTGTCTTTGGATCCAGCTCTCATTTACTCACACCTTTCATCCTGACCCATTACCTCCCATCAACTCACCGTGTATGATGCTCATGTCCTCTTCCTCACACCGAGTGAACCCTCCTACCCCAGAGTAACCATCACAGCCTTACAGCTTAACGCTTCAAAGACACTGTTGTGACACACGCTACCTCCCCAGCACGACACGATTACGCCCATCATCGTCCTGACTTTAATTTTTACCTGCCTCAGGTCTCATCTTCTTTTTCAGCATGAACTAATTACTAATTAGGTGATATGTCACCACTATGAGCACAGCAATGATGACTAACAGAGAAAATAAGTATGGAGGGGATTTATTTAGCCATGCAGATGTAGATTTCAGGAATAAGACATAGTCTTTTCCAGACATGATGACTCAACCCGTAATGGTTAGCTGCTTTTAAGGATGGCAATTTACAAGAAATATGCTTTGGATGCTTTTATGCATCATTCAGGACTTGTTTAATATATCAATCCATCCAGTAATTCAATGCAGTTTGATTTGTAATGTCATCAAATCTCAGAAGAAAGTGTAAAAAAAATGGCATTTGTAACATTAATTAAGTCAGGAGTGCAAGAACTGGCTCCCTGCTGAGTCTCCAAGTAGATGTGTTGTAAAGTGAGAAAAACTGCAGGAGGAGCAGAGTGAGAAGAAGGCCTCAATTTTTGGACAGAAGAGTGACTGAATCTAGACGCACTGCTTCAAATTGTTCAAATCACCTTTATTTTTTAATTAAGATATCTCAGGTTGTTCATAATCTATTTAATAATCAGTTTTTTGAATACTTTTACATTTTTACACTGAAATAAATAAATAAATAAACGGGGGTGTTTGTTTTTGCCCAGCCCACTTGAAGTTGAATTGGGCACAGATGTGCATTTGAGCTTTGGAAATAATTTGCATGTAAAACATCATTGTCTAATAAAACGTGATGCTTTGGTATAGATTTAACAACTCTACCATCTCTGCATTAGGCTTTGCTTTGATAAGCTCTTGTGCTGAAGGGTGAAATATTAGGCTTTTTCTCTTATCTTCTCTCATATACTTACTGTTAATATAGTGGACGCTTGTATTAAACATGGCTAATGTTTCAAATAATGAGGAGTGTATGTGCAAGTAATCCTTGTGTGCCGAGAATTCTTGGCTTTGGGCTGTTTTTAATGTTGTCGGCTGCTATCAGTGAGAGCAGATATCCTTAACATAGTAACATGGTCATCTCAGGCACCAAGCAGCAGCTCCTTCAACCTGCTGTTCAAACCTTCTGCTTGTAAGAGGAATTATAGATGCCTGTTTCAAAAAGCAGGTGAAATAAGGGGCTGAGTGTCTGCAATGTGGCCAATATAAAATAAACAATGAACATTTTTGCAAAGTGAGTACTTTTATATTTTAATACTATAATAAAGAAAACTAGCTAACATGTTTAAATGTAGGTGTGGATGTGAGTCTGTCGAGTAAAATGTAAACAGACTTTAGGTGAGCTGACCAAAAGGGACAGCGTCCAAAAAAACTTATGTAATGACATCTGACCCGGGTGGAGATGCTGGGCCTTCACTGCAGCTCAAACATCGTTCTGTGTTAGAAACAAAAGAATTCAAAGTGACATCTGGCATTTTCATGCTCAAACAGACCTCTTTTTTTCAGTTATTTCATTGTTTTTAAGTCATGTACTTTCATGACTTCAGGAGACTTAACACGGTGTGGCATGAAATATGAAAGTGAACACAAGGTCACTCGCTGACTGCAGGAGGAGCAAGCAAAGGCTGAAAGTGCAGGAAGCACATGGTAACAGCTGACCAAAAGTAAAGCTAAAAAGTTTTTTGGGTTTTTTTTGCATGGGAGTATTTGTTATTGATTTATTTCTAATTCAAGAAGTTTTTATTTTATAAAACCAATTATTTTAAATGAGCAATAAAATCAAATACAAGGTGAAAATGAATATTCAGAGACTGCAGTCACCAATTAAACCCCACAGTCGTGTTGCATAATAGGCTTGTTTACATTTATTTTATCTGGGGCTGAGAGAATGAGTGTGCGTGGGTCTGACGAGGACTGAGTCGGTGATAATAGACAGCGTGGGAGGTAGGGCACACACACACATTTGTTTGGTAAGGTGTGGTTATGTTATATAGTTGTTTTTTGTTTGTTTGTTTTTTACTGTAACCAATGCCAAGTAGCAAATAGGGCAAGCAAAAAAATGCATCTGAAGTTTTTCTGCGTGAAAAAAAACCAAAACAAAAAACAAACATCGTTCAGTCCACTTCCTGATTGGGCAACACATCCCCCCGCTTTTCCAAAAATACTTACTTGAGCATTTAAAATTTGTTTTCATCAGTGGCTCAAAATAGCCTGATGAAAATGTTGCTGATGAAAAAGGACAGGCTAAACAGATGTCGATACAAATAAGACACAGGAATGCTGCTTTAATCATTACATTCTCAGAACTATAGGAAGGCCTTAAGACTTTTTAAATCAGACTTCCCCACCCTGCCACAAAAATCCTGCAATGGCTGTGTGACTGGGTGAAAAATGTCACCTCTGACACTAACAATATGTTTCCTGAAGAGATCACGCCTTCTGTACCTGTGAAATTACAAAAAAAAAAAAATCTCCTACATGTTCTCTCAGAACATGATAAATCCTAGTCTGCTACTTTCAGGAAGAATGAATGGATAAGTTATCTAAATAAATAAAAAATAAATAAAGGTGTCACTAAAAAAAAACCCTAGCACATTACAAATAGTACATAAACAGTAAACAATATGCATTGAATTTGGCACAAAGCATTTATTATATGGATTTAAAAGACATACGCACAAATGGCAAAAAAAAAAAAAGCATTTAAACAGATCAATTATTTAAAAAATCCAAATCTCAGAGCATAACTGTGTACAGTCATATTTCAAAGGACATTTGTGAGCATGTTGGCCATTTCTGGAAGCGCAGTTATTAGGAGGTAGGTGTACGACCAGCATGAGTATCGATAAAAGGAAAGAAAAAAATCTCCAGGCTCGGCCTTTGACTTAATGACAATACAAAGGGCACAAACATCAAATATTTTCATGCATTTAACTGCACAAATACTGTGTACCATGCATACAAACACTTACTGAAATGACTGAAAAGCAGACTTGTCCGGCACTGCTTGATAAAGTATCTATTTGACATGTTGCGCAAAATACAGCAAGTACATGGTGGTTTGTTAGGAGCACGATGCTGCTTTCATTTGATGTTTCCTGTCAGACTTAGAAAGTCGAAGCATCCGCAACCAAAACCGCAACACTTGTAATTTGTACTATTACTATTATGTTTCTGCGACTTGCTAAAAAAGTCACATGCAGAGCAATGTTTTTTAAGTGCTAAAAGGCAAAACAAATCCCACATTTCCTTACTTTTGTTACCTTACTAACTCAGGGTTGATGTCACTCCCAGCTCGGACATCTGAGGCAAATGGAAGGCAGCATAAGGTAAACATTCAGATGAAGAATAGTGTTACAAGTGTACAGAGGTCAAATATATAAAGGCATAACCAGAATTCATTTTCTTTGTCTGCTGGGCCTTTTCATGTGTTCACAACCGTGTCCCTGTACCAAGATGGCTTTGAGTTTGATGCTCTTTGCAGAATCATGGGTCCCATTTTTAGTGTGGTTTTATGACTTGTCTGTGTTGTAGAAAAACCCGTAGTAGAAGAAAGCACTGATAGCCAGCAGAGCGACTGACAGCAACATGTTCCTCCGGTTTTCACCTCGTAACATCTCCAGCTCCTTGTCTGGAAAAGCAAAAGAAAAACTGTATAAAATATGCAGCAGCCATCACTTTCTATTTATTTTTAGTCCTCTGGCACGAGCAAAACCAGCAAATGATCTGTTGTCGCAGCCTGGGGCCAGTTTACAACATACTGAAACTATTTTTGTTTTTTTATATGGGAAAGCTGGCTCAGTCAAAAGAAGACAGAAGACAAATATTTTGTATACTACACTCAAAAAGCACGACATTCTTCAGTTTCCTTAAATGTGTCATCAATAACATTTTATTTTCACCTGCTTTCTTTTTAAAATGCACCTTTCAGGATGACTAAATATGACATGTTGATTAGTTTGCTAATCAGTTTGTCAATTAACCCTTAGTGAAAACGGGACTATGTGGTCCTCGAGCGCTCAATAAATATTACAAATACACAGGAAAAGTAAGAACACACAGTGAATACACATGAACAAGAATTTTAATATTAAGGCTCACCTAGCTTCTGCACCCTCTCATTCATGATGGTCATTTCATCCTCCAGATCTTGTCTGATTTTTTTTAAAGAAAGAAAAAAAGGCAATATTAAGGAGAAACATCACTGTTGGGTGAAGTTTTTACATTCTTTCTTTCTTTCTTTTTTTAATCTCTAAGTGGTACAAGATGCCTTTTCATGAGTTCTTGCTCACTAAAGAGCCACGCAGACCTGCAACTACCACAAAACAGCCACAAACAGGAAAGCCAAAGACATGCAAGAGCAAATCCAACACAAATCCTTCACACCTCATGCAACAGAACAACACATTCATTTGTTCCCTTATGTTCATCGTTTATTTCAAACCCTTTTTAAAATCTATATTCTCAACTCATACACTTTATTTAGACTTCAGATTAGTGTTCAACTCATTAAAATATTGTTTTTTGTATTAATAGCTACTTTTGGTTATTTCCTTATTCACAAGGGGTTTCCAAAGCAGGAAGCTTGGCTGATTTTGACAGATACGCTTCCTGAATTCCTCAAATGTGATGGATGGGCAATTCATTTTCCCAAAGAGCCGCATGAGAAACTGGGACTGTTGTGGAGGGCTGCACCAACTGAGTTCAGCTTATTGGTGTAGCCCTCCACGAGGGGCACCAAAAGTTGATATCACTGAAAACAGGTATAATAAATAATAACGTGCTTTAAGCAGGAATAAATAACAAGTATATATTTTAACAAGGACAGTCTTGCAGGGCGTTTCCTCCACAACAGTCCCAGTCCCAAGGCCAAAGTTGCCTTGAAATGCCAGTGGGAAGTATACACACTAACGTGGAGTCTTCATAGTCTCCTTCAGCCTCACCTCTGCTTTTCAGAGAGCTTCTCCTTCCTGCTCCTGAACTCCGCCCTCTCTAAGTTGTCCTGGCAACGCACCCGCTGCTCCTCCAGACGATCAATCTGTAGGATTTTACAGGTGTGACACACGGAGAGGTCAACGTACAAAACACAGAGGCAGGGAGCGACCGAAACGAATGAATTTTAAGAATGTACACGGGGAAAGCTACAGCACCTATCAGACGTCAGCTAAACAGAGAGATAGATGGGAAATGTGAGAGAAACGCTAAAACACTGTACCTCGGAGGCGACGCTGATTTTCTCTCGCCTTTTCTCTTTTAGCCTTGCCATGTTGTGACCAAACCGGAGAACCACAGTGCAGTGAGTCTCCTGCCTGACAGGGGAAAGAAAAACCTGTGACTATGCGGAACTATTTTTCTTCTTCGTAATGTTTACGTCTTCCTTTTGACGAACCGCTCTTCGCGCACTTTGCTGCCCTCTGTCGGTGGAAAGTGACAAACACTTGGCCGCATAAACACAAATAACTCCCAACACCTGAAAGTGAAGAAAGCCAAGTCATTAAAAAAATGCTGTCATGCTCAAATCACAATTAAACGGTTATTGTTCTCATGCCAGTAAGAAGGCAACATACTGTAGTCTGCACCTGCCAAACACAGACAGGTAAAACAGAACTGAGAGAGTTGCTGCTGAGCGTTGCTAATCTGATTATGTGACCTGAGAGGACAACACATGATCAGCTGAGAAAGAAAAGGGACGAGGCCAGGCAAGCTGCTCTATACTCGCTTCCTTCCTTCTACAAAATGCCTCTCTTTATAAACCGAGACCAAATATTTGCTCATCAGGTACACCTGCTGGAGCACAAATTAAGGGTGAGTCATTGTTAGACATTAGGGAATGGTTTATTAGATTATTATTGGTTTATTAGATTTTTTTTTACAAGTTACTGAACATGAGTTGTGCAAACTGCATCCCAAATCCTTCAGGACACATTTCTTCGTATTTCAGAGTAAAGAGGAGAGAATACTTGAACTGGAGACAGAGAATGCCCTTCTTCATTTAAGACTTGCAGAGGTGAGAATACTTTTGACATCTAACACACATATAGGCTCATCTTTAGCCAAAAAATAGATTTTGATCATTTTATTCTAGTATTTTCCTGTCTGCACCTTATTTATCATGGTTTTTCATGGACCTCAAGCACAGCTTTTGTGTGCATAACTTCTTTCTTTCTTTCTTTTCTAAATTATTTTTAGTGCCAATAGGCGTTGGAGTGTGCTTGTGCACTTACTTTAAATGCATGAAGTTTATTACACCTTAGTACTCACGCTATGTGCGGGAACATTTGAATCGGTCTCTATTTGAGTGCTTTAAATGGATGGTTAACTGAATGTGTATCTAAATGGCACATTGGGACAAAATGGATCATAATTTCTATCAAGCTGTTTCATTAGTTAGGCATGTAGCTCAAATGCACCAGAATTATGTGCAAATGACTGTTACCCCCTTCACTGTACTTTACAGATCACTTCATCCTCATTTGTTTTTTTCCCTTCCACTCTCTAAGACTTAGATCCATAATTTATTGGGCAAAGGCACATTTTATTTTGTACACCACAGTACAAAGGCAAACAATCAAGAAGTGATTGAAGTGCAAACTTTCAGCTTAAATTAAGTGTTTTTACAAGAATTTGGCAGTAACTTTTTAGGACTTACAGCTATTTTTATACACAATCCACCACCTTCAGAGGCTATGAATTGGACAACCAAACATAATTTTAAATATAAGGATTCTTTCTGTTACATGGATGATGATGTTTTGCTTCTATTTGACTTCAGTTTTTTCTTCAGTAAATAAAAACCACATTCTCTCAGGTTGACATCAGGTGAATGACTTGGCCACTAAAGCATATCATATTTCTTTGCCTTAAGGAAATCTTGGATTGCTTTTCCTT
>NW_005187459.1:2128190-2148447 GCF_000239375.1 Pundamilia nyererei
CTTCATAGATACAGAGAAAAACCCAACAATCATATGACCTCCTATGAGCAAGCACTTTGGCGACAGTGGGAAGGAAAAACTCCCTTTTAATAGGAAGAAACCTCCGGCAGAACCAGGCTCAGGGAGGGGCAGCCATCTGCTGCGACCGGTTGAATTGAATTGAATTGTTGATGTTGAACTACGTTTTAACTTCATATAAAAGAGAAATTTTGATGACTCACTTTTGCACGTTTCATTTTCAGTGTTCGGGTAGACAGCGCCGGGACCATGATGAGGGAACCAAGGCTGTGAACGATCATCAGCTTCAGAGTAGTACACGGAAGATAACCCAATCAGCCCTCATCAAGCTTCTCTCAGGGGTTCAGGTAAAAATATATTGAGATGTGTGTATATGTGGTAGATAGTAACTTGGGTTCAGTTCACTTTACTTCAATTCAGTTCAATTGTTTATTTATATAGTAGCAAATTAGAAAAAAAAATCACCCAACAATCAGGCAACTCCCTGTGAGCAAACACTTTAGGATAGTGGGAAGTGGGAAGCCACGACAGGTTGGGAGTGAGGGGGGAGAGAAGAGAAAATAAATAAGAGAGCATAAAGAGACAAAACACAGATTAAGGGAGGAAGAAGACAAAGGCATGCTGCAGTGTTGTATTAACATGTGTTGAGTGAAAAGACAGTGGTGCAGTCAGCACCAGTCTGAGCTTATAGCAGCATAACTAAAGGAGGCTTTAGAGTCACCTGATGCAACCTTAACTATAAAATTTACCTTAAATCTTAAAATTAGACAGTGTCTGTCTTCTGAATCTAAATTGGAAGCTGTTTCCACAGAGGAGGAACGTGACGATGAAGGCTCTGCCTCCCGTTCTACTTTTAGAAATTCAACAATAGGATAACTTGGTGGGGCCTGATTGTTCGAGATTATGCCAGTCATGATGATCATGGATTTTAAATTCAGTTCTGGATTTGTAAAGGAACCAATGAGGAGAACCCAGAATAGGAAAAATCTGGTCTCCTTTTCTTGTCACTGTCATTAGTCTAGCTGCAGTGTTTTGGTTTAACTGATCTGTTTAGGTCGGGTTTAGATATAACTGAGTATCATCTTCATAGCAATGAAAATATATGCAGTGTTTTCTAATATTACTGCAGAAGAGAAGCATGTATAATGTATATAGTACTGGTCCCAGCAGAGCGCCCTGTGGAACTCCATGACTGACTTCTGCATGTGAAGAAAATTCCACATTTACATGAACAAATTGGAGTCTATCAGACAGATATGATTCAAACCCCAGCAGCCCAGTTCCTTTAATGCCAATAGTTTGTTCTAATCTCTGTATTAAATTATTGTCATCAAACGCTGCCCTGATCTCTAACAGGACAAACATAAACATCAGTCCACTGTCAAAGGCTGTTTCTGTGCTACAATGTACTCTAACTCCTCAAAGAAACTATCCCTCTGCAAACTATAAGTTAGCTGTTTGAAACTAGGCTTTCAAGAAATGTTTACATTTCAGTGCCGCAGATTGGTGTATAATTAGCTAAGTCAGTTGGGTCAAGTAAAGGCTAAAGAAAAAGCTATATGTATATCCTCCTGAGAACCAGCCTATTCATTTATATCCTGTGTAATTTGTTTTTTGTCTATATCTTTTGACTTATTTGAGCTACCATACTAAGTCCTGATGTACTAAATAGAGGACATCCTGGGCTTTCCATTGATATTTCATGTGTTTGGGTGGCCTCTTTTAGCTCCAAAGAGGCAGGAAATCACAAAAAAGTTGAAGGGGAAGGTCCTTTTTTCCTCGGTTCTTAGGAGAATATGTATAGTTAGGAAGGCTTTGTGTAAACACTCCCTTCATTTGTCCACTCTGTGTGTTTGTGGCAGGCTGTGAAGCATGACGCGAGTGAGTTGTTTGCAGTGTATGTGAGTTTTGCCACCGAGTTGGAGGAGCAGAGCAAGCAGCTCCTGGAGAAAGTAGAGCAAGCCAACTCATCTCTGAACGGTCACAGTGAGGATGGATTTCAGAGTAAGTATCTGAATGGAACCTCAGGTTAATATTAAAGTAGCATCTGTAGGCAGTGACGGTGATACTTTTGGTGTTTTGAAACCTTTTTTGTTTAAAATGTGAAAACTGCAATGCATCCCGAAACAGTGAAGCAGCAGTTAGAGGAGGCACATCTTAAAGCATGTGGACTCTGACTTTAGGATTTCATTTGATTGACTAAAATTTCACATAAAATTATTTTTAGGCTGACAATAACAGTATTCAGAAGTTTAAGATGTTAAAAAGTTCTGCTGCAGATGTCACCAGCTGATCACAAAGACAGAAGGATATTAGATAATGTTCAGGTAAACCTGCCAAAAAATACGATGCTGTAAGTTGATTAAAACTAGGTGCACTTTGATATATGAATACCTTAATATCCATGTCTTTTACTGTATATTAGTGTCAGCTTTCTGAGACGATATCCTTTATATTAAAGTCCAGTCCATTTTCTCAAAGCTTCCCCAATAAAATAAAAGTATTTTCTTATAGTTTCAAATAAGGTTTAAACACAGAGACAAAGTTGTGGCCTTTCATAGTTCATTTTTACAGTCATGATAAAAATCAAATGGCATCCTTTTAAAATTCTAAGGTTTTACATATCAAAATATAATTTAAAAAAAATAACATGATTTACTGGTCTGAAGCATTTAGGTGGCATCATCCCAGCAAATTCAGCCCAAAGTCAAGCTGTGCAATGATCAGAGAAACTGCAAAAACCCCAAGAGCTACAACTCAAACTCTACAGGCATCAGTTAGTATGTTAGTTGGTGTAAATGTTGGCGTTCATCTGAGGTTGTGTTGTTTACCTGATATGTAGAAGTTTAGAATTAACACAGGGTGCACTTTCTTTTTACCATGACTGGATATGTTGCTAAAAAGAGGACAGCATGATGTTGAATATTTGTGTGATACACTGAACCTTAGTTCTGACTGAAAAATGTGCACACCATGTGCAGATTTGCAGGTTCGTGTTGCAGCCCTGGAGCACTCTCTGGAGGAAGAAAGGGAGAACTGCAGGGCAGAGAGGCGGAAGCGGAAAGAACTTCACAACACACTGGTGGTAAGAAGACAAAAGTGTTAGATGATGGAATAAAAAGAAAGAGCTGTACTGAATCTTTTAATCACTGATGTTTGTTTCACTTCAGGAGCTCAGAGGGAACATTCGGGTTCACTGCAGGGTGCGTCCAGTTCTTCCTTTTGACCAGATCCAGTCCTCAACTTCCGGATCAGGGTGAGTGA
The DNA here is from genome assembly GCF_000239375.1 of Pundamilia nyererei. Classification (NCBI taxonomy): domain Eukaryota; kingdom Metazoa; phylum Chordata; class Actinopteri; order Cichliformes; family Cichlidae; genus Pundamilia; species Pundamilia nyererei. The sequence goes on from NW_005187459.1 coordinate 2,131,473, forward strand.
ACAGGCAATGCAACATGAATACACAATTAAATGAAGAAAAGTTGTTAAAAATGAGAGAACTTAAGATAACCCAGTGTTTTCTCCATCAGGTCTGCATCATCAGAGGAAGTAATCCAAGCAGTCAGTGATGTCAGTGTTGCCAACTCTTACAAATGATTTTCATTGATTGCTGCATACCTGCCTTTACTTGAATCCCTCTTTTTATTTAGGATACAGTGATGGTGAATTGCATGAAGGCGGGGATGCTGGTGCAAAACAAAATGTTTGAGTTTGAGAGGTAAAACAATATGCTGGCATCACCATACAATGGACGACATTTCCCCAATTATTTTTCAGTTGTTAGTGACTGTGGCAATGCGCACTTCTTTCAGGGTACACGGACCAGAGGATTCCCAGGAGGCTGTGTTTGAAGAAGTCAAGTCACTTCTAACATCTCTGCTGGATGGGTGAGCATGAAACTATGCGGAAAAAAAGAGCTCTATATCAAGTCAAATGTTATTCCGATGGATTAATTCAACTGTCTTCATTTAACACTCTGGTGCGTGAATGAGCGGAGCAAACTGAGCAGCATAATATGACTGCATGGCTGCGACAGTAATTGAATGTCACCTTGCTTCCTGCCTTTCAGCTATAATGTGTGTATCATGGCATATGGGCAGACAGGCAGTGGGAAGACTCACACCATGATGGGATCCCAGTTCCTGGATGAGCTCTCAGGGACACAGCAGGAGGCACAGCAGGGTATTATCCCAAAGGCTGCTGCTGAGCTCTTTCGGTGAGAGAAAAAAGGGTTGGATGTGTTTCTCAAGTCATTTTTAGTAGTTTGATCCACAAGAAAGCATAATATCTACTTTGTTTTGCTTCTTTCCTTTCTGTTACCATGTGATGCCCAGGCTGATCTCTGAGAAGCCTGCAGAAAGTCACACAGTGGAAGTGTCAGTGATGGAGGTGTACAACAATGAGGTGTTTGACCTGCTGGCCAGGGATGAGCACAGCAATGCAGCTGGCCAGAGACGGGATGTCATCACCTCCTCCTCCGGTGCCAGCCAGGTCCCCTCCCTCACATCTGAGTGAGTAGAGCCAGAGCTAAGATACAGCAGTTTATGTGGGCTTTTGTATGACTGGTCTACATACTAGAAGAGCAATATACTAGAAGGCTTTTCATAAAAATACTAAGACCAGTGTACCAATCATCATCATCACCATTCATAAAAAAGAGGGCATGTATACCGTTGGGCCCACATGGAATTACAAGCTGTCCTCCTCTGGTTTTTCAGACTTTATTTAGTTCTTGATCACACAGACAGGAATTCTGCTCTTGGCCACGTTTCTGGATGTAGTGGGCAGAGAAAAGAAGCTCAGCCCACTCCGAGCTAATCTATGAACACATGTTTATGAAGCTTTAAAAAGATAAGACGCCAGAAATTCAGCTCCGAATTGAAAAGTGGTGAAAATGAAGCTAAAGGAAAGCAAAAGGGTGACTCCTGACTCCTGATGAGCTCTCAATTGCTTGAAAGGTTTTTACCCTTAGCAACTTCATAAAACTGGAAAGTTTCACTTTTTTCAGCAGCAGAGTTGAAAAAAACGAAACAGCTTAATCCTTAAACCTTCACTATTTTCTGTTTATTAGCTAAATTAAATTAAATCTAAAATGAGTAGTGGTTGTAGTAGAACATTTTAACGTCAGCTAACAATCATTATTGCTTCACAGTAGTTTGCCTTTGCCAGCCCAACAAACACATATTTCCACCCATACAGGTCGTGCCTCATCTAAACAGAAGCCTTTAAGATAGAGGTCCCTGTTTGTGAGGTCATTTTTGATGGTCTGGATAGCTTCTTTCCCCATAATAAATAAAACGATCATTTTAAAACTGCATTTTTGTATTTATCCAGGTTATGTTTTTAATATTAAAATTTGTTTGATGATCTGAAGCGTGTAAGTGCGACAAATATGCAACAACAACAAAAATCAGGAAGTGGGGAAATACCTTTTCACAGCACTGTATATAGTGTACATGCTTCAAATATGCATGCTACAGACACATTTTCAGCCCAGCAGCAAAACAGATCTGTGTAATCACCACCTCTCCATATCCCTGGCACTATTGCTTTGCTTTGTTTACTAAAAAACAGGTTTAAATTGTCTCGTATTCCTCTAGCCATTAAACTTCTAAACACTGGTGACAGCCAGCTTGCTGCAGCAAAGCTAAGTTTGCCATGTGTTTTACCACAGACCAGCTCACTGTTGAGGATCTGTTATATAACTCAAGAATTCATGTGCCAATTATGACAACATCCATCTCTCCATCAATTTTTCTTACTAATTATTGAGGCTGGATTGAAATCACGTGATATTCCCATACACGTACATGGAACAAGCATTTCAACATAAAAGCATACAATATATGCAGACAAAGACATCCTCTAAAGCGCCCTCAGCTGTGCTACAGATGTCTCCTAGTTTGACACAAAGCCCCTGGGACCCTCACAGCTGATTGCCCAAAGCGGACAGGCACACTGGGACAGGAAGGTAATATAGAAACTAAGAAAGTGGAGCTGTCAAAGAATGCAAACAAGTCTAATCTGATTACATATGGCAGTGAAATTTAGTAGAAAGGCTGTTGTTCCTCTAGATATCGAGTGTTTTACAATTAAATGAACAAGCATTGTTGTCGCCTTTTAAAGCTGATTGTGAATTTTTAAGAATGCCTCTGATGTGTATCCAAGAATCCAAGAATCCAAGAATAAAACCAGCAGACTCCACAGAGCAAAGAAGAACTGCAGATTTGACTGATAATATAATAAAGAAATCTAAAAATACTGAAAACTGTTTTAGTAATGTAATCTTTTTTTTTTGTATTTTAAGGACTTTCCCTTTATGTTTTTCAGGCCCGTGAGTAATGCCTCTGAGGTGATGCAGATTATTAGCAGCGTTCTGAAGCTCAGAGCTCACTGTCCCACCCTTGTCCACGCGGACTCATCACGCTCTCACCTCATTGTGACCCTCACGGTTTCCTCCAAGAGTCCCAATGCAGTGGCCCTGGGTGAGATGCATGTCTGGGAATTCATTGAGGACCTCTTTCAGTGACCTGCCGTTCACACGTTCTTGCATCGTAACCCTTTCGCTCTTCCATTCAGCCCGCAGGCTACAGAGTGCCAAGATGGACATGCGGCGCTCCACCCAGAAGGAGTGGTGGAGTCCACGCTGTCGCCGTGCCAACCTCGCCGCCCACCACTCAGCGGACGAAACCTCTGCAAGCCCCGCGTCCTCTCCCTGCTCGACCCCGTCCCTTTCTCCCTGCCCCTCCCCAAGACACAGCATCACTCAGACTCCATTCAGGACAAAGCTTCAGCTGGTGGACCTGGCTGGCAGCGAGTGTGCTGGTAGGTGCTCCGTGCAGGAGGACATTCTTTGAAAAGGTTGGCATTCTGGGAAGTGGTTTATGGTGCAATAATTTACTGGGAAACCGGAGACTCGAGACATGACAAATCTGCCTAGTGCTTAGTTTTCCATGACTATTTTTTAGTCTGTTTGAGCTAAATATGCAGTTTAGAAGTTTCTTTTTTCCAGTCAGAGCCTGAACTAGGAACTACAAAATGATTAATCAAAAGACAGACAGGATAGAGGCACTAACAGACCAGAAGATTTAGATAAATACAAAATCCACCAAGAAGACAAAAACAGCAGTAAAATTAACAATAAATGTAATAACATTTAATAAAAAATTTAAACAATTTAAAAGTTTAAAGTTTAAAAGATTTAAAAGGGTATTAACTGGTCATGAAAGCCAAGTCAAATAGATATGCTTTCAATCTTGATTTAAAGGATTGGATAAAGTCCAAGGCTCAAATAGAAGCAGGGAGGCTATTCCAAAGGTTGGGTGCAGCTGAAGCAAAGGCACGATCGCCTCTGGTCTTCAGTCTAAACTTAGGTTGGGCCAGGAGTAATTGACTTGATGATCTTAATGCACGACAAGGAGTGTACAGATTGAGGAGGTCAGTGAGGTAACTGGGCGCAATGTTATTCAAGAAAACAAAAGTAAAACAATTCAGTTCAATTTCTTTTTGTTATACTGCCAAATCACAACAACTGTCGCCACAGAGCGCTTTATATTGTAAGGTAAAGCCCTACAGTAATGGAGAGGAAACCCCAACAATCAAAAAATGCCCTTTGAGCAAGCACTTGGCAACAGTGGGAAGGAAAAATTACCTTTAAACAGGAAGAAACCTCCAGCAGAACCAGGCTCGGGGAGAACAGCCATCTGATGTAACCAGCTCTGGCGAGGGGTGGGAGACAGGACCAAAGTTATCCTGTGAAAGACAGCCAGAGATTCTCTTTCTAGTCCCTGTCAGTACTCTCGCTGCATTATTTTGGATCAACTCAAGACTTTTGAGGGTGTTTTAAGGGCATCCTGATAATAATGAATTATAATAGTCCATCCTAGAAGTAATAAATGCATGAACTAGTTTTGCAGCATCACTCTGTGGCAGGATGTTTCTAATTTTAGAGAAATTGCCCAAATGCGGGAAAGCAGTCCTGCATATTGCTATAATATGCACAGGGAAGGACACATCCTGGTTATAAGTGATTCCTCACAGTGTTACTGGAGGCCAAGATAATTCCATCCAGAAGTATGTGGTTAGACACCATGTTTCTAAGATTTTTAGGGCTGACTACAATAACCTCAGTTAGAGAGCACATTATCTAACTTTAGGCCGTCTAAATGTGTCCCAGGTATGTCTGGAGTTTCAGGTGCAGCTCTCTGGGAGTCATCATGTATAAACCGTAGTCTCTCGGCTCTGTCCGATGTCCTTGGAGCTCTGGCTGAACACAGACCACACATCCCTTACAGGAACAGCAAACTCACTCATCTGCTGCAGGATGCCATAGGTGAGTCACACACACATTATTTATTCTTTTTATGTCCAGTGACTCACTATTTCCCATGTCCGGGTCTTCTGGAAAAGATTAACTCAGCTCCACAATAACCAAATCCAGGGTTGAAATTTGTGCCCAAAAATGACAGGAAAAACCCATCTGTCTTCCACCTTATGTACCTCTCATTTCATCCACCAGGTGGTGATGCCAAGCTGCTAGTGATGCTCTGTGTCTCCCCGACGCAGCGCTTCATCACAGAGTCCCTGCAGTCTCTTGGTTTTGGCACGCGGGCACGGCAGGTACAGAAGGAGCCACCCCGAAGAAAAAATAATAGCCTCAAAGTTAAATAAGAAAGCAAAGGAAGATCTTTAACATAGATCCTTTATGAGTCATTACAACAGATAGAAGGGCGAGTGTTATAATAGGGGCACAACATTCACCCTTATATTCTAGCCTTAACTAGTATAAGAGTATTTTTGATTTTGCAGTTATTGGAAGTTTGGTTACTTTGTGCTGGAAGCAGATCACATTTCACCCTTTCCACAGTACTGTTTTCCTTACTAATAATTATGCAGGCATCTTTTAAGAAACATACATATTTATGCATTTACTTAGAATTTAATGTCTTAAAGTTTTCTGAAACTACTGATTCTTAGGAATGCTGTGTGCAATGACATTCTTGCACTGCATGTGTAGTTCATGATATACAAACTTAGTACATGTGAGAAGACTTTATTAGCACTTTATTAAATTAATTAAAGCTAAAATAGAAAACATGCCAACAGCAAACAGAACTGCACTATATATGGAAAAACAAAAGCTGTTTTAATCCTAAGGCATTCTGCTGTAAATTCATTTCAACACTACCTACCCCTGCTTTGCCTTCTCTTTTGTTTTGGTTTTCCACCCCAGCATTTATGTTTACACAGTATTTATACACATTTTTGGTTACATATTAAAAATCTTTCTGAAGATTTGATGAAGTAGAAAAGTGTATCCGTATTAGAAATAAACAGCTGACATGCCTGTTCTTGTGTAATCAGTCTTAAGAATCCTATAAATAAAAAAAGACAAATCATTTAAAGTTTATGGCTCACGCTTTATATACAAATTACAGTGGGCTGTAGTTCCACTAAGCTCTCACTTCTGTGTAGATAACACGGGGGGATCCATGCACGTGCAGGTAGGGAGCTATAAAGTTATTAGCCCAATGCGACATAATGCATCAGTGTGATCCTAAAATACACACCCTAATGATTATTTGCAAATGCAGTTTCAGGTCTGTTGACTCCAGTTTAATGCTGGGAAGAAAAATCACACAATTCCCTCTGAAGTGAACCAGTTGGACATCTTCCCAGCACGAATAGAATAACACACTGTATCTGGTAATTAAATCTCTTTTTCATCAGCTCCCCTTAGTTCCACACACTCGCACTTATTAATAAGGCTTCCTCCTACCAGCAGGCTGCAAACTGCGAAATGTTGTGATTCTCTAATCCGTGCAGTCCCAAAGCTGGCATGCTATTGAGGCACGCATGTCATGTGCCACCCTGACAGGAAAACTGAAAGGCCCAAAGTGGGTTTTTTTGTTTTTTTTGTTTTATCTTTTGTTTTGTCTTTTGAAAACAGCAGGCTTAGAGGATAAAGAGTGACAGAAGAAAACAAAACTATGGCTTGAACAGAAGTGAGAAGATAATAAACAAGGAAACTACAGGAGTGTTTAGGGAGGTGACAGACGAGAGGAAATGTGAAAATGAGCTGAGAGAGAAACGGGAATGACGGAACGTAAGAGTGTGAAAGCACATGTAACTGAACTTTTACTTCAACCTTCACTCTTTATCTGCGTTATTATGTTTCTAACAGGATGAGTTTTTGTACAGCGTTCAGGATATGGATCATCTGTTGAAATTCTCCTTTACACATAGATTACCTGGAAACAGACTGATAGGTAAGAATGTGTATTTCCCAGCCGGTTGGTTAGTGTTTGTTGGAGGTGGCAGGGAGTCACTGCGAAACATGTTGCTAAAGCCCCAGTCATGCAGATCTACAGACTGGTCAGTGACCCTCCCTAACAACCACAATTTGCTAGGAAAATATATTGGTTAGTGGTTGCTTGCAGTCGCTTGGTGAAATTGGTTGCAAAAAAACCAAAATACCTCGTTCTGAGTGCTTTGGTCTCTCAGCAGATTATGGCGAGCCAGGAAAGCCAAATATCACCAAATATCTCCTCAAACCCATCTGTTGGCTCAGCTGGCTTGCTGGCAATCAAGTTTAGCAATCAGCCTTTACTTGGTTCATGTCAGCTGGAAATATTTCCTTCAATTCCCCCCAAATACTGGAAATACCTTGCAATCTCCCAAATTAAATTTGAGTTGTCTCTTTTTTCTTAATGAACAGATATTTGTAGGTTTTTCCACTATATTTAAGTATTTAATTCATGTCATAATTATAAAAGCAAAATTGCACCAGCTTAATGAAAGGAGCAACTCGTCTGTAAAAGCAACTGGTTCGAGGTCTTGGCCAGTTACTTGTGAATAAATCTGCACTTTTGGAGGTTTAGGGGCCGCTGCTCTTATTAATTTCATTTTTAATCTGTGTAGCACACTGAGAAATCATGGCTTGTGTTCAACCGTAATCAAATTAAGCTAACTCGGTTATTGTTTTACAGAGAACAGGACTCCGATCAAGCAACCTCAACAACAACAACAAACCCTGAAATATAACATTAGATTTTTATTAATTCAAGCAAACTGTTACAGTAAACAGTTACATAAGTTACATGGTATACAGTATTGATCCAATCTTTTTTTTTCCTCCTTTCAACTCCCTCCCCCCCAGCCAAACATAGAAACAGCGAATTCATACAAGCGCAGGCAAGTAAGTAGTAACAGCACAATACATTCATCAACTCAACGATACGTTTTGTACGAACAATAAGGCAAGTAGAAGAAAAAAACAAAACGAACGAACGGAAAAGGATGGCAGACATTTCCTTTCAAATGAGCCAAAACAAGGCAGAATGTAAGCTTCTTGTCTTACGCCTCAAACGGCAGTACTACGCAGAGCTGTAGTCCCAAACGAGGTAAGGCTTCCCGTTAGTGAGCAGTTAAACAGTAAAAGGGCATCTGAGAGAAAAGCTGCCATCAGTGACGTTGACTGGTTTGCATCTGGTGTCAGTCAGATTCCCAAAACTCGAAAAAGTTTCTCTCTGTACGCTGTATTTTATTTTATTTTTTTAATAAATCAGGGATAATAAGAGAGGCAGGAATTCTGATGTTTATCTACAGAATCAAGTTGCTTCCACCGTCCATTTCTGCGGCAACAAGCGTGAGAAAATGAAGGGAGCTCGATATAAACAATGGCTTAGTGTTTCTCTTTGACAGCGCCTGATGTCAACAATAGCAGAAATGGCTCCTCTGAACCCAGACAGCTCAGTATCTAGGCATACATTTCCCTGGGGTAAAGGTTAAATGTAAGTGGATGGATATGCACACATGTGACCAAAGCAGCCATATGGTTTCCCCCATCATTTCAGCCATACAATAATTATCACATGACACAGCAACACAATCTTTTGCTTGTCCTTAGTGGTAAAGTCATTCCTGATAACAAAAAAAAAAAAGTGTGTGTGGGGGGGTGACGACAACCCAGCCTGTGGTCAGGGTTTGATACTACTGGCCTGTTAAAACAAGTGTTTCAGTTGTACTAGGTAAATAAAAGATGATTAAAATAAAGCAGCATTCACTCAATGCCATGTTCAGCAAAACCATATTGGAGAACTAAAGATAGATGCAACATGCCTTCATTTGTTCTTTTCAAATTTCTTCTTTGTTTTTGTTTTTCCCCAACATCAAGGTACAGATAAGAAACGAAAACAAGTGGCTCTTCAAAAAAAGTTATCTTCGTGTATACCGATAGTAAACATGAGGGATTTCATCACAAGAAATCCAGCCGAAACAAAGTCGCGTGGTAGGTGCAGAAGAATGAATTCGAAAAAAGAGAGAGAGAGAGAGAAAAACGACTCTTGGAACACTAGAAAGACCGACAACGGCGACGTGGAGTCCCTCCACTGAACACAAACCACAACGAGACAGACATATGACAAGATATAAACAACAAAAAAAAAAAAAGAGAGAGGAAAGGTGGTCGTAACGGTGTTTCGGTTCTTTGATGTCGAGGTGTGGAGTGCAGGGATGCGATACTGCTGGAGGGTGGGGCACCTCCATCCTCCCGGTATTCCTTCTGTTCTCTCCCTCGCCGCCGTCATTCCATCCAGTCTCCTTCGTCAAACTCGGACTCGTCCTCGGAGTCGGAGTATTCCACGGCGATGCGGCGTGACAGGATGGTGGCCACATCATTACCCACTCGCTCGTGCTTAGCCTCTTGTTCTCGCTGCTCCTCCACTTTTCGCAGCTGTATGCCTGCAGCAGGGAAACGGAGAAAGATGATTACATATCATCGCTCCTGAAACTCCCGATTAGGATTATAACGACTACAGCAACAATAACTTGGATATAGATGTGTATTTATCCTGCTTTATTAAAATGTATTTATGTGAAATATTAAAAACTGGTCTCCGATTTGATTAATCTGAATGAAGCTGGATCTTATAGACACAGCGTGACACTATGTGCGCAGCACCTGCTCCCACTTGCTATTTAAATCTGTTTGCAAGTGCCAGCCAATCAGAAGAAAGCTTGCTTAAAGGGAGGGGTAGGAGAGCTAAGAATGAGAGGCTTGTTTTATACAGTAGATGAAACTGAATGCAAAGCTAATCTAATAGAGACCAAGCTAGGTGTTCTTTTCTCTAACCATTTAGTGTGAAAAATGAATCCTATGGTCCTAGAAGAGTAACGAAAAGGACAGTAAACAAAAGAGTGGCATCTTCAAAGTTATTTCACGGCCTTCTTTTACAGATTTACAAAAATACAGTTATCTATGATGTAAGACGAGAAAAGCAGCAAAGATTGGAGGAAGTTTTGCTTCAAGACAGGCTTAAAAATATCTGAATATATTCTCTTATCATCACATGCAGAGCTGGCATTACACAATCTTTTCAAGATTTGGAGGCAGTTAAGCTGCTACTATGAAAAAGTGGTCACAACATGGTTTTAAAGAACTATTTGCACATGCATTTACAAACACTTCACCTTTTCTGATAGCCTCCAACAGGACACTGCGTGCATCGCTGATGGGTGGCAGATTGGCGGGATGGTGCCTCTTGGTCCCCATGTCGTGGACGGCGTGGGGGGGAGGGGAGGCCATGGCTCCTGCTGAAGGGAAGGCGGGCACAGGTGGTGGCCCTGATAGGCACGGTGATGAGCTCCGCGCTCCTGGGAGGGGCAGGGGAGGTGGTGGCGGTGGAGGAGGCAGGATGGTGCTGTCTGACTGAATACCAGAACCCGAGGATGGACCTTTGTCCAGGACCTGCTGGAAACGAGCTGGAGATGAGGAGTGGAGGGGAGGTGCCACGGGTGGAGGGGCTGGATGGAGAACACCCGGGGCTATCTGGAGGGGAGCGGGGGGAGGCGGGATGGCTGGGGGATGCTGCTGGACTGGTAGAGGAGGAATAGGAGGAGGAGTGCCGCGCAAGCCTGTGGAGGGTAAGGGTGGAGGAGGAGGGGGCAGAGGGGGAGGCGGAGGAGGAGGAGTGTTGGAGTTGTGGCCTGCTGTCCGGGCTGGAGACTGGGGTCTGCTGTCGGAAAAGCCCGAGCTGGAGCTGGAGGGAAGAAGAAACACGAATGAGGTGGAGGCAGTGGTGGTGCACTGCTGCGGCTCTTTAAGCCTTTCAGAGTATCTGAGAAAACGCTCACCAACAGGTAACAAGGAGGCTGGACTTTGGTCACCATGTGCTTCATGTGCAAAATTTGAGAGATAATTGAGGTAACTTCAACTTTTTCCACTTGGGAAGACTGTTATATGCCATAAATTCTCTCGAAACACAACACCCACCAAAACAGCTTGTATATACATGTGCACTTCAGTTACTAGTTTGTTTTTTTTAAATTAATAGTTTGACAAAATACATGAAAACTGTATATAGCGATAGAGGTTATGAAATGTAAACATGCCAAAATATTATGGTTCCAGCTGTCTGCAAATTGTCTAGTTTTCCTTTGGTAATCTTGATCATTTAAAAGTGCATTGAACGAGTGTATGCAGACGAGATCAAGATGATCTGGTGAAGTTCAATCTGAGCATTAGAATGGGGAAGAGAGGAGAGAGGATATCTGGTACGAGGAGAACAGTTTAACAAAAAACCATTGAACTAGCAGCTTAGTCAAGCCTCAAAATTGACTAATATTTGCTCCACATTTTGCAGCGCTGAGTGTGATCAGCAGAAGAGCACATTCCACCTGGCAGGGACAGTCTAACACCAGGCTTTGCATTTTCCCAATTAAACTTTCTATGAAACTAATTTGACTCAGACTGCGAAAGAAGAACATAGCTGCTTATTTATATCCATGACATCCACCTTTTTAGCCTCAGACCATCTGTAGCACATCATGCATAATAAAACCCCCCCATAACTCCAAAATTATCTCTATCATCTGTCTGAATTTTTAAATCTGTCACCGACAAATGCACGTGTGCCAAGTAAAACGGAAAGCCTGACTATTGTAACGACAGAAACTGCCTGTTCACAAAAGGTGCATGTCAAGAGCCGAGTTTGTTTCGTTCTTATCTTTTCAATTAAAAATGTGCAGCAATGCGTCAGAAGCAGCTGCTGGGAGTGTGGAAGTAACCATAAATACAGCTGCTTTGTGAAACTGCAGAGTTGTCACAGGAGCATGGATAGAGTGACGAGGCCAAAGTATTTCCACTTCACTGTCAGTTCAATAAATTAGAGGTTAAAGATCACCGAGCAACCGGCTTATTGTAACTTGCACATTAAAGACAAGAGTGTGAATAACAGTGGCCGTTCACTGATGCCGAACCTGCGGGGGTTGGTACACCGCTAACACTGCGACACAGAGGAATGTGTCCACAATCAATCCTCCTCCTGTGGTGAAGGAGAAGGGGGAAAAAAAAGGCACAGCAGGAGGAAGAGAAGACGGAGGAAAAAATAAAGTGTGGAGTGTTTCCTCTCAGGACAGCAGCGCTACTTAATGTGCTGTAGTAAAGGAAAGTTTTCAGAGGAGGTGAAGCGAGAAAATGAGATACGATGGAACATGGTGACGGGAACTTTTAAAATGGCAAAAAAAAAAAAGGAAAATCAGCACGAATTAAAGGTCAGAATAAAGTAAATAAAAGAGCAAGAGGAAAAAATCAATGCAAGATTTCTCCAGTGTTACCTTAATCATTCCCTCTGATCTCTTCATCCTTTCAAAAACAGCTACATAAGCGGCCAATATGTGCAGCAGAAAAACAACCTGTAATATGTTCAGTGGCCTTAACAAACAGCTGATCCTGCCCTTCAACAAGCCTTTTTCTTATTTTACTTCATCTTTGTTCCACACACTCTCAAACCACACATTCATCAACCTCTTCAGAACCAGTAATTGAAGGTCGGTCTATGATACTGACGGATGTGTATGAGAAAATGAGATAAACAAGGCTAAGAGATGGGGAGGGAATCGCAGTAGTTACAGATAATTCCTTAGCACTTTTTTTAAACTGCTTGAAACACACATTTATGTTTTAGGTGTAGGTAGAACAACAAAGTGAAAACTGAGGCTGATGACTCACCTGATCACAGAAGGTGGCTTTATCTCTCCCAGTGGGTGCATAGGAGGTGGCGGCGGTGGAGGGTCGTGAGGTCGGGAATACATTCTGTCCCCTGTACGGTTAAGCAGTTCGTTCATCTGAGTGTAGGGCAGCGCCGCCAGTGAGAAGGGCCCGTCCAAATGCTCCATGTACAAATGAGTCCTGAGCAGAGAAACCCAGTCATTCATTCACACTGTGTTTGGTTCAGCTGTGAGTCTTTGTGTGTGTGTGTGCAGTTTTGTGTTCTTTGCACTTACTATTCTTACTCACATAAAGCTCATCTGTCAGAACTTAAATCATGTCACTTAAACAAAACCTTACATATTCTGGGTAGGTGGAGGTGCTGAATATAGAACTGAGGTATGTTCCCAATCATTTTACCTTGTGTGTGTAGAATATTTATAATGTATTTAAAAAAAATAAACAAGAAAAACAAACACAAAGCAAACTCACACACAAAAAACAGAAGATATACTAATACTAATATACTAATTATATTTACTGTGGAGTTTGTGTTTGATTAAACACAGCACTAAGACTTTTTGATGATCAGAAATTATGTAGTAATTGGGTCATGGAATTCACAGAGTCCAGTAATCGTAGCCAGCAACACTTAAGAACACAATGCAAAAGTCCTGAGCAACACATGATTTAAGTTTTCTTACATTTGAAAGCCAATATTTAGTATGAGCACCTTTATTCTCCACTACAGCCTGAACCTTTCTTGTCATTTCTTTAAGTCATCTTCAGGAATAGTTCTCCAGGCTTCTTGAAGGACATTCAGAGCTCTTCTTTAGATGTTGGCTGCCTTTTGTTCTGTTCTTTGTCAAGAAGATCCCACGTTGCCTATACGAACCAGTATGCTTTTACTGTACTGGCAGCGTGTTTGGAATCATTTTCATGCAGAAAAATGACAAATTAATGTTTTCACTCAGAGACCATCTAGATGGTCTTGTATGGGGGATCAAAATCTGATGGTACATTTCTGTGTTCATAATTCCATCAATTTTGACAAGATCTCCAACAACACTGGCTGAAACGCAGCCCTAAATCATGACAGAGCCTCCACTGTGTTTTACAGATGGCTGCTGTGCCTCTCTCCTGATCTCCACACCGATGATGATTCGAAAATCATCGAAAAATGTGGAATCGTCACCACATGAAACTCGTTGTTCAGTTGGCATACCTCAGCAGTGAGTGGCTTCTTGACCAGCTGAGGGTTTAGATCCATCTCTCAGGTCCTGAGTCCAGTCTTTGCAGGATTTCTTTCTTAGAACAATTTTTAACTCTTCATCTGCTGGGAATAGTTTTGTAGGCCTACCACGTCTTCATTTCTCCTCCACTTGTTTAGTTTCCTCGTTTTAAGGACACTAAGCCTGAAGAACTATTGCTCAAGACCTTTTTTTTTTTTTTTAATGTATGAGGATGACTGGCTTCTTTTAAGCAAAATACTTTTAAAAAACGACGTGTGGCACAAGACCTGCACTCATTATGTTCTTTAAGGTCATGTTTGTGGTTTCTTCTGGCCATTACAGAGATCTGGTCACACAATATACATATACACATAAAAACAAGTAAATAATAATAAGTAAAGAGGCACTTTTCATAAAACAAACGTATTCTCACAGGCCACAAAAGTATACACTTCCTGTTTCCATTTCTCAGCAGTTTAGAATATTTTTTATTCACAAGAATGAATTTCTGCTACAATTATTCTGTTGACAATGCCGTTGCAGTCTAGGTGAGTGCCCATCAAAGACACTGTTATCCACAACATTGTAAATCAAATGCCGACAACCGCATCTACGGTCCATTTGCTTGAAATCTATTCTCATCAGTGCTCGCAGAAAAGATTTTGTGTCAGCTATCCACGCTACTGACAAATCCAACAAAACTACCAATTTGCATAAAATGTTTTCTTATTAATCACATTGACTGGCAGGGAAATTACTGAACACGAGTGGCACTGCAGCTCTGAGGCACAATAAAAGCAATCACAACTTTGAAGGACCTTAATCATCCCTTTTGTGGCTGCATTTCCCCAGTGCCACAGAAGTGTAAATTGCGTGAACAGATTCTCTGTGGACAGGACACTATTTATTTTTGTCCATAGGATTGATTTCATCCTGCAGATGAATCCGTTTTTATCAAGTTTTTCAGATTTTCAGCTCTCGTGATGTAATGTGCACGTCATTTCCACCAGGTGACACCTGACTAACTAGTGCCGTCCACCTTCACTCACCTGTTGTCGTGATAACCCGCAGATCCGTTGGCCTCTCTGTGTTTGTCTTCAGGTAAGTCCTGGGCGAGCTCTGCCCCCAGTGCCAGTTTCTGCCACTCCTTCTTACGATCGTGAGGTGCTCGCGGTATCTTCTCCGGCTCGTGTGGACGGTCGATCGCCTTCAGCTTTAGAAGAGGAGGCGAAGATGGTGACGGGGATGGAATAGTTAAAAGGAATAATGGGAAGTGGTGCATGAATCCACATGAGGTGTTTTGGGGATGACAATGAGGATGAGAGTGGAAGGAGAAGAGCAGGAGACAAAAAATAATATTAGCCATTAAATATATTTTCCAAAACTGATGAAGGATTGTTAAACATTTGAACGACAGAGCTTGAAAATTACAGTCAAGATTTATCAATGCAGAAGTAGAAAGAAGCGTTCACACACTCAAACAACCAAATCCAAAACTTAATAACTGATCCAAACTGTCCCTCTTTGTAATTTACTTTAAGGTGCCAAATAAACATCAACCTACCACAACAGTCTTAACAATATCTGTGCTTTCTAATCATCTTAAACTTAAAAGCACATTTTTTTAAAGGGGTAGCACTTCACAGAAAATACTGCATCACACAAGCTTGGGAGCAGGGAGTGCTCATTGACTGACTGAATCAAATTGTGGGTAAATATTTTTTTTCCAAAGCTTAAAAGTCTATAAAGAAAGATGGGTAATATTTTGTGATAATCTCGTGCCCATCGTCAAACAGCAATCCCTGACTCCCAGATTTCAGCATGACTGATTTGCAACAGAGGAAAAAAAACAGCAGCAAGCTGCTGAGGTAGAAGTTTGTTCTTTTTTTTGTTTTTAAATCAAATAATCGCTGTTTTTTCACATACCTGCCCTGGAAGGTCTAAGTACCTATAGACCTGATCATACATGCGGGGGTCCTGCAACTACAAGAACAAAAACAAAAACCACAAGAGAAGCACCAGGGGTGAGGGGACGGGGTTCAAAATAATCAACACGGCACAGGATTGAGCACAGCGCTGCTGCACACAGTCAACGGGGACAAAAACAGAGTGGGCGGTGAGAAGTAGGACAAAGGGGAAAGAGGGGGGAAAAAAAGTGCTGTTAAACAGAAAAATGACAACGTGCACAGCGCGGGGGACGTCACAATGGCACGCAAAGACCCACACACACCCACGGTGAATATAACAGAGCGCCGCTTCATCCCAAACAGACAGACTAAGGCAGAAAAGGAGAGATCTCACTGGAATGGGGGGAGCAAATCTACAAAGGTGTGTTTCTACATGCGATGCACAGCAACAACCCACACTGGAGAATGACATGCAAAACAGAAAATGCACACACTCGTGCTAGCCAACCCAAAACAATGAGAGAGCAGATTATATTAAAGAAGGGCAATAAAAACATAAAGGGGACTTTTCACAGTCAATCTAAATATAAAGATATGCATGAAAACACTTTACAATCTTTAGTCAACTTAAACCAGCTAACAATATAAATCAATGTGAAAAATTATTCTCAACGCTAAACATAGACAACTGTAATAAAAGCAAACTTACGAACTAATAAAATAAAACGTATTTATTCTGCAAAAACTGGATAAAACAAGTGAGTTTGGCTTTAAATATTATGTTTCTACTTTCTATCTTCTTGTGGTGCTCAGCTTATTTGCTTTATTAAGGACATGCATGTAAATTTTCACAAATATATTTACAGTCGACAGCTGCGTATAGCGTAGATACTAACCAATACACCATTAACTTCAGTTTGCAATTAAGAGTGAACAGCATATTGGTTCAGGGACTCTTTTCAGCTGCTGGTCTATACACAGCTGGCACTTTGGAGAATATTTCCAGTATGTGGGAGCAATTGTGTTCATGATAACGAGGGATCATCTCAGCCAGTACAAGTGCATCATGTGGCTGTGATTTAAAGAGTTTTACAAGAAGAGGGGGGAGGACTGCAGCACAGGAACACAGTTTTTTTAAGGCTACACAGACAATACCTGTTAGTGGGATGCTTTTATGATGCATTTTTTGTGCCTTTTTTTGACATTAAGACAAAAAAAAGAAAGCACAGACATGCTTGTGTGTTAGTAATTTAACAAGACATATTTGTGCTGATTATAAAAACACAATC
>NW_005187459.1:2148467-2162648 GCF_000239375.1 Pundamilia nyererei
GGGTATCAAACAATACCAATATTATATCTAGCTGTAGACGTACCAAACAAGTGTGTGTGTGTGTGTGTGTGTGTGTGTGTGTGTGTGTGTGTGTGTGTGTGTGTGTGCGTGCGCTCAGATGAAGCATGTTGGCTGAGAGGTGACAGGTTGTGGACAGCATCTTCTCTGGTTTGGTTAAATGATGCTGATTTTGTTCGCTGAGAGAATAAATTCCAACTGTAACGCACATCAATTCGGTTCTGAATCATCGTGGCCTATTATCCCTGATGAGGCATCGACTGAAGAAAAGCATCTCCGCTTAAACACACACAGTCAGACACACAACCGCCTCCTCCTCTGCTTAAACACATTAATATATCTTAACTAAAACTTTATTATTTATTAGATTGTCAAGACCTTTTACCGTGTCTAAGCTGCGCTGGGCCTCTAAAATCCAGCTGCAATCATCGAATCAGTTATGAGTTTTACTTTTCCTAAACTCGGCTTCCTGAAAGGTTTTCAGTTTTAGCCTCGTGGCAATATAACATTAAATAACACTTGAAATAAAAAAAGCTAATGTACTATAAAATTCCATCTATGGGTCTATGGACTATAATGAGTGAATTTTTTGTTTTAATGACATAAGAAGAAGGGTTGGCAGGAAGGACAGGTGGCAGTCAAACGTATAGTGTGACACAAACCGTCCATCAAACAGAGTGTCAGAGTGATGGCTTTAATGCTGTAGTGCAGCAATCAATGTGAAAATAAGTTTTTGTTTTAATGGAGGGGAAAATAGATTAGATAGCGTTCGTACAAGAGAGAAAATGAGACATTTTTTTTCCTGTGAGCGTGTGTTTGTAAGCGTGCATGTGTGAGTCACAGCTGTTATACATGTAGCTAATTTTCAATGGGCTGTGTGCCTCTGCTAGGTCGTCATCTTTCATCTGAATGGACTGGTACTGGCAGAGGAAGTGCCGCTGTGTAAGCACAGTGTGTATATGCAACACAGTGGTTATAGATTTATTTTATATACAGACTGTATTCCTGTGTGCACACCTGTGTCCAGACCGTTATACACACTACAGGCATCATTTGTGCGATCATTTGTGCGTATAGTTTCAACTGACAGACTCAGCAGAATCGTGGCTATGTAAACCCTCCCCAACCCCCATCACAGGAATGCCCACAGAGGCATTCAACCACTGCTGACAATAACGCTAACCTCTCACAATATGCACACATAGCTGCTGCTGCTGATCTTTGTAAAATAAACCATTCGGATGCAAATCCTTAATGAAGCCTCATGTCAATACTGAAATAAAGTCCTAGCAAGGTGAAGAAGGCTCAAAAATAGCACGAAATATGAAAAGTTACTGATGCCTTTACTGCAGCAAAAGCAAATGTCTTCCTGTACAATGCACTCTGACATATGCAGTGTGCTTTTGTAACAATCCAAGCAGAAGACGTCCCGCTTCATATGTCCTTTAGTGTTAGTTTGACCAAACCACAAATCAAAAGACATGTGGAGGTAAGTCAAAAGCACTACCAACTACCACACAGGTAAGTTACTGCTCTGAGTTGTTTTGCAGTTAGTATAGTGAGTTCTCAGCGCTGTATCCCAAATTCCTTATTTTCAAAAGGTGTGCACTGACACGCCTACAGGTATGGCTTGAAATTATTCATATTTAAACTCAAACAGTACACTTTTTTTTTAATGTCATTGTTCATTGCTCATCGTTAGACTGCACTAAAGACGTAAACATAAAGTATTATTAGAAGATTAGAGTATATTAGAGTATATTATTATTAGAGTATATTATCTAGAAACACACAAAAGATGTTTTACTGAGCAGCATACTTTGTGTGTGTTAAAGCCACAGCCGTATGTATTTAAAGCACATGTAACCACAGGCTATGTTTAAAACTTGAGTTTTGTCATCTGCCCTTTTTTGTAGATTGTTGGTAAAAGGCAGTACACATCAAGGGCTCTTGCCCCCCCCCCTTTTTCTTTTTTTTCTTAAACAGAACTGGGATGCAGGTAAGTGTTAGAGGGTTGTTAGTGATGGGCTTGAGGTGGGCAGCTCACTTGCCCAAAGCAAACCAGAGGGGGGAGTGGAGAAGTGGGAGGATAGAGAGGGCTGCAGGCCACTGCAAAGCAGAGCAGATGCTCTGGTGGAGGTGGAGAGAGGACAAGGGAGAAGCTCTTACCTCTGAGGGAGTAAGGGAGGGAGGAGGGGTTTCAGAGAGGACTCTTATAAGGCTCTTGGGACACACAAGATAAGGCATTTCCAGCTGCACAGAGTTAGATAAAGATTCAGAAAATAATGTAAAAGCAATGGTAGAGAAGAACAAGGACAGTGGAAGCTAGATCCTGAAGCAGGATCTTGACTGAACTTTACTGTTAAAACATTACTTGCTTTATGCTTTACATAGTATTAGCACTTAGCTCAAAATTTAAGCTAAAATGGAATCAAAAAGCTGTAAATTGACTGTAGACAAGCTGAGTTCATATAAATATAGCTAGTAAATTGGGATAAGAATACTGCACTGTCTGCTTGTCTCTTTTTTGCTTATTAGCCATCGTTGCTATTGCAGTAACGAGCTATTAAACTAACACAGCTCCACTAGCCTGCAACAAGCCATAAGAGCAACAGAAGGAGGTGTACTGTTATGAGGCAGGTGGCAGAATTATGCCTTGCGTTGTAGGTGCAGATGTCTCCTCTACATGTGCCGTAGTATCACAGAAATTCGATTAGAAATAAACAGTTTCTCATACCAGTCTCCTAAAGCAAAACATCTTGATAGTTAAGGCTCTCTAGCATATATGCAACAGTGACTGCAATGTCGTTTCAGAGTCATTACATTTACTCGGGATGACTTAAGCTTCATGAGAACCTGAAAACAGTCACAGATCTGCAGCTGCATTATCAGTTGGTGAGCAAAAAAGTAAAGGACGACATTGTCAGTGGAGACATGAAAGTGACTTTTCTATATCATGTGTTTAAAAAAAAGAAAGAAAAAGCCATTCCAGTCCCACTCAGGAACAAATGCTAGAACTGCCCACTATTAAACAACCAACACCCACTGGTGAACTGGGAGCCATGTGAAAAAAATTTATTCCTGCTTATAGGGAAGTATTTAAAATTGGGGGGAAAACATCAATAGATATCTGCTCCAGCCACGAGTGCTTTAATGAGACAGGAATAGCAGAGGAAGAGCAAAGGGGATTCTTCATAAAGGGGATTCAGATGTTGGAGATCTCAATGCCTAGTGGACCCAAACACTGATCTCAAAGAGAAACACACGATTTTCCGTCTTTCTCTCTGTTCATGTTCTTCTCATTCGCTGAGACTTTCACCCTCCGTTTCCTCTGACTAGCTCAGCACATAGTCTACTGCTAATCCACTGAGGCTAACACAGAGGCTAATGAGATTAGGAAACTGCAGGTTTCTTCCCCCCTCTCTCTGCCATATGCTGCTTGTCATTTATCACTGGCTTCTAGCTGGCTGGGCCTGTGAATACCACAATTTGTTAAATGTGGCTTCAGTCTAATGATTAGTGATGTGACCATGTAAGAAAATAGTTTGGGGATGAAGAAGATTAAATACAGTGCTGGGAAACACTTACATGTTTGAGATCATGAAACTAATTTATAATATTAGTTAAAGATAACAGATTTAATACAAAATGTAGTTAATAAATGAAAACATCATTAATAAAGTAGGAAAAAAAACTATCCAAACCCTCAGTTTTTAGCTTTCAGGCAGTTTTCCTCGTTCTTACTTTAATCATTCCTTCAGCTTTCATATGCTTACCACATTTTCCACGGCCGTGAATGTGACCTTTCAAGTAAACTCCAGACTTATTTAACTTTGTCTTGATTCCTTCTTTGATTATTCTTAATAACAACCCTTACAAATTGAGTTCATTCTAGCACTGACATTTTAAAAACAGGAGACATCAAGGTTGCTCAAGAAACTGACCATTTACTTTAATAAATATCAGAAATGTAATTTGAAAAAAAGAAAAGAAAAAGAGGTATTGCTTAAGGCGCGTGTTTAACATTGATATCGGTTTCATTATTCTGGCCACTGATCTATGATGGATGTCCTTGTTGTTACTTTGTTCAAGGAGTTATTCACTCCCAGCCTTCAACATCGTGAGCTGAAATAATATATGTAATTTTTTTCATTTTTTGTAGTTTAAGAAAGAATGCAGACGTGACCGAATCAGCTAAGCTGAGTCTCTGTTTGAAAAGTACAATAATTCAAAATACCCACTATACAGTATATGCATCAGAAAGCTTCTATGTTTAAATATCTGTGATGGCAACAAAAACTATATTTCTAAATGATTATTTATTGACTTTTTGTGTGGATTAATTCTCAGAGCAAAAATAAGCAACCTGCCTGGGGACTGCATTTAATTCTTTTCAAATTTGAGACTAATTGCAGTGAAGGCAGGTTGCTTCACACTAGCAACCTGCCTTCACTGCAATCAGTCGCAATCTGACTCAAGATTGTGCATCCACACAGTGACAAAAGGCTGGTGGCAGTAATTTTGGCTGTCCTAGTCTCCAACCACCACCTTCACTAGTGTGACTGCAGCCTAGATATACTGTTTTTATGTTATTATAATATGTTATTTAAAATTAATGTCAAATGAAAAATGTAATTAGAACTTTTGCAGGTTCAGTTTAAAAAAAAAGAAAGAAAGAAAAAAGTTTAAGGTTTAAGAGTTTTTTTCTTCACGGTACAACTTCATCTGCTACTCCAGTTTCATTTACTAAAAACTATGGCGTTCACACCAGATCACCATTAAGGTCTAGAGCAGTACATATGTGACAAGAAAAGCCATCAAACAAAAAACTAAACTAAATAAATAAGACGAATTTAAAAATATAATTCAAGATAAACAACACAGCTGCTGCAGCCAGAGCCCAGAAGCATAAGCGTAATGTCTTAGTATCTCTGCATCATCATTAAGAATATATCTGACTTTAATTAAAACTGTGCATCCATTAAATAAATGTGTTATTTAGATGGATTCTTCTGGCGTGTAAAATAGTTTTAGGCTTAAGTTACAGTGTTAAATGATGTAAAGAAAATTATTTTAACTATTAAGTAGTCTTACAAATATTTTATAAGGCCAATGAGAGACCTATTAAGGTTTAGTGCCTTTTGATTTAGGATTAGGTAGCTATAGATAAAAGTTATTTAATTGTTGTATATTTCAGTTGCTTGCAGCTTGTAAGGAAGAAGAAAAAAAAAAAGAAGCACTTAATAAAGTTTCTATCTAATAACTGATGCTTATGATAGAAAGCAAAACAATTTACACAGTCTGTAGCTCCACAGACCCTCTTATTATCCACACAGCCCCAAATTATGGTCACTTTGTACATGTTGATCTGTTATCTTGAACAAAACCTGCTCCGTGATAAAAAATGAACTTGAAGCTTCCCAGCTAATGTTAATGTTGTCAGAAAAAAATAATTCAATTTGGAGGAGCAAAGCGTCTGCAAACTTCTGAATTTTCATCTGAAATTATAAGATGAAGTATCAATGGTAAACATAATTACAGCTACAAATGCATAAGCACACACACACACACACACACACGCACACTGAACCCCATGACTGAGAGGGCCATTAAGATGATGTGGCAGAACCACTCAATCAGCAAATTGATGAAGTGTAAAGTTATCAAAGATCTAAACCCGGAATTTATGTGTGTATATGCGAGTGCTTTTTCTATCCTTAATCTTTTCAATGAGTGATTCTGCATGCTTCCAGCGCGCATGTATGCACGTGCACCTTCTTTGAGCCATCTTTGTCCTGTTTCTCCATGTGACCATGTATCCACTATGATGATTACACAAACCACCATATATGTTTGTGTAATAGCTCTATTCCTCCATATATCCGGTTCTCCCTGTGAATATCTTTAAGGCCTTTCCATGGGGTCTGTCTAAGTGCCATTGTGGTGAGAGGGAAATGAACATGGCTTTACAAGCTGAGCCCACCCGGAGCTTTAATTAGAAGGAAATCATTGGAATGAGCTCTGGCTGCAAGCGGTCATATCAGCCTAACCCTCTGGAGCAAATAAGCTTTACCTAATGTTGCATGTTGTAGCTTTCTGTTTCATTTACTGCTTAAAAAAAAAAAAGTGCACACAGACTAGTAAACAACCACAAATATCACTACAGTTACTCTTATTCTCTCAATCCTCCAACTAATTCTCAGCAAAACTTGTCCTCTAACCAGCAAATTATATCCTCAGTGTTCACATAAACCCTCAACAGAAAATCTCTTTACTCCTCAGTGACGTGATTGTAATGAGCTTTGATTGACTGCGAGGGGGCAAAATGGGGAGCATGCACCGCTTCCCACGCAGGAAAATGCAAGCTGGTGCTGATTAGAGCTCCTGATGCTGAGGGTGGGAAACCCCTCGGTTTGAGTTGGGGGGGGTCATAACTCAGCACTTGGCGAGGAAGAGCCAAAGCCGCATAATTTAATTTGTCTGTGTAAATATATTGAAAAATAAAAACAACCTCAGAATGCAAATGCTTATAGATATTCCTCATGAGGCTACGAGTGACTGTTTATTTGTGAAGAAGAGACGTGACGCACAGCGCAGGGGCAACTGAAGACCAGATGCTCCCATTAATTAGATGTAATGATCACACAAGCAATAACTAAGAGGGTTGACAGAGGGAAGAGTTTATAATCTATGAGTGGTGACTAATTAACTCATTTGGATGTGTGGTATAAAGCCAGACCTCTGAATCTATTAGTGAATCACCCTGCCAGTTTTTTCAAGCAGGACAGATCAATCTGTATCTGTGAAGCCTCTTCGCTCTTCTACTCGCTAACCTCCGTGTGCTGCTGCCCGTCATAAACGCCTCCGTCTACGGCAGTGCACTCGTAAGCTGCTGTGTGAAAAAGCAAAAACGCAGCCGAACCTGTGCTTTTTAATTCTTCTAGACTTACCTTCTGTTTCCGCCTCTCCTTCCTCTTGTCCTCTGTGTCCTGAAGCATCTTTTCTCTCCACAGGTCAAAGAAATAGGATGGATTGGTGTAGAACTTTAGACCCTCCTTTCCATCGTCTCTGTAGACGAGCAAAAGAAACCAAGGAATCTGAGATTCGTGATTAGCAAATTTCAAATTAAAGCTCATTTATTTTCCTCTGAATCCCTGTTGGGGTATGTAACCTTTCATTTTTTAAAAAAGAAACATCACTTTCTTTTCTTTAAGCATTTACTGCTCCTAAAACTTATTTTCATTTTCAGCGAATCTGCTCGCTAATAACTGGATTAAACATTTGATCTATTAAACACAGTGACAGCTTTTAATGTTTTCCTCCCCGTAATTTTACTAAGACAACACAAGACCAATTAAAGCAGAATATTCTAATGTTTAAGGAGCTAAAAACCAAAAAATATTTTGCCATCCATTCCTGAAAACTGTGACCCAAATATCAAAATACTTGCAGGTTTTATTTTTATATCTCCTGAATAATTGTTTCAGTGCTTCACAGTGTAGGCTGGCAAGAGTGAGAGGAGGCACAAGACAAACTGCAACAAAAAGTCATTATTCTGAATTATTTTTTTATTTTTTTATTTATTTTTTTATGAAGAGTTTCCAAAAATGCGGGAGCTGCAGAAGTTGAACATCACTGAAACTCAAGAGCAGAGGATGAAAAAGGAGGGTAATGTTTATTTGCTTGTGCCCCTGCTCGTCTTTGTCTCTGTTCCCTGTGAAAACAAGCACTTGTCATGAATAATAACTAATGGTGTGTGTTATCATTCATTCCCAATTCAACTCTCATTCTCTTTCTGAATTCCTCAGTAGCATTACAGAAGGGCACGGTGGCTCGTGGTGACTGGACGAGATCAGTGCTGCGAGTATAAGGAGGGAAACATAAAGGGACATCTGACAGATGCAGATAGTTATCACATAATATCATTTCCTCTTGACAAGGAAGTAATCATACACAGGTGCCCCCAACATGCCGCCTGGAAATGCCATTTGATATCAGTATGGGGTACGACTAATTTGCTCTGCTGAGGTCTTTGTCCAAATAAATTCAAAAAAATATTTCACTGGTGTTTAACTCATCCGTCCAAAATGTTTTTAAAATAAATGATTATTGTCATCTGCCCTTTTTTGTAGATTGCTAGTAAACATGGAATCTTTCTGGCATGTAGTCACCAATGACTCTAAATACTACTACTACTATGGTTTCGTTTATCATGTTGTTCTTCATTCTCTCCTCGCTAGCAAAGGCAAAGCTGTATTTACGTATTATCACCTATCACCTGTTCATGTGCATAGCTATATTTTTTGAAAATGTGTGTCTAACACAAACCTGTATCATCACACTAATAGAGTAAGGTATCCACATATAGAGCCAAGCCGAAAAGTGACATGAGGGTGAATTAGAATTGCGTAGCAGCTCATCTGGCTCAGTTTACAAGTCACTGCCCGTAAGACAGCAAATGTGACTCTGGCCTCGAGCACAGTTTGGATGAAGTCCCATTTGGGTAATCTCTGTGTCCAAGTTCCTTGTGAATTATAGAAGGATAGACAGACAAATGACAGATGCCTGGCTGTAGAATTAGCTTGTCCTTCATTCGGATGAGTTAAAACCTCCACGTGTGAAAGTATGTGTCCGGATATTGATACAGACCCAGAGAAGAAATATGAGCTTCTGAAGGCTACTCAAGAGAGAGTATCCCCATGATGAGATACCGAGTGAATGCTGAAAAGAGAACTCTTATTTTTAACCTTTTAAACCTCGGCCAAACCAGGAGCAGGAACTGCGTCGGCTGAGGCTGTGTGTCCAGACCGTTCGGTAGTCCTAACGTGAACCTGTGAGCACTTGCATTCACCTGCTGTTGCCCACGCCTAGGGAGTCAATTATTTCATGTTCATGAAAAAGCGAGGCTTCAGAAGGCAAGAGTGGAAAGTTTAATGATATGCAACACAATAAAGGGAAGAAAAGCTTCTGCGGTGTGCACTGCAGGTCCTCTTTAAGAGTTAAAGTAAATTATTATGCCTGCTATTTTTTTGTGTAGTTGAGGTGCATGTTTATGTTGTGTATGAGAAAGAGAAGCTCTTTTCAGGGTGGATCTGAGAAGTAACGGCATAAGGAAATATCCTAGGGAGCCTCTTAGTAGAGAGAGTATAAATACAGGGGAAAAAAAGGGGGTGGGGGAGGAAGGACAAGAGGAGGAGGGAGAAATCTAACAGCAAAGCAAATTCAAAAGATCCCAAAATATGGCCAGATTCTAATTAATTAAACAGAAGAATGAAATCACCACCCATGACAATCCTAATCATTAAGCCAGTGCTGATGAACAAAAGATAAATAAATAAATAAATAAATAAATAAAAGCAGCTCCAGATGACTCCAATGACTGTAGATGCCAGTCTTTAGGTCAAAGGAACATCTAGTAGAGAAACTGTTCTCCATATAACGGCAGTTACATCGAACACACTATTGGACTATGTGCCCAAAGCTACCCTATCACTTACTGGAAAGTTGAAATTATTTTTTCAAACATTAGCTGTTAACCTCTTAAAATAATAAATGAGAATAAATGAGAATTCGTTTTCTGCTAGCGTGACAGCAAAGTACTTAAGCGAAGCAGAAACCTGTACCCGGCTCTCCCCCGGTCTAGGCCACGTCAAGGCCCATGGGTTAAAAGCACAGCAGTGACGAGGTTTGTACACCTCAGCCTACCTCTCTCTTACAGTGCACGCATCTCTATAAGCACATCCACCAACAAAGAGATTATGTTTGGCTTTTAACCTTTTTTGCAAGTGGCCCTGTCAGGGGGAAAGCATTAGATAGAAAAGGAGGGGAAAAGGTGAGTGAAGAGTGAGGATGGAAAAAAAAAAAAGGAACAAAGTGAGAAGGTCATAAAATAGAAGAGAGAAAGTGCTGCCCAGCAGAACTTTTTATGGATTATTCATCTTTAAATGCCTCGCTCTTCTTGCTCTCTTCGCCCCCTACTTGTCCACAAGAGCCAGGAGAGATGCCTGGTGTCAAGGACTGACAAGCCTGCCAGTAATAATAAATTTTTTTTTAAAAAAAACAGTGTCTTCTTGAGTTACACTTTAAAGCCAACCCAAAAAAACTGTCCAGACACAAACCACACAAAATAATGTTTAACTATTTATCCATTCTAAATTTAAGTAAAACTGCCACCCACTTGAGTTTACAGATATCTTAGTCGGGGTGCATTTTCTAATCGCTCTGTGTGATGGCTTACTGTGAGCATCAGTGTCTTGTTTAATGAAAGCTTTTATAATGGTAGGCACAACCGTAATACGAGTGAATGGGCCGAATGAAAGCTGTAATTGAGGACCGTTTGGGTACATTTTGCTGACACAGTGGGGTGCAATCAGCCTCTTCTGGTGCCCATCAATAAAATACGAGCGCATTAATATTTTCCGCTCTCCAGAGACAGAAAACACAGGGTAAACTTCTATTAACGGGAAACATGCAATTGTAGGAACAACCCCTTCTTTTGCAAACCATTTCCAGAATGCTAAATTAAACATGTATTATAATTGTAAAAAATACAAATAAAAAATACTGGTGGTTGCCAGTCCCGCCCTTTAGACTCCTAGTAAATGCACCTGTGATATCAATTTGAAAATCTTAGGTGACATGTTTTCATAAGATTTTCAGAAAACTCGAGGTCAACATCACTGATATTCATATTTGTGTGAGATTTTTAGGAAATGCACCTATGGTATTCATTTAAAAATCTTGAGTTATCGTGTTCACAAAGTTGTGTCACACACTACCCCAAGCCTATTCAAATGGCGGCCCAGAAGCAACCTGCGAGTGGCAGAAACACAGAGAAAACGCAAAAAATTAATTAATTAATTAATTAAAAAAAAAAAATTTAAAATTCCCACAGCATAGTGTAGACTGTGAATGCAACACTCCCAGTAGCCTAGCAATATTTAACCCACAATGCACCGTGATGTAAACATATTAAACAATCATCGTAATATATGATGCGACAACAGCATGTCTTTCTCACTCCAAAAGCGCAAAATTGACAATGAAAACTGTCGGTTTAACCCTGCCTGGACTGACAAATACTTTTACCGAGTTTAATAATCTTACAACCGGAGTTGTACTACCATGGTGAGGGTCCTGTACAGCCCAAGAGAGAGCTGCAGCATCTTCCCTTCGTGTTTGCTTCTTGGCGAAGAAGAAAAGGCCTTTCACAGATTCTGAAACAATGAAATACTGCATGCTGGCCGTGGTGGATGCGGTGAAAAGTGATGAAAAAATTAAAGTAAGTGTGACATCTGCTATTAAAAACGTACCCCTGTAGGACAGTTCAAATATTCTTAGAGTTGAAGTTCTGGCGTCAGACGAGTTTGAAATGCTGTTAAATGACCTGAAGAAAACTGATAATGCACAGTTGTGCGTATATGTCCGTCTTTTGGATGGGAAATTGCTCGGCTTACTACCGTTAGAGGGACACACAGCTGGCGAAATAATGTTTGAGAAGATTTAAGCTCTTTTTGAGGAAAATGGTCTGGATATGAAGCGTGTCTGTATACTTGTGACGGATGGGGCTCCATCCATGGCAGGAAAAGTGAGTGGTCAGCGAAATATTTATTTTAATTTGAAAGGGAATTATCAAAATGTTTTTTTGTTATTATTATTATTATTTCAAATGTGCAAAAATAGTTTAGTTATAGCTCCCTTTTTTTTAAATGGACCTTTTGGTGTGCATTTGTGAGAGGTCACCAGATTTACAGCGGAAAAGGAATAAAAAAAAATTACTTGTTTTTCCAGTACAGTTGTGTGGGTTTGAAATTGATCATGATCTGCTGCTTACTGGCTTCAAAAAAAAAAAAAAAAAAAAAACCTGGCCCAGATAAATTCCTCGGTTTGAAAATCTGGCCCAACTAACTTCGTAGTTGAATAGCCATGCACTACCCGCTTGCCCACTTGGTGGGATGATGACAACACCCCATTACCCCATCAGTCTTTCATGGTTGAGAAGTAAAAACCCCAATACAATAGAACCAGTTACAATGGTTTGCAAAAAGGATCACAGAGTCAGTGAAACTGGCTGGATTCAGACCTGTAGGGTGTGAGGATGTTGAGCGGTGGGGGCTGCTCGCAGGTGTGGTACGTCTCCTGCAGTGGGACAGGCAGAGACGTGCGATCAAACAGCTGCTGGTCCTGAACAGTAGAACTCCTGAAGGCCTTCCTCATGGTGATGTCCTGAAGAGACACTGGGAAAGGAGGGACAGATGGAGAAAAGAGAAGAGAGGGGAAGAAAGCAGGTTCTTTGTGAAGCATCTGCCACATGTATGTTTGCTACCTCTATGAAGGTAGAAGGAGAGACAGCATTTTAAGACCAACGCTTACTGCTGTTTGACTGTACCTGCCTAACAATGTTCAGAAAACACACACACACACACACATCCCAACCAACAGGCTCTTTGTCTCTCTCATGTCATTGATGAACACAATAATTAGCATCTGGTTCCGTCTCCTCATTATCATCATCAATCTGACATCATCAATCAAACAGTCACAATCAACATTACAGCAGACTAAACCTATTATAAACCACTAAGCGTCCTCCCTCAGGCTAACGCTACATTGCTGTCCTAACTGGTCGTCTTCAAGTCCCTTAAAGTAAACAACAACATGATGAGCAAGATAAGCTAGGCTAGGCGAAGCTAAGGTTGTCTCTCAGAAACCGTAGAAATGATTGCCCTTCTTTCATCCGGGAATAACTGACATTTTCAGAGGGCAATAAAAAAAAAATAACAGAAGAAAATCAATTCTGTACAGACGAAGCTCACAGAAAAACAGGCTGGAGAAAGCGCTAAAGGGAAGATGGGACACACACACACACACACACACACACACACACACACACACACACACACACACACACACCAATGCTAACCCTCAATCTGGTAAACAGAAAGTCTTGGAAAGAGATCTAGAACGTTGCAACTAGATCTGAATTATACATGAGGAAGTGACAAATGGATGTACTTTAATGGTGCCCAGAAGAAGCTCAGGAAAAGAAAAAGAGAAAAAAAAAAGTCATGGCACGGCAGACCAACAAACATGACAGAACGAACGTACAATCTAAAAAAACACTGCAAGGAAATCACTTACAGTCATTTAACCATTGCCTCAGCAAAATGAGATAAAGCCCAGTAAGGGTCTACTAACACAATTCAGTCCTCTACATTGCAGCAATGCAGCTGGATAATGACTTCCACAGACTGTCAGTGTTGTGACATACCAGCCACCTGAGGCACTGAAGTATCATTATGAACAAACACCATGAGGGAGCTGAGCTTTCGTGAGTAACACTCTGCAAGGGAGATAGGAGGCCATAGAATGCAAGAGGGAGATAATAAAACGACTTGGACACACCAGAGCCGGTATAATGGCAACAGGGGACAGACAGAGACGGAGAAAAGATGTACCAACAGTAAAACAAAGAGCAGCAGCTGACATGAAAGAACCATTCGTAAGAAATACTGGCAAACAAATGGTGAAAAGAGAGGAAATTTGAAGAGAGAAAAGACCTAAAACTAACATGGGAATGTGCAGCGAAAGAGAAGGAGGGGGCCGTATTAAAGAGAAAGAGACGGAGAGAGAAGATACATAAACACATCAAGTAGGATTTTAATAAGAGAAACAGAAAATATCCCACAGAAACCCGGGACCCAGAGAAGCACAGTAACCTGAGCAGAGCCAGAGGGTGGATTAAGCTTCAAAGACAGCACAAGGGAAAAGCTTTAACAGCCATTTATACTGGATACACACACACAGGAGGGAAAATAAAACATACTGCACACAGCATTTTGTCCCAAGTTAAACAGAAAAGGCTACAAGGTGACACTGAGGGGGTTGATCTGTCTTCTGTGGCTTCCTGCTACAAGATTTATGGACGGTTTATACTTATATTTACGGTTAATACTTGTACAGCTGCTGTTATTGTGTATATATTTAGATTTCTTCATACATTCTTATATAGTTCTATATTGTGTATTTTGTTGTACAGTTATTTTATTTTCAACTTTAATTTATATATTTTATCTTTATCTTATTCTTCCCAGTTAAATTTACCCTTCATTCTAATTTGTGTTGTACAGTTATTTCATTTTTAACCTTAATTTATATTTTATT
>NW_005187459.1:2162668-2164740 GCF_000239375.1 Pundamilia nyererei
GAGCAGTTGTCCAAGCATTTCACTACATATCGTACTGTGTATGACTGTGTACGTGACAAATAAAATTTGAATTTGAATTTGAATTTGAAAACTACATGCATTTTAAAATGTGCTGTGTACCTGCATGCATATACACATAGCATTTGGAGCACCTGGGTGGGGGGATCCCAGAGCTCATGATCAACTTAACTGTCATTTTTGTCTTATATGTCTAATACAAGTAGCTTTAAAGTTTATCCATATAAATTAACTCATGTACCTTACACATTCCCACTGACCTGTTGGCTTGCATTTAAAAGTGCACTCTATATGTATTTAGTGTTTGTCTATGCAACCTGATTAAACTTTTAAATAATGATTTTGGTTTATTACAACCTTGTTCATAGTTTTGACAATAGTTTCTCATCTTTATGATAAAGTACTACACCAAATACGATTATTCCGCTGATTTAAATACCTATGTATCAGTAGAACATCGTGTTAGCCAGGCATTGGCTGATGAGATGAGTCTCTGAATTCAAAGTTTGGGTGTTCTTACATCAATTTTGTGATGACAATGAAGAGCTGAGGTTGTATTTTGTATTTCCTCATTTTTTCCTGGCATGAAAGTGGGAATAAATGACAACAATAACATCGCATTTCTATCCATAAAACTTGAATTATGCATGGTATAGCATGATGCCATCAACTTGCCTAGCAACCACCTAAGAACAGACTAAAAATCACAGACCAAACATGGGCATGTACTTGCTACTGAAATCTAGGAACAATGTAGCAACGTTAGACTTGATGATCAGCTGAAAAAAGCAATTTAATGAACACAACACTGAACACAACTGCAGTAGCATGAGTCAGAGCAGGAAGTCCGTATGTAATGGATGTTTATGATTTACAGACGTAACGGTTAACTTCAAAAAAAGAAATATGAGTATGTCTAACTTGTGGGGCTTTTTCGTGTATATAATATTGTTGCCTGCCTGCTAGTATTAACTTGTTTGTAGCGATGCTGCAGTCATCAGCCTCCGCATATCTCCAGAGCTCGAAAAATAAGAACCCATGCTGAAAGAGAGATTAATCCTTTAAGATTTTAACTTGCGCTTGTGCCGGGGGTGTAATAATATACTTCAGTCGCTCCAAGATCAGACAGATGATAAGGATGATAAGGGCAAAAAAAAAAAAATCAAAGTCAGAGCTACAGTGGCATGACAATTTGACTGCCCACAGTGATCAGAGAAGAGCCAGGGATAATTGTAGGAGTAATGTTGAGATCTAAGAAATTAAAGTGCATTTTTCTCTAGCTGAAAAGGGAGAAGGTAAGGGATACAGACATGGGAAGGGTTATGAACATTAAAGTGATATTTTATTATTTTATACTTTAGTGATCCCTGTAGGGCATTTCTTTTTTGTACTACCCCTGTTCCACAGGAAGGTTAGGCTGAAAGTCAGGAAAGTGCACCATGAGCTGATGCCAGTACTCCCACTCCCCGCTTGCAAATGTACAGAAAAACCCCACAGAAAGGACTCTTATAGCCACATAACAGCCTGTGAGGGCCAGGTACAAGCAGTGGTCAAAAGGTGAGTGCCAATTTGGTATTGTTGTATGCTGAGCAAGAGCACTGTGCCCTGCTGCCCCTGTGAATTAAGGGAAGTGCATGAGGCTGTCAGATGGTGTGACAAGTAGGTGCAAAAGCGACAAATAAGTGAGAGGCAGCGCACAAGTCTGTGCCAGGACTCATTTGATGCAGCGTGAGGTGCTATAAACCTCCACAAAGCAATACTAGAGCTTCAGTGCAGATTACTACACTAATCAATGCGGGCAGAGAAACACAAGGCACACAAACACGCGTGCTCAGATGGATCTCTTAACATGAGCATTTACATCCTAATTACAAAATGTCATTTATTCAGCTGAACTACCAATTAGACCCATTTAACGAAGACATTTAGTTAATGTGAAAAATGTGAGTGTATGTATAGGAGAATAAAAGTAAATTAGTGAGAGATATAGTAAGAGAGAGAGAGTGTGTGTGTGTGTGTGTGTGTGTGTGTGTGTGTGTGTGTGTGTGTGTGTG
>NW_005187459.1:2164760-2192677 GCF_000239375.1 Pundamilia nyererei
GTGTGTGTGTGTGTGTGTGTGTGTGTCTCAATTGATGAGTGGCCAAAATGCTCTCAAACCTTGAAAGAACTGTTCGAGGGTTAAGATTTGGTTTTAGGGTCCGTGTAGGAATTGGGATATGGGGTCCTTG
The DNA here is from genome assembly GCF_000239375.1 of Pundamilia nyererei. Classification (NCBI taxonomy): domain Eukaryota; kingdom Metazoa; phylum Chordata; class Actinopteri; order Cichliformes; family Cichlidae; genus Pundamilia; species Pundamilia nyererei. The sequence continues at coordinate 2,164,891 of NW_005187459.1, forward strand.
CAGAGGCATAAGTAGAGTGTGTGTGTATACGTGTATGTGTGTGTATTAGGTCAAGCAACACCAGGTGCAGCAGACTCTGATCTCAGGATGTGAAGCTTCTTATCAGCAAGCCAGTGCTGGAAAGTTTATCTCCATCCCTCATATCTTTCTCTTAAACCGATAGCATCTGTCTAAAACACTTCAACTAAAGAGAGGTGAGGAAGTTCTTGTCGTTCACATACCCCTCCCTTCAGCTCCCCTCCTAGTTTCACGAAAATTATGTTTTCCCTCTTTCTTCATTTCATCCCCCTATCTCATAGACATGCAGTCCTATGCGCAGCAATACTAGATAAGAAAAGTCACAGGCCAAAGTGTCTTTTAGTATGCAGGCACGTCTCCCTCTGCTGTTGTACTTCAATGCAAATGTTGCCCTATATTTCCCCTTCTGCGCAGTTCTTCACACTCTTTCCTTTCCCTGATTCGGTTTTTGCTCCGTCTCTCCGCCTAAGCTTGTTTATTGTTTGTCCTCTGTCTTTCATTTTGTCCTTTAGTCAAATTTATCTAGAAGTTCTTCCATGTGCATAGAAAACCCTCATAAATTACAAGTGTTATGCACAGTTTTAGAGTAAACAGAGTGAGTCTTGTACTGCAGTGAGACAGACTGTTGCAGAAGAAGAACAAATAAAAGACACACGAAGTGCATGCCAACCATCTGAAATTCGTACTGGGACATCATGTTAGTATTCACAACTGCACTGTCAACTAGTGTGTACTAAGAAGAAAGTATAAACTGTTGAAGTCACCTTATCAGTTTGGGGTTGACTTCAGTAGGCTTTCACCACGGCTGCTTGCTAGTCATCACTCATAATGCTTTTGGGTGTGCAAATGCTCTTTTAGCATCTGCATAATTGTCTGAGTCTGCCTGAAGAAAAACTTTGTCACATGACCATGTCCCACTGGTTTCTACATAAATGGTGAGGCAGACCAGAAAAACCATCTAGTGCAAGAAATTGAATGCCTGGCAAATAAAAACATTTCATAATACAGTACTTTCAACACAAAAACAACACAAAACATAAACACTGACAGAATTATAGAAAACTGTCTATAATGTTACATTAAAATTAATAATTAAATTATACATGTAATTATGTCCATTTTTATTGCATTATTACTTGTTTTCTATTTTGTTTTTCCCCCCCGGTGTATCAGCCCTCACTTTTCAGCTGCTGAGGGCTGCACTTTTGCTTTCCTGTAAGCCTTTACCAGGGCTTTTATTCAAATCATCCATTCCTTCACAGAACCATTCATCCATCCGCTTATCCAATTCAGGGTCACAATGAGACCATCTTAACTGTCGTGGATGAGAGGCGGGATACACCCCATCGCAGGGTTAACAAAGAGAGACAAACAACAGCACATTCACATTTAGGTTCACCAATTCACCAAGCAAGCACATCTTTCAACTTTGGGACGAACCTAGAGTAATAATAATAATAATAACTTTATTTATAAAGCGCTTTCAAACAAAGTCAGCCAGAGGGGCCGATGGCGCGATATGGCAGCCTCGCTTCTGTCAGTCTGCCCCAGGGCAGCTGTGGCTACAACTGTAGCTTGCCTCCACCAGTGTATGAATGTGAGAGTGAATGAATAGTGGTATTGTAAAGCGCTTTGGGTGCCTTGAAAAGCGCTATATAAATCCAATCCATTATTATTATTATTATCATTATTATTATTATTATAATAAAGTGCTGTTCAACTATTTGACCTAGAGTAGACATAGAGAGCACCACACAAGCACCAAGAGAACATGCAAACTCCACACCGAAAGGTCCTAGCTAGGGTGGATTAGACCCAGAACCTTCTTGTTGTGAGCCAAGAAGTGCCACCATGGGGGATACATAAATATGTATACATAACAAAAGAAGAGGACATAAATGAGAAAAAAAAATCTGAACCCTCAATCTGAACATTATTTTCCCTGCGATTCTCAGGGATGTGTATACTATAGATCTGACCACTTGATACACTAAACACATTTAAACAGATGCTTCCTCTTACTATCTCGGTCTTTCCAGTCACAATGGGAAATGGAGACAAAAAAACAACAACAACAAATCGGAGCTTGGGAGAAAACAATTTAGCCTTTTTTTTAATGCTCTACCTTTATATACTCTGTACACATGTAGTACTTTGTAAAAGATAAAACGATAAAAATATGAGGAAAGATCAAAGGCAAGAACAAGAAAAGTGAGAGGAGTCAGGGAAGGTTAACAAGCAACTGAAAAAAACTGAAGTAAAAGAGAGAAAGGCAAATACAAAACGATCAAAAAAAATCATGTTAGAAAAGAAAACTGGTGATAGAGGAAATATAAACCATGTATAAAATAGGTACACAAGTAAACAGATGAGAAGTACTAATAGGGGAAGCGAGAAATGGAATAAGACGCCACATAAAGAAAAGTGCACAGGGAGTTGGGGTGGCTTTGTGGCCTTCCATAATGGCCCGCAGCCAGTGCAATGATATAACGGGGCCATTAAATAGGGGATACAGGTCATTAGTTTGGCTGGCTACAGTGATAGGGGGAAGAGAGCCTGACAGCACACAAATAGCATCCACGCAAGATGGAGGAAGAGCAGAGATCAATCAGAGAGATGAGAGTGAGGACAACAAAGACAGAGGGGTGCAGGGGGCAATGCAGACAGAGACGAAAAGGGGAGTGGCAACTGAGGTCTAAAGGGCAGAGTACCCTTTGAAAAGCCTGCAGGATGTGGGCAAGCTATGGGTGTGTGTGTGCGTGTGTGTGAGACTTAACATACTGTATATAAATTCATGTGATATAAAACTCTTTGACCTTAACCACTGCACCAGCAGTGGCACTGCATACATCACTATGGCCATTCCTTCATCCCACATTTCTCTGCGACCTTCAGCTGAACTTCTTTCAAGTCCCCTACTTTCCTTCACCCCTTTTCCTTACGATTTATATTGTATGTCTTTAAGCGGCAAAGCTCATTTAGACCCCTACAAGCTCCGTATGTACATATACACAGAAACAATAGGATGTGTCTGCTCGTCACAGGTATTATTAAACCAACATTTGCCATCCTCGGTGCGCAAAAGGTTTAAATTTAGCCCTTGGGTGTAAAAATACCAATTATGATTCAGTGAAAGGTGCTAATCTAACAAATTCCAAATATCTCATCTTATTTTAAGTACAGCTATAACACCATTAAGGTAACAGGGAGCAGTCATTATCACCCACCATTTATTTCATAAAGCAGTCATTCTCTTTCTGTCAGGTGCAGATTATGTATATTGGCAGAGTTGGCAGAAGTGCTTATTATGATATGTTATGCCTACCACAGTACACTTTTATGGTGTTTCCCTGCATCATTGCTAACCATGACCCCTCTGGTAAAGCTAATGTGAGATTGACTTTTTTTTTTTTTTTTAAACATACACTTTTTTTATTGTTTAAACCTCAAATCAAGAGTCTAAGAACTTAGACTCTTTGATGGTTCATTATTTAGACTACCATCACTATAGGCTACCCTGACCCGGGTGCCTGAGAACCATCACAAACAATTCAAGATCTGAAAACTTTAATATGAAAAACTCAATATTTCACATATTTACAAATCCTGTAATAATTACTGCAACACTGATTATGCCTGGCAAATTAAAAGTATTAGCACTGAACATGATGATAACTTAATCACAAATTACAGTATGTGTGCACTAAATTCAGTAGCACCAATTGCTAATAGCTCATAAAAGGTTTTAAATTGTCTCACAGAAACTTGTTGTGGTTTTGTGGACAGCATCTGTAAAATATAAGTGCACTCCTCTACCTTGCCTGTGCCCCATCCTCCACCCTATCTTTATTCCTTCACTGTCCTGATTTATGGTCCAATCCCTTTGTGCACTCATTCTCCTCTCCTTCACACCTCCTTCTCATGGCAACCACAAGGCGGAAACACACACTTGCCATATTACAAAGCAAGCTATGTGCTTACTCTAAAAGCATACAGTTGAACTGTGGTGTGTGTTTGACCATGAATAGGTAAAGAAAGAGGAAAGGGAGGGTCGTGTTTACAAAAACCCTAAAATCTTCGCACAACTGATCATCTTTCTGTTCATCTCCTGTGCAGTCATAGCATACTCGCTTAGTTTGCCGTTTATAACTTGATTTCACTAATCAGTTATTAACATATTACGAGAGAACAGTAAGTGTGGGCTTTTTGATTCAAAGACAACTTTCTCTTGGTAACAAATGAATACCGAGGAGCTGAACTGAGTGGGAAATCTCTGTAACCTGCAGAGGAGGCCATTTCAACCTGGCCCAGAAAATTCTGCGGTACAGTCCTTTTACACACCACTGGTTTTTGCTGCAGTGTCCTGTATTATGCACCCATCCCTCTATCCTTCCATTTTTCTTACTCTCCACCCCTCCAGCTCTCCCCCACCACCACCACCACACACTTAAACTGCAACTGAGCTGATTCTTATCCATTGTCTCTCAAGCCAATACTTTGAGCTAAAAGGGGATAAGTCAGGCTTGTATGTGAGGGGAGATAAGACCATGGACCACATGCACACAGCGAATAAAGACAAAATCATAATCACATATTTATCAACTCAATCACAGTAACATCACATGAACAGGAGCTAGTAATCTTTTACTTAAATGATACAAAGATTGACTTAGTTTTTTTCTTGGGTATTTCCCAAAGTAAATCCATAGATGTGTCTCTAAAATAATAAATATTTATAGTTCATACTCTGCAGGCTAAGACAGTGAACCTTTTGAGGAGTGCGTGTTAGCCCACACGTGTTTCCCCTCCAACCTCTGCACACAAAAACATCTCACTTCCCAGCAAAGACCTGCACAACAGGCTTCTACAATTAGATCACTTGCAATTATCCATTCAGCACAGATATTATATGCGGACATGCTCAGGATAAAGGGTGCAGACAGGATGGGGAACAGCTGTGAGGAGATGATGAAGGGAAAAGGTGAAAATGGTGTTGATTAAAAAAAAGAAGAAGAGTTTAAAGTGATTTGGTTAATGTCAAGGTATCATTGCACGAGTGGGAAAAGAAAGAGACCAAAGTGAAGATTGGAATGTGCAGTCTACCGTCTATCTGTGTTTAAAATAAAAACCTATAATTCTGCACAAAAAACGAACCAATTCATTGCCTTGTTTAACAAAAAAAAAAAAGTCTCTGGTTGCATTCACAGAAAAGTTATAAGTGAGTACAACTGAGTGAGCATTTTACCGTCTCTGTCAGTGACAAGGCAGCAGTTACAGTAGCATTGTGCAAAGCCGTAAACACACCGCTGGCCCACAGGAAATCGATATGGCGCCTTGGAGCATGGTATTATACTGCTATGATTCTCTCCCCTTTTAGGTTGCAATGCATTCCCCACTAGATACCCTATTGTGTCATCCTGCCTACCCTTTCTCAGGATAACCTAGATTACCTGACAGTCCCACAGATGATCACATTCCATTTTTGTTACTGCTAACAGAAGCTACAGTCTAACCACTGGATTTCTCCTCACATAAAAACTTTATTGGGTAAAGAAACTTTTTTTTATTACTGGCCTGGGTTTTCACCACCGGGAGGGTTGGAAAATTTGTGTTTAATATTAGTGGAGGAGATTCAGTTTAATCATCCAACAGGCACATTTACACATACACAGAGCTGTCTTACAGACACACAAATCAAAGTAAGAGAGACAAAATCAGAAATTCAAAAAGAATGGGATGTGGTGTGTGAAACGGCTCGTGTGGATACAACACTCACGTTCCTCTTCTTTGGGGTCCAGCTGTGTGACACTGATGGAGAGGCGGTCCACGCGCTCCTGCAGGGAGTTGACCCGGAAAGAAAAGGAGTGTGCTTCATTGAAGAGCTCTCCAAATAGGTCCTCTGCATATTTACCTAGGCACACACAGAATTGAAAAACAGAGATGAAAATAAGTACTGAAATGGACTGAGTAGCTTGATTAAATATATTTATTTTAAAGATATTAAGAGCCGAAAGGTATTCAACTGGTGGCTGTGGAGGTAATTTTTATGTAAAGTGAACTTCCTGTTGCACTTAAGAAACCAGATGAGATGATTTAAACTTTGTGACAAGGCTGCTGGAAACAACCATTAGAAGATCAGCAACAATACTCAGATAGGCTGTGGTGTTTAAATGACACTCAGTTTCTTGGAGTGTGTCTTCTGCATACCGTGGCTATAATGAGTGGGTATTTGAGGTACTGTTTCTTTCCTTTTGGCTTAAAACAGTCACTGTCCTCTGACAGTCAGATAACTGACGCTCATTGGCTAATTTCTCTTTTTTGGACCATTCTCCGTAAACCCTAGAGATGTTTGTGTGGGAAAATTGCAGTTTCTGAAACGCTCGCACCAGCCCATCTGGCACCAAAAGCAACACCACCTTTCACTTAAATCATCTTCCTTCCCCATTCTCTATTTTCCACTGAAGGCAATGGATTGTTTTGCAATTTTAAAGAAAAATGTGCAAATCTTCTCCAAAATTCAGTGGATTCCCTCTTTGTCTCTGTTCAACTGCTTTACCAGTTTTCATGGAATTTGGCACCATAGCTTTTGCATAGTTTTTCTGACAGACAGACAGACGTCTTTCCTTTGCCTGAGCTGTGCAGTTAATGATAGTAGGGGAAACACTGGCTCACTGGTGAGGTGGAAAGCCATTAGGGACATAAAGGTGCTGCCTGACTGCTTTGAAAGAGACGTAAGCATTGATGTGTGATAACAAAATTTAATTTAAAAAAAGAAAGAAAGAAAAAATGGTGTAGATTAAGCCAGAATGATAAAACTATTACTTTCTGCCAACATTTTCTTTATGCTAATACATTTCAGCCAGGTTCACTTATACATCAGCGTACATCCCAGTTTCTGCCCTACTAAATGTAGGCAGTGATTTTACATTATCACCCACCATTTATTTCATGCACTGAATTAATTTTTTAGCTTCTATAAAATGAAGTGGATTCATGCCATGGCCTGTGAGTCATAAACATATGCTGCAATATGCAAAATGTTTTCTCAAATTTCCCAGCACGAATGAATTCATCACAAACTATGGCGACCAAAATATACTGCGAATGAGATGATTTACACTCAGGCATGTTGGTAGATTTTTAGAGCACATACTACTTAAACTAGAATTGTGTACAGTGCAAATATCTCAGTCTTTAACTATGGAACAACCTCACTGCCAATATAAACAAATTTCATAAAAGTTATTATACTTAAAGGAAGCAAGTCTGTGTATGTATAGTGTGCCGTGTCTGTTTAAATTATGAAAGAACACATGTGTCTGTACACGAGTGTCCTCAGTTTACTGACTGAGGCTGCTGAGCTGGCGGATGACGTTGGCCAAGGAGATGTTAGTCACACATTCCAGCTCGTTCTTGATGTTTCTTGGCAGCACCGTGTGGCACAGGTGCCTGGGCTCGATGGTGCGCTTCACCAGCGGCATCCTTCTGCTGAGAAACCGCTACCTGATAGAGGAAGGGGGGGCAGAAAAAAGAAAGAATACAAAACTTCAGTGAATCAATTCTTGTCATAAATCTACTTTTGCTATTTATTACACCTTCAAATATAAGAGGTACAGAAAACGCAGTCTTCACTCACACCCCGACTGAGAGAACGAGAGAGATGGGCTGCAGGGTGAATATGAAAAAGGACACGTATAGAAATGGAAATAACTGTGGAAAAGGGTCTCAAGTAATAGAAAATGCAGAAAAATAGGACACAAGTAATGTTTTGACATTGCCAATAGCCATGTTGCCTCATCTGTTTCACTGACGTCCCGCTGTCTTGTTCTTTTCATCATGCATAGCCTGCATAACACACCTCAGCACTTTGTCTGCCCACTCAACCATGCTAATGGCATTAAGGCTGCACTGAGAGCTGCTAAGGCTCACATCTCCTCCTGTCAAACTAACACAAAAAAGAAGGACAGCTGGGTAAAACCACAGAACACAGCGATGATACACACCCACGACTACTCACTGTTGTGTCACCTAAAACACCCTTTCACCCCAAAAACTATACGAGAGGTGTTAAGCAGTACAAAGGTATAAAGTGTAACACGTGGAGTATGCTTAAAGTTCACTCCGTTTATCTTGGTTTGTCTTTGACTCATAACCTGCCGGTGAACAGGTTTTCTCCCACAAACAACCCCTCCCCTCCTGCTGCACCCAAACCAGGTCATTTCATTTCCCTATTAATACATTCACTATTAAAGCGCATGAGTGCAGTCATTCACTGAAGTTTATATCTTTACAAACACAGACAGGTGTTTGACTTTGTTTTTTATTCTTTATATTTAATAGAAACACTGCTGGGTAAAAGTCTTGATACACCCTACGTTTCTTTATATTTTTGCTAGGAAAATTAGAAAAATTTGGAGCAACGATTTTCTCAAAAACACTGGGAAATACACTGCATGCGGCAAAAACAGAATTTGAAGAATTCTAACAAGATTGAATATTTTTTATGACCGCCTTTAGTCTTCAGAACAGCCTGAACTCTCTTAGGCAAGCTTTGTTGTCATTTTCAAGAATAGCTCTCCAGGTTTCTTGAAGGACATTCAAAGCGCTTCTTTGGATTTTTGGCTGCTTTTTGTTTCGTTCTCTTTCAAGATGATCCCACACTGGTTAAGTAATGCTAAGGTCCAGGTTTTGGAGAAGCCAATCAATGACTGATCGTATTCCATGTAATAAAAAAGAGACCAGTAGCTAAACATAGCCATTCGCTAGCATGATACAAATTGCCATATATAGGAGTTATGAAAATAAGGAGGAAACAAGGACCAGCAATAGCAAGTAAAGAGGGCTTAATGCATGTCTCCCTTAGTGACCAATATGTGCAATTTCTTAAAGATCAAGTACTCAGATGAACCAGCGGACCAACTGACAGGTTTGGTAAATGGCCTGTATTTGTATAGCGCTTTACTATTCCCCAAGGACCCCAAAGCGCTTTACACATCCAGTCATCCACCCATTCACACACACATTCACACACTGGTGATGGCAAGCACTGACAGAGGCGAGGCTGCCAGACACTGGCGCCACCGGGCCCTCTGACCAGGTATGGACAGTGATTGACATGTGATGTTTCCAGTGCCCCAATATATTATTAGAAATGCTTCCATCATTGAGGAATAATCACAACTCTTCACTGTAACCATAGAAATGTAAGACCAGAATGTATCCTGGCTAAGGATGGTAAGATGAGAGCGAGAAGGTCCAGAAAAGACTGTGCTGAGGTGAGTCATCTAGGAAGCATCTTAAATGGGAGCATCAGTGTCCATAAAAGGAAAAACCAACAACATGTGCCTCTTTTATGTGTTGCTGAAATGGTTTGAAAGAAGAGTGGAAGTGATGTTAAAATGACACAAACCCAAACATGGTGCCAATCTCTGCCCACCACTAAAATAACAAGAGATCCTCTCCACTTCAGAGATCCTTTGAGTGTACACACACTCACCATCCTCCCCTCACTGGGAACAACTCTTGACACAATGGACACTTGTCAGAATCCAGATGTCTTCAGAATATCAAATCTACCTGCCAGCTGTTACTATGTTGACCTTTAACAAGCAGGCAGAGCAGTACTACCCAAAGTAGCATGTAGGAAGATCATCTTGAAATGCACATTTCCAAGGGAAACGCATGCCATAAACTATATTCTCATATGAAAAATATTTGCCACTTGAACATTTTGAATGTACATTCAACTCTGTTTAGCTTCTACTGGTTGTCAGACAACTGGCTCAAACCTAACCCAAATAATTCAACACCTAGTCTGAGGCTTTTTACTTTACTAAAGATTAAACAAATGAGCCATAAAATATAAATGAATTAATTCATTGCTAAGAGGCTCAGAAGTGCTGATAGGGCTAGGCAGATCATGCCTTTCTCCCGGCTTCTGGTCTTTGTGTTATGTAAAGCTGCCCAGCTGCTGCTGGCAGCTTTGTAAAGACTATGAGTCCACTTTTCAAAATGTCAAACTCTTCATGTCCAAAACAGTAATATTTGTCATCTTAATTTATAGTCTCTTCTGAAAATTAAGCTGCATCTCCCTAAACGTTCCTTGTCAGAACTCTTTAGTATGAGTGCTGTGCTCCTTAAAAAAATAACTCCATCTCTTATGCAGTTTTCACATCAGAAATCAATAACACATTTATTTATCTATCTATCTTTAATTCGTTTATGTGCAAAGTAAGTCACTTTAGATTGTATATACTCAGCATATCAGAGAGGTTCAGTGAGAAAATGGGCAGACACGCTCACACACAGACGTGCACACACACACACACACACACACACACTTTGTAACATGTGGGTTTATTTCAAAAGGGAAGTTAGTAAAAAAAAAAAAAAGAGTTTAAAAAAAGCTACATTTTTTTTAGTTATTAAAATGACCTGTGAAATTATAAAAAATACTGAGTTAAGTTAAATGAATCTGGGAGAAAAAAACAAATTCAATGAATTTAAAATACATACATACCTGGATAAAAAAAAACAAAAAAACAATAGGACACCAACAGTCTTCAATTGGCCTTCCCAGAGCACAAAACTCAACATTGCTAAAGTGTCGGATCTCCTTGAACAGCCAAAGAAGAGATCTGAACGTCTTTCAAGAAGCCTGGCGAACTATTCCTGACGACATCTTAAAATAAATGACAAGAAAGCTTGCCTAAGAGAGTTCAGGCTGAAGAAGTTGAAGAATAGAGATGGTCACATCAAATATTGACTTTCAAGCTTGGTAGAATAGTACAAATTCTGCTTTTGCCTTATATATTTTATTCCCTTATAGTAATTTTCCTGGCACTAAAAGAATAAAGAATAAACAAGGGGCTGCTCAAAACTAAAACAACTGTTAATTTATATTAAATAAATCAGAAAAGGCCAAGAGCCTATATGATTTTTTTATTTTATTTTTTTAAAATGTGTTGTCCTTTTAACAACCTTCCTTCTAACCAATCACAAGAGTTAGTTTTTTTTAAGCTGACAGAGAACAGGTTTGTTTAAAGGGGGGATTAAAAGCAAACAGTGACAGAATATTAAGTTTCCAGACAGCAGCGAAATAACACTGAGAAACAGGAGAAACAAACAATTTTTGGCAGAGGCGGGAGGCATGCACAATCTCAATATTAGTACTTTTATTTTCATCTGCCTTTTTAAACAAGTACGGCAAGGATGACAGACTTGATTTTGATTGTATCGAAAACAAAGCAGCAGTAGATAAAACCACACAAAAAAAAAAGCACAAAAAAAATAGATGGTAAGTGATAATACTGATCCTTCTTGGTGTGGGCATTTCAAATAGTAGACACTAACAGTTTTCTTTGCTCTCAAAAACAGATTTATGAACGATTTAAAAATACTCTGCTCAACGATTTGGTCAAACTGAAGCGGTTATGAATTCCAGTGTTTCAAAGTCACCAATAAAAATCAAAGTCAATGAAGAGATTCACTTCTCTTATCTAGCTTTAATCTTGTTTTCCAATAAACACGGACAGAAGGAGTGTTGATCTAGTACAGGCAGGCAAGGTTACTGCATTAACTTAAAATAAGTTGGCACATCATTAGTAAGTAAACACAGTTAACTTCACATTGCCTTGCTTTTCAGTCAGTGTCTTGCCGCACTGCATGAGCTTGGATTGTGATGAATGACTGCAGCATACAGTACATACTGCCTGCTGACAGGATATGAAATAATTTAGGACTGCCGTCCATGATGGAGGAAGATATTCTCTACCCACACATGATTACTCACAAACTGCTAGCACACACACTTTCATTCTGCGTTTTTACACTTACGTTTCCATATTATATGGTGGCATGATGATCTAAGTATATGACAGCATTGCTGCTGTTAGAATTTCTTCAGTCATATATACAATCTTGGTTGTGATCAAGAGATAAATTGGGAAAATATAAGAGAAGAAAAACAAAGAAGGGCTGACGGGACAACTGCAGGGCACTAAGCTCAAACATATTCACATTTAGAAAACTAACAAAACTATAAATATTGTCCTGAATGAGATAAGGGGTTTGATAACAGGTCGGTCACGCTAGAGTAAAAATTAGATGGCATCCTCCTTGTGACTAGGAAAAGTTGGTGGTTGTTTTGACATTGCATTGAAATGGTTCAATTCCTACAAAAAGTGCTGTAGTAACGGCATTACTATTTGCACGGGAACATCTAAATTTCTGTTTCAGAGCTATGAGGTTGTGGATAGACACTGAATATAAGTAGTTAATGTCCATTTCTGTGAATGTTGATGGCTATTTAATCACACTTAATGGCAAGATTATCACAAACAGGCTGCATGTAATTGCTAACTTGACCTCATTCAATCACAAACTGATAGCAGACTGACTTCATACTATTGCGGGTTCATTACAGTCTTGATTCACCAAACTCACTTTAAAGATAGCAACTGACTGCAAGTGGTCGCAGACCTGGTACCCAGTTTCAAAGGCAACGAGATCACAATTTCATTAAAGACGGTCACAGTAATTATGGTCATGCTGTGGCCTCCAAGCAGTTTTTCCAAGTGTGCCACAAAACTAACATTCAGATTAAATAAAGAACTCAAACATGGTGATTATACTCTGGAGTATAGAGACACTATAGACAGAAAATTATTCTTGTTATAGTTCTTCGAAGTCTGACTGAAGTTTGCCTGCAGGGCGCATGCATAGTTAGTGTAATGTAATGTAAAATCTCAGCATATGAATCAACCTAGATGCTTGCTCAGAGACTTGCACTGGGTGAAATTTACGTCACACAGGCCCAAGCAGAGCCCATAAAAACAGCTGCGTTAACGACAAACCACCGAATAGGAGATTTATTGAAACACCCCCCCCCCAAAAAAAAACAATACAAAACAAAGCAAAAAAGTGCTCAACACCCTGTTAAATAATGAATGCTCATCTTGAATGGTTAATCTTATGAAAAGGATTGAAGCATTTTCAAATCTGAGAGTCAACGGTGTGCATTTTGTGGGATAAAATGCTATAGGCATACGGATACAGTATATTTTGTTGTCATTCAAGCCCTGAGGAGATGATTGTCCTAAAACTGAAAGGCAAAATTGTAGGTTCAGCAGAAGAGATCATTTCTATGGAGAAAGTACAGTTCACACGACAGAAAAATTATTGTGTGTGCATTTTTCTGTTTCAGATTTGGTCTTTGTAATGTGTGGCATAAGCACAATGAGTTGCAAAATCTAAAATCTTGTAATTATCTTAGACTTTGATTCACTTTTACGTCTAAGTATCAAAGTATCGAAATAGTTTTCACACAAGTATTCTTAGATTTTTGACAATGCTGCACAATAGCTGTTCAATGAAAGAAACGTATGTAGATGACAAAACTGACAGCTCATATTAAGGAAATATTACACTGCTCCATTTTCTCTTTTATCTTGATTCAATCAGGAAGACACTGGATAGGTGTTTGAGAGAGTGCCACGGTCTCTCTATACTTTTTCTCTATTGGGATGATTACTACACATATACGCACACAACAAATTAACATTCATGTGATTTTACTTCCCCCCCCCATCCCATCTACGGACTAGTCAATCCCTGTCAGCACACCCTTTGGCACTCTGCTACTACTTTTATGGCTCATTCATCTTGATGGGAGGGCGCGGGGGGTGCTTCCCGCTGTCACCTATCACCATAGCAACAGCTGCAGTGGGATGTCATCGGTCACTTTATAATATCGCACGTTAGGCGGGGGGCAGGAAAAGGGAAGAGGAAGTGAATGGGTCAAGATCACAGTGACACTTCACAACAACGATAGCACTTGATGAATAAATGCAATATGAGTGGGAGAACAAGCCAGAGATCAGGGATTGCTCATCCATTGTGTACAGGCACAAAGTGGGGTGAGGGACGGCACATGCCAGGAGAGAGCTAGGGGCCTCCTCTGGTGCAGCTCGTTGCACCCGAACAATGAGTCCAACTGAAGGCTCTAATGAATCCTAATGGAGTATTTACTCACTCACACTGCAGCACAATATAGCTCCCGACCCCTCAATCTGGAGCTAGTCAAAGACCTTTTATGTGGAGGGTTTTCAGAACTGCCAGACTACACCATCAGATACACTATGAGATAAGAGTGGATAAAAATGTAAGAGAAAACAAGATGATTTTTGTGTGTTGGTAAATTATACAAGGAATTTTAAATGAATACAAAGAAACCTCAGATAAGACAGAATTTGCATTTCTTTACAAAAAAAACAATAAAAATCCAGCGTTGATCCAATTTGCTGAGTCTTAGTTTGCCATTAGTAGCTGCATCAGAGTAGTTTGGGGAAAAAATAAATATATATTTAAAAAAAGAAAGAAATATTTAAAATAAATAAATAAATAAAAATCACAAGATGACTAAAGTAAGCTGCGATAAGGAAGCCAGCCAGTGGTAAGGAAAGCAAATTGCCTGGGTCTCAAGAGAGATCTCATCATTAAGTGATGTAAAATTCATGGTCTGAACTCTGATTTTTCTGCTGGATCACCATGAAACAGAATCCAACACAAGGCACACATAGAGAGTCTGCATGCGCTCATGCACTGATTCTAAATGTAACTTTTTTGAAATTTCCAAACAATATGCAATTTCCTATTTCATCCACAAGCGTACTGACCTAAGTACGAAGAAAAGAGAAATATTTGGATCCTTTTTGTTAAAAAGATTTTTTAACAGTTGATTTCTAGGATTAACAGTTTGACTGAGCTAGTATGAACCTTGGTTGATGTTTGTTGGGGGGGTGGGGGTGGATAAACAAAATGTTCATTCTACTTTCATTCAACTTAACACTTCCCTATGACGTGATCAGTATCCTTGGAACTGTAGGTTGCAGTAACAGCATGGTATTGAGTAAAATCCAAGCTATAATTAAAATCTACGCACCGGATGAAACCTCTGCATTCCTAGTATGCTAATAAAAAACATCTTTCATCTGTAAAATTACACATAACACTTTTCTATTTCTGAAGCAACATAATTCAGTACTTCTTCAGACCATCCTATTTCTGCCATCACATTAAATGCACAGAAAAGAAACTGCAATTGAGTTAGTATCTACATGCTGACATCCAGTCACCTGTGGAGGTCAACAATTTAGCTAATGAATCTGGCGTTCTAAATCCAGCATAATAGTTATACCACTGGCACCATCTATAGGTGTACGCCTATATATGGTGCCATCTAGTAGGAAACAAAACAAAACTCTCATACTGAAACTGAACCAATCTGTTAGACTCTGTTTTGCAGATGAATCCTCTTCAAAAAAAAAAAACAAAAAAAAACATTAGCAATTTCCTGTGTACTGATGTTTCCAGGGAGGATCTTTGCCAGTTAAGGCACTACTTTGCGCAGGAAGTATAATGAGGGATTTCTCGTGCTCACTGCACAGATCTACGATTTCTGTGTCAGTGACATCTTACTTTCTTTTTGCATTGATCCTGCTGCAAATTAAAAATGACAAATTAGCAAGATAGAGTGTGCTGCTAAGCAACAGCCATAGTGACATGAGCATTCGAATGAATGGTCATGACCAGGTGTGTTTAAAACTAGCTACAAGTTTGATTGGTGCAGCTCATAAAGTCTGTAGACAAGTCTTAATAGATAGACCAGTCACTGCAACCAGCCCTTGGGATTTAAAAATGCAGCTTCAGAGCATTTTGATTCTTACAGCTTAAAAATTAATGCATTTTCTGTGTCAAATTAGCCTGAACATTTTGTCCTTTGTTCAGTGACTCTGGGAACTACAGCTGTATTCTTAGAGTTCTCTATGAACTAAGAACAGCTGCAAACATAAAACACGGGCATATAATCAGTGAAGCTGGCACAGCCTCAGCAAGCCAATGGCACTGGGTTAGGAGTTCAAACTGGCAACGCTTAATAACAGCTGGTTTAAGTCAGTAATGCAGATTTGCAGTGCAAGAAAGCTACTGCAGTTCATTTTCCAAAGAAAACATAGGCAAATAAAATAACTGGGCAAAGCTGAGCTCAAGCTCTATCAACAGGTCTGTTTCCTCCTTTAGCCTATTTAAAAAAAACAAAAAACATTTTTAACAGCTGCAGAGGTTAACAGGAGCAGTACTATATCTGGCTCATCATCCAGCTATTAATTTTTTAAATGCCATTTGTTGTGACTGAAATTCTCTTTGCAACACATTTTTAAAGCAGCTGAAATGTTGTTACATTTTTAACATAAAGAATAAAATTCTGAATTCACTTTGTTCTTTAGGCAGTAAAGTAAATCAGAGGGTACAGAGATGGTACAAAAAGACAGATTTTTTCAAATCAGTGATAAAATACTGAAGGAAAGAGGGCCTAATGTTAAAATCAATACCACTGAGGATTTATTAGGTGACCTATCTAAGCCGGACACCTCCCCTTTAACCAGAGTGTCCAGGGTTTAATATGCTTCAAAGAAAGTGCTTATCAGATTATAGAGAATCAAATCTTGGGGTTAAGAGCCTGCTTCAGACAACTTTTGTGACATTCTGAAACAGAAAAACCAGCGAGTCTGATGCAAGATGCCTACAGACTTATAAAAAGAGTGCCTGTTCAAGCAACCCCCTATTAAAGCTTTGCTGCAGTTGGTGGGAACAGACTGTCAAGCCTGACAGATGAGGTGAGTAGCCAGAGGAGCGATCATATGTACAAAATGAAACAAAATGCACAAATACCCTGAAGATGTTGCAATCTTCTGACAGTAACCTACGAGACCGGTGGAGTTTCTCATCAAAGCATGTATTCAAATAGCAGGCCCGCATCACAAGAATAACCGCATACATGCATCAGCCCCTGCTCCCCACCCTCAATTCTTCAACTCACCCATCACAGCAGATCACGTTGGCAGAATATATCATGGCATGCGCCAGTGTGTCATCCTCCCAATTAAAATTATGCATCAGCAGACCCCCATCCCCCTTCTGGGGTGAGTTGTCACCTTGCAGGCCCTCACCAGCATGGTGCTATAACACACAGACACATAGAGACCTCTTGTTGTCGGGCTATAAATACACCTGCAGCACCAGTGCTGTCACTTTTGGCTCACACAGATATGCTAACTAGGTTTGCTGGTAGTGGGAAACTTTAGAGTGCTTGTGGCAAGGGATAAGGGAAGATAATAAGCTTATTTCCTCGTCTCAATAACTGAATTTCTGACTGCACCATTTCTCATGTTATCCTGTCTGATATGCTGTATTACTTGCAGATAAACAAAAGCTTTTCCTCCATAGTGGTGCAAACTTTATTTCAAACTGAAGGCTTCCTTGGTGGTTTTCCCCTCATCTGAGCTCAGCTGTTTGGACCCCGGGTCAATCTGTGGACTTTTTTCATGTACACTTAAGCAAGGCAGTCATTTACCATGATGCCCTGCATATCCTTTTGATCAAGGTAAGCATCTTGGAACACTGGTATTCAAATGATACATATCCACTCGCTGGCTGACTTTCTGAGCTGTACTGATGCTGCCTGGTAGCTGTGAACAATTTTCAAGAGTTGTTTCAAACAACAACAAAAAACTGCAGTTTGTGTTTGTTAAGAATTAACAATTTCCATCTAATATAACATTGAATTGATTGTAAAGGTCTTGATAATAATCAATAAGTAATTGAACCGTCAAGCATAAACAATTTCTAATCTTGAATATGCACATAGGCCCAAAAAAACCCTCCAGATTTTGTTGTTTCATTGGTTTTGGCATGTACTACTCCCTTTACAAAATAGCGGCTGTATAATGGGTTCCTTAATCCGCCACACACACACACACACAGAAATACACACAAACTGCTGTGCAAGTTGTTCGCCTGCCAATGATGCAATTAAAGGGAACTCGTTCTAGCCCGCTCTAGGACCTCAACCACAACTGCCCCTAAAGGATAGCAAAGAACCGAAACGTTCCTGTCATCAAGCGTTATCTGTCGGTGCGCTTGTGAAGAGAAGTCACTGACTCAACAGTGAGTTTCCGTCCACTATTCTTTACATTCAAAATCTTATTCAATGAAGAACCTTACACTGACTGAGCAGCTGGACACAGGCCACATTGTGATTGGTTACAAAGAGATTTGATCCCTTCGGACGTTCATTTAGCAAACATGCTTTATCCTACTGTAAGACGTGCACAACTAAATATTCATGGACATCTGTGTGCCAGCGTCAATGAGTAAAGTGTCTGATGAACAACCAGACTCAAAGAAGTTTATCTGCTGAGTGCACAGAAACCCACTGGTATGAATAATGAAAGCCCGCTGCTCAATTATAAATGTCTGCATGCTTGCACTGTGCAGCTGCGCTTGTTTGGCCTGTGAGGGAAATTTCATTATACTAACTCCCTTGTTGTTCATACAGACATGAAGGACATGCACACACAGTTACCAGAGCAGCCACCCCAGTCAACTTAAAACTAAAAACACTAACATTTAAAAAGGAAAAAAAGAAAGAAAAAAATTACCAAAAACTAGAAGCACATACAAATTTACAAGCCCAACACAGAGTAGATATATTTGATCCAGCTTAAAAGCTGGTTGGGAGGGCAAAATAAATAAATCAAAACCATTTTCTCACTTTGGAGAGTGAGAAAACGTTAGACATTAAAATAAAAGGCATGTGACCCGATTAATTTTACATTTTTGTTGCCTTAATATTGACTGGCCATTAGTAGGTAGCCAGTTCCTGTAGAGATCCACTTCCCTGTAGTCCGATTCCTTGGAACCGTTAGTCTGCCTGCCTCTCAATCTCTCTTATCGGTTCTTGCACTCTTGCTACGATCTTGCTCCTCTGTGACGGAGGAAAATAGTGGCACAGTTTACAGTGTGGATATGGAGATTACTTTTAATTTAATTGCAAAAAAGGACGAGTGCCTTGGTAAAGCAGGAGCACCTACACAGCTAGCACGCAAACGCTAAGCTAGCCAAGTGAAGTTAAAGCTGAGTAAATGCTGAACCGCCATTCGCGGTGAAGCCAGCCACTGCTGAACTTCAACACGTAATAAACTAATGATCAGTCAGACTGCAGCCTCTGTTTCTACCTGGTCATGTTTCTACAGTCGAATCACCGTGACGACGCTTTGAAGTCCCTTTGTGCTGGCTTTAATCTTTGATTTATGCTCTTGGCTTTGGGTTCATACTTAAATACTAAGAGAAAGATATACATGTTCTCATGCGGATAGGGATTTGTGTTGGTGTGTGGGGCTGTAGCCTGTAGGTTTATATTGTTAAATGGTTATTATGAGACAGTGTGTTTCAGATCATTTTACAGAGTAACATAAAAGTAACGTAACGAGTCATATAACGAATGTCTTTCTCCTGGTGTAAGTAAGTAATGTACTGTATTACTTTTAAGTGTTCTGTATATGTGTAATACCTTTTTTACTTTACCTTTTTTGAGTAATGACCCCACACATCACAACAAAGAGGGGAAATACCTCTAACATGCACAAACATTCGACTAAGCGACACATAATTAAGTTGTATCAGTGTAACAATGTAATGTCTTTGATGTGCTGCGTAGAGATGGTGGTGACTGATAAATTATATCAACAATGGAATTGGAATCGCAACATTCTTATCAATTCTCATCTGTTTGGATGGTCTCCAAACGTCACATTTTAGTGATGATAGTCACTCCTACAGAGCTGAGCCTAACTCTATGATTTCCTAAATAATAACAGTGATGATGCAATAAGATGACAATGACATAAAAAATAATCAACACCTAGCAAGAGCTGTTGTTTTATGTTTCACTAGTGCAGCTCTCGTTCAAGAAAAAGCTAGATCAGAACAGTCCAGCTGTCAACAAAACACACCACTGATTAGACCTACCAATATTTGGTTGGAATCCTCAACACTCTTGAACTACAATCCAGATATAAAACATTATCTGGCCTGGTTTTCCACACATAGGCTAACATTTATTCTCACACAGCACACATTTGGACTACTTTTGGCACCTCGGGCTCAGTTTGGTTGTCACATTTCGATACACAATGCTGTGGGGTGAAGTCTGACAGCCCTTGGAGGTCCCCTTACGGGCTGGTGTGCCATACGGTTGAGTGTCATGCCATTTCACAAGCTGCATCTCTGACTGTTGTAAAAGTGTCACAGTAAACAACATTTAGCCAAAATATAGACATCCAAACAACTTCAAACTCGACATCGCACTTCCTTGGATCAAAAGCAAGACAGATGCCAAGTGAGAAATGGATCAATTGTTGGGAAAAGTGAAGAACAGAGACACCCACCCACCCAACAGATTCTTGCTTTACTAGATTACTGGTCAAGTAAAGCAGTTCCCTTCGGTTCAGAAACCCAGGTGCTGCTTTATTTCTTTTCAGCATGTCATTGTAACACCAAGGCTTATTCTCATCTTCTCTAGTGTTGGTCTCATTCTTTTTGTGACTTCTTGAACTCTTCTTCTTGTACTAAAGACATAATTTTAATATTCTTTTACAGTCTTTTTATGTTTCACAGTTTCAGACAATGAAATCACTCACTGATGGTAATATCTGCTATAACGTCGTCCTTGACGTCTGCACAATTTGTGGAATGGGAGAGCAAGACTGTCTCTCAAATGGCAAATCCAAATCTCTTTAGAAAAAAAAAATTAAAAGGTCATACATTAGCTTTCTAAGAAATAAAGTCATGACAAATTTGAAAAATAGTTTTATTTTTTGTGCATTTTGTCATGTTGTTATATTTTTAAAAAAAAAATGTATGCCAAGTCATTATATTTACTCCATCTTCACTATTCATAGTTTTGTTTTGAAGATTCTTTGTGAAAGAAGACTGACATGGTTTCTTTAAAAACAATATTGTGCAAAAGTTTTGAGCCGAACCTCCTATCTTTATATGTTGCTTCCAAGGAGGCAGACTTTTTCATTTGGTCTTGAGAAATAGTTCTCTAGACTTTGAGGGTCTTTCAAAGTTTTTCTTTGGACTTTGAACAAAAAACAAAACAAAACAGGATCTTCTTTGATCATTCATACAATGCCAAAGTGTCTGACTGGCAACAACTTTATTTTTCAGAATGACAATGATGCCTATGGATTAAAAACTTACCTGAACAGAAAAAAAACATCTGCCATGAGTTGCCTTTCCTAAAGCCTGGACTTCAACATTATTAAAGCAGTGTGCGATCATCTTTGAATGTCCTTCAAGAAGCCTGGAGAAAGCCTTGATGAATACTTAAAGAAAATATAAGAAAGTTTGTCTAAGAGAGTTCAAACTGAGTTGAAGAATAACAGTGGTCATGCCAAATATTCACTCTTAAGCTTATTAGAATTGTTTAAACTGTTTTTGCCTTATATACCATAAATCCATTTATGTTTTCACATGTTTCAATAATTCACTGCTGCTATTCTAGGAAAATGGATGTCTCAAGACCTTTGCAGAGTACTGTACACAGTACCACGCAATGTATAGCTCATGTATAGCTGTGTGCCCTTTTTAAGGTATCTTCTTTATGAATAAAATTGGACAGACTTTCACAGAAGAACCATAACTTCTTCTGCAAGTTTAAGGTTTTCTGAGCTCTGTTCAGAAATAGAGGGTCTCCAGACAAAGAGAGAAAGAGAAAAAGGGGGGAAATATGAGGTGGGCTGAGAGGGGGATGCTTGCGGCAGAAAAAAGAAAAAGCTGTGTGGGTGGTATCGGGGGAGAAGGAGAGAGATCATCTTTTCTCATTGAGATCAATCCCTGAGTCTACAACAGGGCCTCTGTGTTCTAGGGCAGAGAGGAGAAGTAAAAAAAAAAAAAATCTGGACAGTAGAAGCTAATATTTCATTGATACTGCAATTTTTCTCATATATTGCAGTACAGTAGGCATTGTTATTCAGTACTGTACAACATACCAATTCACATTCATTTGACTGAAATAAATACCCCAGGGGGAGAACAAGTCAGAAGCAGTTCTTCTCAAAATAAAGTGACATGAATCACAAGATATGGCACCCTGCTATGCTGCGCCTGCGCCTTAAGCACTCACATTTTCATGTTGATCACTGCATCACACCTCTATCTACCTACCTCTGGTGCAAAAGTCCAAATTCAGCACACTATAGTTGAACTGTTCTTCTGTCAATTCCCTTTGATCTACATCTAAGAATGCATCATGGTCTGAGACTGAAAAGACAAGAGGAGGTTTGTAAAACAGCTTGGAGGCAAAGTGTATTTCAGTCAGTCTCTCCTGCACCACTGCCTTGAGTACAGTGAGATGTGTTTAAATAAGGCCAAAAAAAGTCTTTAACTTCCAAAGTTTATATAAATATTTTTTTTAAATTTACATAATAAAAACCAAACAAAACAACCAGTTCCATAATTTTTTTCCTATGCAAATTTCATATGTTGAGACAACCTGAGACATACACGCACAAGGCACACCTACCGTGAACCAATGTGTTTGTAAATACAACAATAGCAACATCCATTCAAGACCATTCAACGAACCCAGTAGCATTTGGCAGGAATTGCGAAATGGTTATATGAGAGAAGCAAGAGGGAAATCAAGGCAGATTTGTGGTCTAAACTAGACCGATCAGACAGTGCCCAGAGCAGCTGTGCAGACCTCTCATGGGCTGTCTTGTGGCTGTGTGCAATGTCAGTGTTTGTATCTGTGCATGAGAGATGATTCTGAGAATATGGCGCCTGGAGACCAGAACAATGATGGTTAGTGAAGATGCCCTTGCTGTGAGGAGGCTTAAGGCGGCACCAGTGGTACAGAACAGCAGGGCTGACCACTGGGGTGATATCAAGTGCTCATTTGAGCAAGCTCTAACTGATTCAGCTAACTATAACATTTTCTAATGATACATTCCTCAAGCAAGCATGCCATGAGCTGCATCCTCTTTGTTCACACTGTAGCTTACCAAAACCAGGGACGGTCAACTAGTGTTGTGCCATGTCATATCAAATTTATATGTGAAATAAAAGTGTCGCAGCAATGACATTGCGACCCCAAGTGTTCACGTCCTCCAGTACAAACAATGAGATGAGCCAGGGATGTCTGAGATCAGGCATGTTGCAGCATGTTGCCTTCCTCATCCTGGCTCTTCCAGAGCTTTCTTCCCATTATGAGAATGCACTGTCACCAAGTGCGTTCTCATAGCGGGTCATCTGATTGTTGGGGTTTTCTCTGTATCACTGTAGGGTCTTTACCTTACAATATAAAGGGTGTTGAGATGACTGATTTGGCACTATATAAACAAAATTTATTGAATTGATGCCCTTCCCAACACAACCCTGTGTCTCCTGCCAGTCTCAAACTGAGTTGTTTGTAATGCAAATTTGCAACATACTTCTCCAACAGCTCTGGAAAATACACTTCATTTTGCTTGCACAAATAAATGCTTCTGCTTGACAACTGCATTCCCCAATAAAACATCACCATTTTTTAAAATTTCATCATGAATATCAATATTGCACATTTCCTTTAAATATCTTGATATAATTTTGAGCCCACCCCTACTGTCAGTCTAATTGTGACTTAGAAATAAATAATCAGTGTTTAAATATAATTTAACTGACTTACCAAAAAGAAGTGTCAAGTTACTTGACACCGTAACATAACTCACTCACTGCTGACTTGCATTTGTGTAAACAACTACAAAGAGCTACATGGGTCAGTATGACTTGGGTCAAACACTAATTGAGCACCTTGAAAGTGTAACTAGTCATTAAACAGATGTAAAACAAAAGGATATAATAAACTACAGTATCAAATACATATCTTAAACCTAAAAAATGATAGTAATAGGTGGTCCTACAGTAGCAGCCAAGCAGGCAGAGGCCAGTCACTGCCCTTTAGGCCCTTTTCCATATATAGAAACAGTTTGCTCATTAGGGGTCAACAGGTCAGCCGCAGGCATTTTTTGACCTGTGCCTTCTGATATCTCATGACCACCACACTGGCTTCCTCCACCTTATGCACACGCACACATTTAATCCTGGACGATTTTAAAATCCCTCTGCAAGTCAAAATGGTAGATGCTAATCGAGACAACTGGGTGGGAGGAAAGAATGAATCTCTACAGAAAAAAAAAAGAAGCTAAAGCAAATTATAAAATGTGGTCTAACAGGCTTGTATTAACAGTACTATAGAAGATTTGACTCAATTAAGGCTTTGGTCATTCACTTACTCTGTCATTACATTGAATAATGGTAATCTCCAGGCTTACCAGGCAGTTTTTCCAAGCAATGAGAAGACATTTTTATATTATGGCAGACTGTTACTTAAGGTGTCTGCATGATTCAGTTCACTATATTCAGTGAATAGGAGCGCTTGTGTGCATGCTGGTCTACAGACACAATCCTGTCTTCCATCTGCATCCACACACATGGACACACATACACACACAAGTCATCCATATAGATTTGATCATTAGATCAAAAAAAAAAAAAAAATCCAGTTTCTTGTCTCTAGAGAAAGCAATACGGGTGACAATGGTACAAAGATGAGGGAGACAAAGCACCTCTTGGTCCCTTTTCTCCCTCTTTCTTTTGGCTGTCACCAGGCATTGTGAGGCTCTCTGCTCGTCTCCTGTTGGCACATCTTGAAAGGGAAGCAAAATCCAATTCTTCCGACAGGTAGAAAGCCCCTGACTTGCGTATTCCCTCTACCTGTTTGCTTCTGGGGGTTTTTTCTCTTCTTATCGGTGGGCATATTTCAAGCCTCTAGTCTCCTCAGCCGCAATAAGTGAGGCTTGCGTGTGTGTGTGTGTGCGTGTGTGCGTGTGTGTGTGTGTGTGTGTGTGTGCGCGTGTCTACACAGGCAAAAGTAACAGATGAATAAGAAAGAGACATAATCTATAGTAGCCGTTATCTCTGCTCCCACACGATTCTTTGTTATCTATTACGGTTGGTCAAACTTTGGCTTCTCTGCCACCCTCCTCATCACTGCACCCCTGAGAGTGTGTGTGTGTGTTAGGATATCTGAGACACCCTGCCCTTGTCAATCATAGTCACCACTGCATCATTCGACAACCCAGAGCTCTCGATGCTCCTCTGCTACTAGATAAGCACTTCCTAAGCTAAACTAATAGTCCAGCTCTCCCTCCCACACATAAGAGCCCTTCACTTTGCAAACATAGAAGTGTCTTCCGCCCCTTAACAGATATGCAGGAGAAATTCAGGAAAAGAGGCCCCCTGCAGTAAATACACTACATATATTAATCAAGTAAGCTCAGACTCAGGAACAAGGTTCGTTAAACTCCCCAATGCATTTTAATAATTTGTGATCCAAATCAAAGCCCGGGGAAGTAAGTTTCTTCTATTTTCTATAACTAAGCAAAATTTGGGTATTTGCAAGGAATAATAAGACATTCAAGTTAATGCACTCTCTCAACAGCATTTCGACTGAACAGCTTGATGGTTAGTGGAAAATTTTCTAGAACGGCACCAACTACTGCCTGTGTTTACTTTGGCAAATTTTGTGCCTTTTTACAGTGAAGAAAATGCTAACACATGCTAGCATGTTAGCATGTGGCTGTGAGCGAGCCTATGGTGCTGTGCCCATATTGCACATGCATGAAAGAGAAGATCAGGGAGGCTGACTGGCCAGTCACCAGTAAGAGCCGAGAACACTGGCAACTGATTCCAGACTAAGTTCTCACCGGCTCCGTTTTGAGAATAACCACCGTTGCCAAGCAGCAATAAGGAAATTATATTCATGCAAATTAGTTGCATGCTGTGCGTCAAAGGTTTGCATGTTTGTTGAGGTATTTCCCCTGTTTGTTGTGATCACTGTTAGAGTCGTTACTCAAAAAAAGTCATCATTACACATATTACACAAAACGCTTTTCTTAAGGGTAATGCAGTACGTCACTTAACTACTCCTGGGAAAATGTAATTTGTTATAGTACTTGTTAAATTACTTTCATGTTGCTCTTTCATGTTACTCTTTAAAACAGCTGAAACACGCCATCTCATAATCGCCATTTAAACCTGAGGCTACAACCGCACGCACCAACACAAATTCCTAATGAGTACACACATCTCGAAGATCTTTCTCCTGGTAGAATACAAACCTAACCGCACAAAGCAAAGATGCACAAAAACAAGCACAAAAAAGCAATCGTCACATTGAATCTGCTTTAGAAAAGGGAACAGGTAGAAAGAGAGGCTACAGCCTGACTGCTCATCTGTTTGTTACTTGTTAAGTTAAGGGTCTGGCTGCTGGGGTCGGCAATCACTAAGCTTTTACTCTGGGTTCTTGCCTAGCTTAGCTTAGCATGCCGACCTAGTAGATGCTTGCAAAAAAACAAACTTGTGTTAGCAGCATAATGCGGTCGTTTCTTTCCTGGATGCAGTTTTCTACTTTACCACGTTACCATTTATCTCGCCCTTTTGTGCAATAAACATAAACGTGCATATCCATGCTCTAGACTGCCTCGCTATTTTCCTCCTCTGACTTTCGAACTGAAAACAGCTGATTATAGTGAGAGTGCAAGAACTGATAAGCAGGATCAATAGACAGGCAGGCTAATGATTCAAAGGAATTGAACTACTATGAACTGGTTTTCTACAAGAACCGCTTCTCGATTCCAATCTCTAATATGCTCTCTGTTTCAGTTGCAAGGAAAAAAAAGCTGAACATTGAAAAAAAATATAATAACAATAACAATAATAAGGTGTGAACAACTCTATGTTTCCACTCTCTTTTTTGATATTAAAAATTAAAATAAATAAATAAATCAGGAAATGGGATTTTTGACCTTGTCAATGAATGATAAACCTAAGGGTGACAGGTTTGCAACAACAAAATACAACAACTCACGAAGTAAGCATGTTAGTCTTAAGGAAAGCAATGAAACCAGTGACTCTTTTAGAATCAAACCGTGATAGTAATACACTGACAATATAAACTTATCTTTTAAATTTGATAACTTGAATTACTTAAATACATTTTTAAAGATTAATATGGTTTAACTTATATAGGAACTAATTTTATTTAATTTAAATCAGAAAAATAATGTTATGAAAACCTTGAAATAAATTTGATTCCTCCCTGCTTGTTGCAGGTGTCACCGCTATAGAAAGTGAGAAGGTAACTGTCAGGTGTTTGCAACAGCTAAATACAATAAACAACTCACCAAGTAAGCATGTAGGTTCTAATGAAGGCAATTAAACTAGTCATGCTTTAGACCATAGGTGTCAAACTCTGGCCCGTGGGCCAAATTTGGCCCGCAGCCTAATTACATTTGGCCCGTGAAGCCATACCAAATTACTATTAAAGCTGGCCTACTGGTATTATACAGCTAATATATATATTGTTTAGTATTAAGCTTTGCTTGTTCCATATTCAGTTTTCCAGCAAAACTTATTTGAGTCCATAAGAAAAGATTCATTCTTATTTTCAATAAATATTAAAGTTAGCCCGCGACTTTGTTCCAGTTTTGAATTTTGGCCCACTGTGTATTTGAGTTTGACACCCCTGCTTTAGACTAAGACCTTGATGGTAGTATAGTGGCAATTTAAAATAAGCTTTTAAATTAAATAACTTAAACGAATTAAATAGCTCAATTGGCTGAAAAAAAAAAAAAACTGCAAATATTCTTTTTTTTAATTAATTATGCATTGGGAAAATTATATATAAAGCTCTAGGCAACATGTGCCCTTGTTTCTTCTGCTTCCTCTCTGTTACTTTTACTCTCTGTCACCTTTCCTTGCACTCACTTTAAATCTGATCAATCCTTCAGACATGGCTGATGTACAACTACGACTTAATGTTGAC
>NW_005187459.1:2200219-2229987 GCF_000239375.1 Pundamilia nyererei
ATCACAGAAAATATAGAAAGGGATAAAAGGTAGCCTTTAAGGTCTTCAAAGAGCCTTTATTCATGTAATGGGGAGGTGTGGTGCTAGAATTATGTTTTGTTTGTTTTTTAATAAAGGTATAGCAGAAGAGAGTTGGGATTCAGGTGTAATATGCAAGTACCTTCTAAGAACTTACTTTATACCTGTGTAAATGGCAGATTTACTGACTGCCATGTTGACTGTATTCTATTGATATTGGTATGCAATGGAAACGCAACTGACAGAGCAAGTAATTTTGAATAGAAATGCATACTGTACTGATGAAGTTAGGAACTGTCAACCAGCCAGTTGCAACACGACAAACAAAATTAACATTTCTCTGCAGCAGGAAAAGAGCAGAATTTCCTGCCGTGGTGAGCTACCACAATCTGTTATGTCATTCACTATATTAATGGCGTGGAACTAGAACACATTAGAGGTTTCAGCTTAAAGTACCGACTGAAATAACTGTCATCAGTATTCTTTTTGCCACAGTCCTATTTGCATTTTTGTGTTCTCAGCTCAAACTAATTCTGCAATGGGCAGACCATAGCCATCAGTGTCCTGCATCATAAAAACAGCGGAGTAGTAAGTGGCTATGTCAAGCGGATGACAGTTCACAGTTACAGCTCACTGGCTGGCTACACTCTGACCTCTGAGGCAATGAATCACATTCACACATCGGCCATCTTGTGGCCCACTCAACAGCACTAAATGTTTAAAAATAAATAAATAAAAATGCACCAGGATATGCGTGATGTCAGGTGTGATACACAAGCAAAAAACACACACATTGATCCCCCACCTATTGCTCTAGATGTACAACTAATAAATAATCCATGCTGGTAATGTCAGTCTAGAAACATAACTGTTATCTCAAGACGTATCATCTCTAATGTATATGAACACAGAGGATTTTTCTCTTTCTTACATAACAGTGAGCCTAGACACGCTCTTAGCTGTGGGCATGTGTCTATAAATGAAAGACTGTTATGTAAGCAACTGCTGCATCTCAGACCATTCCCATGGCTTGGCAGTTTAGAATGACTTTGATTCAGCATCATATCAGATACATTTTACTCTACTTTAGAGAGGCCTGACAGTAGATAATCACAATCAATAACTACCTCCATATTTCCTCCGGCCACAGCAATGAATTTTACAGGAAAATTACAGCATATAGGATTCTACTGAAGCAAAACCTTCACACATTGACGCCCTATCCTACAGCCAGTAACAAATGCCTAAACTCCATCTGACCCCTGCTCTGGAGCAGTTTTTGTGCTGGAGGACTGACAGAATCGCTTTATGATAAGCATGTATTTAAAAAAAAAGAAAGAAAAAAAGATGAAGTGGTTACTGAATAGGAGGTTTCTTGCAGAGGATTTAATTGAATTTGGCATTTGCTGCTAACCATCAGAGACAAAAGGAAAGGCGAGCCTCCACTTCCGATCGTCCCATCTGAGAGGGAAGAGCAGCTTACACTCACAGCCTCTGCTGGGCTTCCATCCAGTGCAAATCAGACAAGCCTTGTACTTGGGCCTCATGCAAATCAAAGCAGAGCTGGATCCTTGCTGCGAGCTGTAAATGAACAGCCAAATATTGGCTTCTAATTGAAAGCAGCAGTTGCCTGTGTGCACAGGCACCCCTGCTGTGAAACAGTGGACAAACACACTGAAGGTGTACACTAAGGTTACTGCTCCATTTGTGTCCTCTTTTCCCACCATTTTCCTCCATCCCTTTTTGCATTTTTTTTTATTAGCCATGGCTTTGTTTTCCTCTTTTAAAGACTACTATTTAAATAACATTTTATAATATTAAGATCTTTTATAGCAGCAGCACTTCTAACAAAAATGGCAGTCTTCAGGGTAACAATAATCCTGAACTAGATCTAAAGAAATTGTGTAAAACATAATACGCCCAAGAGAAAATCTCATCTGCATCTCTTATTTTCTTCGTTATTCTTGATGGTAACGTATTCCCTGCTCCACCACAGGGAGAGAAACAGAGAAGAAAAATGAGTGCTTATGAAAATCCTGATGAAAATTCGGTGCATCTGTAATTGAACACAGACATACTAAGTCTTGACAAGAGAGATTCAAGCTGTGGCTGTGATAAAGGTGCTTTTGCTTTCCATTTTTCAGCCTCCATCAATCATCGCACATGATCACAATGACCAGGGCATCAGCCATTCCAGCTCAATAAGAACCAATCAGTGAAATGGGCAAAAATAGGAGACTGAAGATATGGCTGAAATCAAGACAGAAAAAGAACACACGTATTCAAAATGAGGAAGACGGGTAAAACAGAAGAGATTATATTTTTATTCTGTGCGAAACATTATGGCTCTATTTTGCCTAACTTTGAATATTCAAATGCATTCAAATATGCACATGCTCTAAGTGCAGCTGAGGAGATCGTTTTGAAGTCAGAAAGCAGCACTGACTAATGGTAGCAAACAAGGCAGAAAAAAATAAATGGTGATCTAAATTGAGAAAAGGCAACTTACAATTTAACTGCTTTGCCAATATAAACACCTAGAAAACCCCCAACTCTGGACATCATATACGCACAAATACAAACACTGTTAGTCTCTGAGCCTAAAGTTCCCAGGGAGAACCGTGTATCCAGTTTGCTCCTAAAGCAGATGAAGCCTACATTGTGCCGAGAAAGGGATCAGACTACATTTACCTTCCAAACATACACTTGACACCAGGGGAGTGGCTTCAACCGTCCACAGTTTACCCCATTGTGTAGCGATTTTGGCTTTCAGCTGGCAGAATAAGCCAGGTCAGTCATGGGACACCATGGTGCTCCATTTCCCAAATGCGTGGCTATTATGTCAAGTCCAAAGAGGATTCTTTATTAAATTTGCAGCATGTGAGCCCAGAAAAGACCTCATGATTGTTATTCTATGAGCTGGAAGTTGACAAAATATTTTTAGCCAGAATTTCAAGCCTTCAACCTTTTTTCCTTATATTTTTATTTATTTATTTACTTGCTTGTTTTTTTTGTTTTTTGTTTAATCAGCTCTGTACCATAGACTGCTAAGACAGCACGTACATACACTTCCTATTCCTCAAGCTGCATCTGACAGATATGAAATACAGCCTCAACTCAAAACAAATCCTTTCTAAAACTCGTCAGAGCCTCAAGTGATGTAGTGAATGAGAGAACTCTTGCATGTGTTAAAACACTGTGCAGCTGTGGCAGCAACAGCGTGCTGTGTAGATATAACGAAGGCAAATAAACTGAAGGGAATAACGCCTTGTGTTCCATTCAGCTTTAGATGACGGAAAGACGGATAACAGATCGTTACAGATGGGAAAGGGGTACCCTTAACCTGTTAGCAGTCGGACGTACCGCCCACGGTACATTGGATGGTTTAGGGGACTAATTGGACTGCTAAGGGGTTAAACTCAGTTGTGATATCTTTCTTTTTGTCCAGTTGACTGTCCCTCTGGCACTATCAGGCAAGTCTTTTTCAGAGTTACCTTGTCAACTCTAAGAAAGCCTGTCAACACCCTCTCCTCCCTTGTGTGAAGATAAAAGACAAAAGGCAGAGAGTTACTTACTATGCCAGATTTATAAAAGACATGGTATAGCAGATTTTTAAGACTAAAGATCAAGTTATGGTGCTCTGTGATCAAAATTTTGGATTTTATATATCTTTGGAGATATTAAGCCTTTCTTCTCAATAGAAGTAATGTATTTTATTTCTGAAAATGGCGTTCTACCTTTGTTCCAGGGTGGCATCACTGAAAGAAAGCAAAACATTATCTGCCATGAGGCACAACAGTAAGTCCTGAGTTAAGGCACACTATGACAACTTCCATCCCTGGAGTTTGACCGAGGACTGGATTAAGACATGGAAGCAAAGCAAAAAATTAATAAAGGAGAGAACGTGGACAGCATCCCCTACTGAAGAAAAACAAGTTAAAAAGAAATGGTTAAAGAAATACAGTGAGGCAGTTGGTGTAAACTCTTGGAAGTGGTGGAGGCAGTGGTAGTAAGACACAAGGAGCACCAGTCAGGGAGGCTTAACCGTGCACTGGTGTCTCTCTGTCAGACCAGTTCACACTGCAGACAGAAGCAGTATTATAGAGCTGTGGGCCTGGCCAAGAAGAACAATAGCTCCTGTGTGCTGGGCCCTCTGGAGGATCCTAACAGCTGGGAGATAGGAGGGCTGCCTGTAGCTCAACTAAATGGCACGTAAGCTGGCATTACACATTACGCACACTCGCATTAATTTTTGCGCTCTCTGCCTTTCCCAGAATCCCTAGCCCACCTTCCTCCCACCACATCCTCTCGCCTCCTCATACCAGGCACCCATCACTCACTTAACTCTCATCTATTCCCCTCCTTTCTCTTTCTACACACTCTTTCCTTATGACCCCTGTCATTCTGCGTCCCCCTATCACCCTTCTCCTCCTCTGAGGAGAAAGACCAAAAAGAAAGACCCTAAAAAAAGACAGCAGAGGAGAAAGAGATTTCTTGCTAGCATGAGAAAGTCAAAGACTGGCAGAGGATCAGAGCACTGTCAACAAATAATAGACTTCCAAAAGCCTCCACAGGAGGCTGTTCAGTCATGAGGGCCTATGAAACACATTTAAATAAAAAAGCACGAGAAGTGCAAACTGATGAAATGTCACCCCTCACAGCAAAAAGTTCACAAACAGCATAACATAAAATGGCAATAGGCTCGATTCTATTCTGAGGAGACACCTGTAGCAAAACTGAGAAACTTTTGTATATATTCATGTATCAACTGTGTATTTGTCACCCTGGCATGACGTTTTTCAGGACCAAAAAAGACATGCATATAACATAAAGGTCAGAAAGTCGCCTGCTTTAAAAAGAAGTTGCCTCAAACTGAACTACTGCCTCTTGTCTGGACCACATCAGACATCCTTTAAGACATGTCCACTGAGGCTGAATCAGACCGGTGGTTAGGGGACAGTCTCTGGATTATGTCCTCAAGCCAGCTCTGAATCCAAACAATATGACAAATGGTCCCTGCATGATCCCTCTGAGCGCTTATGAAAGCTAGGCTATAGTTCTCAGTCATGTGATAGTTTGGAGGCCACTCCTGCAGGCTGATATATTTAACAGCTGCAATGGCCCACAGACCATTTTGTTTCTGCCATATGCTCTTAACCTACAGATTTTTTTTAACGTTTTTAAAAGATATCCATTCATCTGGAGTCTTGGTGACATTCACTTTCACTGCACTACTGTAAATTTTACTCATCTGCAGTTCAGGTCACATACAGTTGATCAGAACAAGACTAAAGTAGTATTTCCCTTGAAGTTGAGTTCTTCTGCTCCAGCCATCATACAGGACCATGACAGATCTTCTATATCTATCTATCTATCTATCTATCTATCTATCTATATATATATATATATATATATATGGTATATGTGTGTGTTTGATGTGGGCTAATTTGATATAACAGGTAAATATTTAAGGTCATCTGGAAAGAGTCAACATCTTCTCTATCTGCATTAATTATTAATGCAGCTTCTGATCAAATCGAGGAATTAAGTCTTATTTATGCATTCCACTGAATCACAGCCAAGGCAATGTGAGTGTAGAGAGCTCTGCATTTGTTGATTTGGACAAGATGTCTAGCCTTGTAGGATAAATAGCTTCTTTCTTTTTTTTAACCTCACTATTTATTAGAAAAAAAAAAGAATAATTATTAATTTCCTGCCATCACATGTAAACCCTAGTTTACCTCGCTCTGTATTTGTTATTTTAACACATCAGAGGCACACTAATCCACTGTCAGAAGCAGCATCCACAGTGGCATACATGGATTTTTAGCAATAGCTCTGCAGCTGATGTTTCTAAAGGTGATTCATTCATCATCAACCACGAAGCTGAACCCACACTGTCACTACAGGCTGTTCTTACATTTACTATTGCATTTTTAAAAGAGGCAAACCATGAAATATGCTGCTGGCCACTCAGCAGGCAATAGTTACCTGCAGCAATCCAAAGACCCAACTCTTAGTTTGTCTCAACTGGACAGACTGTAGAAAAGATATGCTCACTTTGATGAAGTGCAAAGCCCATATTAGCCGGCCTCCTGTGTATCAAAGCACATATTCGTGCTGTCACTACATATAAAAGCTGATTACTGCACAGCGGTCACAAAACGACGATGCCCCTCGTGCCCACTTTTCTTGTTGCACTTGAAGTAGTACAAAGAAGGTTTCGGATTTCACAGAGCATGATTTTCACTGGGCTGAAGGCTTACCATCCCCCCATGACTGCAAACGAAGCTGGCTGGAGTAGACCCCAACCCCTGTCCTCCTTCTCCTCTGCCTCGCAGAGGCAAATCAATGCATTCTTATAAAATTAACTGCCCGTGGTTCCCTTCATGACACTGTAGCAAACTGCCCACTCCACAAACTCGCTAACAAATAAAACACACTCTACGTCTTTTTATTTATTTGTTTATGCACGTTGGGTTAATTGGGGAGCATTGCATATATTTGCTCTCTGCTTTTCTCACTAGTGTGATATTCTTCAGACTCACTATGTCAAGACGCTGCAGCGGGATCTCATGCAGATGTGCAGCTGCAATTTATCACCCAGCGGTCCCATTACCAATTCCTCCTTTAGTCATTCAAAAATAAAAATACTACTGGTAGGTAGGCTACTTTGTGGGATTTTGACCACTTTGGTAGCCTAACGTTGTTCTCATTGCCACATTTATCAACTGTACACCGGGTAAACGTGGGAGTCAGTGATGGCCAGGCAGTTTTAAATTACCAAGACCGTTATTAGTCGAGCAGCTCCAGTTGAAGTCTAATGTTACAACACGGTGACTCGGTTTTATGACGGTAAGTTGCCGCTGTGCTAATAGCGATAACATAACGTTACTAAAGTCCCATTTTGCATGATGCACTGCAGCGCAAAATTTAAAAAGAAATTATTTACCTGATACGTTTGTAAGAAGAAAAAAAACCCTCTTATTTTCTCTCCATCCTTACTGAGCAGCAGAGTGTGCCACCGTGTCCAAAAATTTAAATCCCCGGGTCGGATCCATGGTTGTACTGTCTCCGTAATCAAATGTACTCCTGCTGGAAGAGGCGGCGGCGGAGATGAATCCAGCCACTTTTTTTCCAAAGGGATTCTCTGGGCAAATGTTGATGAAATTGGCAATAAAGCTAGTCCGGTTAAGCTTACATCAGGTTTCACGTCATAAAACCACTTTGATTTTTACCCGTATGCGACATTTGTTTTCTTTCTAAGAGAAGTAGTGTGAAATTACGTATATCCACAAGAAAACGTCCCCATTGAAATCGGTAATAATGGTACGTACCACTCTATTGTTGGGGCGCGAGAAAACGTCCCATGCTGCTGATGTGTACTCGTGGGAGGCTCGTGCGCGTTCGCGGTATTGGCTTATTATCTCAAACCTTGGTGTTGTGCTGTCCAATCGATTTCAGGGAGGGAAACACTGATTTGGATTATTTCAAAAATTACAGTTGAAGAGAAAATAAAATCACACAGTGAATCAATATATTCACAACAACACATTAAACAACATACTGACAGCTTATCTTGAAAAACAAAATACTGCCTCGTTAGTATTTCGTCTCATTTTACAAACTGCCGCCATAATTTTGGTAGTTTTGCCTAAAAGTGTTAATTGTAATAATTCTAATTCTAGCAAAGTAATATTTAAATGAGTAATATTCTAGCCAACTGAAATATCTGTTTTATGAATGTCTTCAAAATATATAAATTAATGCATTTATATTTAATGAATGTAATGAATTAATAATTTTAAGTTAATAATTCCGGTCATACGTATAAGATTCAATGCTATAGTTCTTTAAATTCTCAATCCTAGAGAATAATAAATTATCTATAAATTCTTTCTTCATTTCTATAACGGAAGTACCGCCCTTCTGCTTCCGCCACATTCACAACATCCAAGATGTCTGCCGCCATAGCTTCCCTCGTTTCATACGGCAGTGATTCCGATTCAGAAAATGAGTCTGAATCTAATACAAGTGTTGAAAAAGTGAACCCAGTCGATACGGACGCTACGGCTCACCTTAAACCGTTGCAGTCAGAGAGCAGTATGTCTCTGGCTGTTTTAAATTCTGCCCCTGAGGTCGCTGTCAAGGTAAGCTAAGCTAAGCAGCTAACGTTAACCTCACTTTATAATTAGAT
The DNA here is from genome assembly GCF_000239375.1 of Pundamilia nyererei. Lineage (NCBI taxonomy): Eukaryota > Metazoa > Chordata > Actinopteri > Cichliformes > Cichlidae > Pundamilia > Pundamilia nyererei. The sequence goes on from NW_005187459.1 coordinate 2,208,435, forward strand.
TATTGGGAGTAACTCTGGCTTACTTACTTGTTATGCTGATAATAATAAAGGTTATTCAAATTACTGTGGAAAGGTGGTGTTGTAATTAGAAGTTATTTATTCTCTAAAATTACAGATTTGTTCTAGAAGTACTAAGCGGGAAAGATTCCGCAAAGTGTGTTGTAATCTTTGCGGAATTACTCGTGAGCTAATTCTAAAAAAAAATACACACTGATTGAGCTCTGTGTAACTTAAGGTCCAACTACATGTATCTTACACTGTACTAGATAACGTGTGCTTGTGTAAAACAAAACATGCGAATTACCAACCTAGAGCATGTCTCCTGTATCAAGAAGCTCGTTTGCTCATTGTTCGAATCCCGATTTTAGGAGGCTGTTGAGACGGGCATACACCTGGACCCTGCTCTGAAAGAAGTCACTTATAACCCAACATATGAAACCATGTTTGCACCCGAGGTAAGTCTGAATATTTGTGAGCTGGGTTACACATATAGTTAGTTAACTGATAACATAACATGAGTGGCATTTGATCACATTGTTATGCAGTTGTGTGAAATACATATTTAATTATTTTTAAACAGCACTAAACGATAAAGGTGATATATATATGAGCAACATGAAAGTTATTTCAATTATTCATCCTTAAAAGACATTTCATCAACTGACATAATATTCTAATATGGAAAAGGTAAATTAGCCTTGCCCTTAGAATGTATTGTATTATTGTCAGAAATAACTTTAAAAAAATAGTTTGCTGAAAGCCTTGACCATCTTATGTGCAGAATCACTTCAATGCAAGATTTTCGTCCGATTCCTGCCTGTTTCAAGACCCCCTGCAACATTTCAGTTGCACTCCAACCCAAACTAGTAACATGAATGTGTACTTACTTTTTTTAGGGTAGGTTTTGCAGAAGATTTGCCAGAATTTGTCAGTATCAGAATAAAATCATATAAGAAGGTAAACAAGTAAATTATTGTTTACCTTCTTATAGTTATTTTGTTTCAAATTGTGACCAGATGGGAGTGATTTTTAAGTTTATGAATCAGAGTATTTATTGCTGTTAATGGTTATTAATGTTAAATTATTCATGATTGTTGTCATACCACTGCAGTGTCCCTAACCTGAGTATTTTATGTTATTCATTGATTCTTTTTTTGTAAAACAGATACTTAAGGCTGCTTAATTGCTCTTAATTGCTCCTGCAGCCTATCAGTCTAACTGCTGGTACATTGATCACTGTGTCAGTTGTTATTGATGTTGTGGGGGGGGGGTGTTTTTGTTTTTTTAAGATCTACATGTATGAGAGGGCTTGTGAAAAAATAAATTAGTTTTTTTATGAGGATCCACAGAAGTTTATCTGTAGCATTGCTAATGATTTTATATATTTTTTCTTCATAGTTTGGCCCAATGAACCCTTTTAAAAGCCAGCAGATGGCTGCCCCCAGGAACATGTTATCTGGCTATGCAGAACCTGCTCACGTCAATGATTTTATGTTTGAACAGCAAAGGAGGACTTTCTCCTCATATGGTAAGCCTAGTGATTTGGGTTTGGATGATGCAGTGTATTGATGCTGTTTAAATTTTAATGACTTTACAATTCTCCCTTCTTTGCTTAAAGGTTATGCTTTAGATCCATCTGTTGATACACACGAGTCATCCTCTAATACCTACATTGGTGCAGTGGAAGAGGCTGAGAAACATAAAGGTAAATATTATTTATATTCAATATGTTTGAGTGTTAAGATCTACTGATATGTTCAAAAAGCTTTTCAGTTATTTAGTTTAGGGGAAGTTTGTGATTCTAGTACCATATGGCTTCTCCTACAGGTCTGACTGTGTTTGAGAGCGGTCTGAAGAAGTCACAGAAGAGGAAAAAGGTCAAAGGTGGAGATGCAGGAGAAATTGATAATTACCTTGGACCATGGGCAAAATATGCAGATGAGAAAGATGTGGCCAAACCAACAGAGGTAATTTTGACTGCTTCTCTGTGTGATTAATCTATTTGTTATCCTGAAAGGCATTTTTTAAATACTTTATTTATATTCATATATTTTGCCATAATGCAGTTAATGTCCTCTAAAGACAATTTTTTTTTAATCTTCCATAGTACAGGTGATGCAATGGAACATATTTTGTTTAAGTTATGTAGTTGTGTACTAGACTTTAATAGATAACATGCACAACTGGCCAAATGCTGATTATTACTCACATTTCCTTTTTACATCTTAGATGAAATCCATTTCAGTTCGCTGTATTTGTTTTCATAATTATATAAAAGGCAGTAAGTGTGAAGTAATCCCCTGGTTGTGATTATTGTTATTGTACAGGATGAGCAGAAGGAGCTGGATGAAATTACAGCCAAGAGGCAGAAGAAGGGAAGGAATGAGGATGATGCTCCTTCAGAAGAGAAGACTATTCTCCATGGTACTGACTTTTTTGTTAATTTTGATCGGCTGTGGCAATTAGAGACATGATTGAAAATGTAGCCTAAACGAGCCTATTTATTTATTTATTTTTGAAATTATATTTTGTGCTGTTATAAACAGCATACAGAAACAACAGGTCATAAATGTCTTGATGCATGCTCAATCATCCAGGTAAGTAAATTCCAAAAAGTTGATTCTGTTCATCTGGACGTAGCGTTTTCAGTGGGAGAAACATTTCGGCACTCGTCCAAGTAGGGCTGTTCGATATAACGATATAGATCGGATGACGATATAAAAACGTCTATCGTTTCATTTTACACTATCGTTTGTTTCGTGGTGTCGCAAAATAAACTGTTTACGGCAATATCTTTTCATCATTTTGATGGTCACTGTAGTGGCTATATTAATTTCTTCTTTCTCTCTTTCTCTTATATTTAATATAACCATACTATGGACGGACAAGCACCTGTTTTTATGTGTTGTCGTTAGCAATAATGACGGTAAAACCATCGTGTGTCCGCTTGTTTATCTTCCACATAAACCTTTCACAATAAAGCTCAAGATCCTGTTGAGACTTTTCAAAATAAACTGAATCACGTGAAAGAGAATGCAGAGTGTTTACGGATGAGAAGCAAAAAAGAGCCGCCAGGTGCTAAAAGATAAACCTTAGACTCAAACATTAGAACAGGCTTTTCCCCGCAGCACGCCGTGTAATAAATACTCACAAAGAAAACGGCGGCCTTTACAACTTATGTCTAAAAATGCATTGTTTCATGCATCAGTTAAAACACTCGACTCCAGCTACAGGACGCGCAGCTGGAAACGCTTCACGCAAGACGAGCTGCTCGAGATTCACAGAATTTACAGAAAATGTTAAATTTTTGTGATTTATATCGTTATTGGGACGATAGATGTCTTATATCGGGATATGAGATTTTGGTCATATCGCACAGCCCTACATCCAAGTGACTTCTTCAGTCTCAGCTGACTGCAGGTTTCCCCAACCTTATAAACAGTACATTTGCACAATGACTGAAACGAGTCCACTGACTGGACCTCATACCACAGGCTTTACCCACGGAAATCTACACCAAGTCTGTATGGTTTACTGAAGGGTGTACCTTTAAGACCATTTGTCTGTAGGACCAACTCAGTCACCCATAACGTCTCAAAGTTTCTGTGAGTCCTTATATGTCAGGACTATCAGAACAGTTGAGAGGTATTTTTTCTAAACACCGCATCTCTGTGGCTTTTAAACCCCACACCGCGCTTTGATAAAAAATTGGTCCGCCCAAAGGATCGGGTCCCCCAACATAAACAGAGTAATGTAGTGTACACTGTGAAATGTTGGGAGAATTGCCAGGGAGGAACTGGGAGGAACGCTGGTTTGAGCGCGGAGTCAAGGAGGCCATTTACGTGAAAACGGAAAGACCATCTCTGAATTGAGGAGGGCGCCTAAGGGTACATCTTTCGCCATCTTACAATGCTGTGATTGCAGCCATTCCCCAACTCTCTGTGAATAGTATTCATGGCCATTGATCAGCGGTCTTTGATCAATGATCAATGAGCTTTGATCAGTGGTTGTTGATCAATGGTCATGACAATTTGCATATTAATGATCAAGGAACTGACCTCACAGCCCATTGTTGCCTCAGTGGTGCTAGTTTCAGTCATTGTGCAAATGTACTGTTTATAAGACTGGGGAAACCTGCAGTCAGCTGAGACTGAAGAAGTCGCTTGGATGAGTGACGAAATGTTTCTCCCACTGAAAACGCTACATCCAGATGAACAGTATCAACCTTTTTGGGAACAGGTCGTAAAGATATTTCACAAAGTTTACTCATTTCTGTTCTCAAGTACTTAATATGTCAGGTAGTTCCTTTGTCCAGCATAGATCCAAATACTGCAGGATTCTTTTACATCACATTTTGTCTGTTTCTTTTGTTCTCTCCCACAGTTAAAGACATGTATGATTACCAGGGCAGGTCGTACCTTCATGTCCCACAGGATGTGGGCATCAATCTGCGTTCTGCGGATGCTCCAGACAAATGTTACCTGCCAAAGAAACAGATTCATGTCTGGTCTGGACACACCAAGGTCAGTTTGAGGCGGGGGAAAAAAAGTTCTAAAAGTATTTGTTTTAATGATTTTGAGAGCAGTGAAACATGGGCATTTGTGTATACATATTTCATTATCCAATCCTTGTAAAATGTCTGAGAAAATCCATAAAACCTTGTAGGTATTTCTGAACACGGTGATAACACGGGCATCTACCAGCTGCTTCGCACCGACATATCTGAGATTATTTTGTTTGATTCAAAGCCATGTCTTTATAATTCACATATAAAGGCAAACACTGGGTTATTCCAAGAAAGATGTGATTCAAGCGTCTGATCTGCCAGTGCGCTTCAGGGAGAGGAAATCACTCAAGTTTTAAATTGGCTCCTTTCTGCTTTGTGCAGAAAGTTACAGACTTCAGAGTCTAATTTGAATACAAAGAAATTTGAAAAGGATAAGTGTGTGGAAGTGCTGATGTTGAGATAATAGTTGGAGAGTGGCTCATGTGGTGTCACCAAAGTTTTGTGACACTTTGAAACTTTGGTATGTTGCAGAAAATCGTGGATATTTTCCATAACTATTACAGAATTAAGATGATAATAAAGAGTCTGCACACATGCTGTCCTGCATGCATTATTGTTTTGGCCGGTGTGTCCAACTTAAAAATCTTTGAATAGCAATTGCCTGGCCATGGCTTTGTGATTTCAAGTCACATTTATATGATATACATTGCAGCATTTTCCTTCTGCTAGAATATTTTTCTGTGCTTCAGCCAAGAGTAAAAAAAAACCCCAAACAAAACAGAAAAAGACCCCCAGAAAACAGATAAGCACAATATCAAAATTTACAAAACAGCTTGCTTTTACTGTAAATCAGCCATAAGCTGTAACAGTGACTGGGATACTCAAAATAAAGAGTCTTGGTTAAATATAAATTTCTCATCCCGTGTATGTTCTAGGGTGTCAGTGCAATCCGATTGTTTCCAAACTCTGGTCATCTGCTGCTCTCCTGCTCCATGGACTGCAAGATCAAGGTAAATAAGCTAATAAGGTTTCTGGAGAAAAGGGGGGTGGGGGTGTATACACATTTATCTAAGATGTGATCTTTATGATTGTGTAATAATCTCTGTAGCAATAAAGTAACCTGTTACCCCGTATTTTAAATACGACAAAGTATAAATCAGTTTTTTTCTCTTTTGTAACTGTGTGCTCTCGTCTTCACAGCTGTGGGAGGTGTATGGTGAAAGGAGGTGTCTTCGGACTTTTATTGGTAAGTGTGCAAAATGCTCATCCTACATCATCTATCATAATGATGTGGTACATGATAAGTGTTGGTGTCGGTTAATAATTCGCTGTATAAAATTGAATTGTGTCGTTTATTCAAGTAAATCCTTTTATAAATAATAATGGATCATCAGCAAAGATGCTGACATTAAAATATGGTCAAGGTATGAAGTGCGCTCAGCCTTTTGGAAAAATACAAAGCAGTGACACATTGTGAGCTCAGCATTACTGGAGGACTAATGACATGTCTGCTGACCGCTGACAGAGCGCGGGGGGATTTGGGATTTTTTATTTATTTTTTTAATATACAGATATATGCGTATTTGGAGTCTGGGGGCAGGTTAGGCTAATGCATGCAGGACTCTCTTACACTCTTTCCAGAGATGGCACGCTGTCAGAATAGAGATTGTTTGCAGCTGTGGTTCTGCTTGTCAGCTCCTTCACTGAATATGCATAATTCAGCAGCTCAGAGGCCGGGGGGAATGAGGGGCAAGGGAGGGCACAAGACACGAGAAGATACAGAAGGAGAGAACACAGTTTAGGAGTGAATAAACTGACAGAGATTGACTAGCTTAGAAAGTAGTGAGTAGGAGAAACAGCAGAGCTAAATATGATGTGTGTTAGAGTTATTGGCTATGCCTTGTGGACAGAACCCTCAGACTGATATTGATATTCATATTTTCTCCAACAGCTTAAAGAAATATTTCTGGGGGTTTTTGTCTGTTTTTAATTTTCTAGAGGAATTTGCACATAGCTGTTTATAAGGTGATGTTGTTTGTAATGTCTACCAAACTAAGCAGTGATCAGCACTTGCTTGGTTGTGTGCGCCTGTTTCCGTAGTTTTAATTGCAGTCTGTGTGGCCTCAGTGGGCTCCGTTAATGCTGTAAAAACAGTACAGCCCTGCTTAAAGACTTTTTCAATGTGGTAAGCCTTTGCTTGCATGAGGCCCACAGGGACCTCTCATCACCTCTACTATATGAGGGGGAAAACCCAAAGGATTACATAGACTGATATTAGGAGACAATAAGAAGGTGTGTCTTTTTTCACCACCCTGTTTTACAGGCTCATTTTAAGATTCCGTTTCCTCCATTTTCCCAGATTCCACTTCATCTTCCTTTATTCATCTCCCTTTTTTAATTCCTTTATTCAGCATCTTTTATTCCCCTTAACCAAATTTCATATTTCTCAAATGATTTTGCTTTCAAAGGAGGACAGCTGGGGGATTCTTGGTAACAAGATTGGGGAATGCAGGAAAATGAATTTTAGAGGATGTATTTATTTGTCTATAATATATGTGTGGTCTGTGTCTGTGTTAGGTCACAGCAAAGCAGTGCGAGACATTTGTTTCAACAACACCGGGACCCAGTTCCTCAGCGCTGCATATGACCGCTACATTAAACTGTGGGACTCTGAGACAGGTACGTGGGCCACTGACAGCAATACGTTCTTTATGTAGGCGTACGGCTCCTTTTTAAATCTTAAAGTGACCAAATCAATAAAACTTCAAAGAAATAATTAAATAGAGAAATATATAAATGATTATCTTGAAGATGAAGGATTTAATTAACCATATATATTCCTAGATGATAAATATTTTCTCTGCACGAACTTTTTAGTAATATAAACTTGTTTTCAGTCCAAGATCACATGAATTTTATCACTAACGCTAAAACCAATTAATCAACAGAGATTTTAATAATTAATCATTTAATTTTTTTAAGCAAAACTACCAATACTGTAATCCAGGATTTGGATTTCTTTTTTCTTTCAGTAATTTATATCGGATGCAAAAAAAATAATTTACAGGTTAACTGATTTAAAAATGGTTATACCCGGTTAACATAATAGATCAATTAGGATGAATGACATGATGTCTAACACACCTTTATTGTGGAGGTGAAGTCTGCTAGTAAAACCAAATTTTAGTTGATCTGCTCGATCTGTGTCAGTCTGTGCTCCCTCTAGAAGTTGGGCCCATGGTTTCCCTTTAAAAAAGAACCCACTTGGCTCATCTGTCACATTTTTACCCCTTTCAGCTCAAGCGTGCCGCTCCAGCAGAGGGCAGAAAAGCATTAAATCCCCCACTTGTTGATATCAGTGGAGGACACATCATCCAAATACTTCTCCTAAAAGTTGATTTGCTTGAGTTAGATTTGTCAAATGAAAAGCATTGCTTACTTTTTTCACACAACTAGTTGTTGTGTTTTGTTTTTCTGGGGATTGTTTCTTCCTATATTATAGCAGTAATATAAAAAGCGTGCTATTTTAGCATACAAGTGCCTCTCAGTGTTTTCAGTCATTTCAATTTCCTGTTTCCTTGGTTGTAGCAGTAGTTGGAGCATCATCCCTGTGGTGATTCACCTTTACCGAATGAACACTAGGAAATTTTTGTGTGTTACAGCTGAGTTGTCACCACCTGCAGGGATATGGAGCATACAGCATTGAAAGTTGTAGAGTGTGTCCTTAAATTTTAAAGCAACTTCAGTGTGCCTTTGTGAGGGAGCCACTGTGGATTATTCTGGAGCTCTGACTTTCAATTTGCTTCCCACCACAGGCCAGTGTATCTCCCACTTCACCAACAGGAAGGTACCATACTGTGTGAAGTTCAACCCAGATGAGGACAAACAGAACCTTCTTGTGGCTGGCATGTCAGATAAGAAGATTGTTCAGGTAAAGCTGACCATTTCTTCCACCGCAAGAAAAGTCGATCATGTTGGCCAAGCAGGTTGCACACATGAATTTCTCTGTTTACTCCCTGTGCCCGCAGGACCGTGAAATATACTCCTGTCTCATCCTCCAGCGCTAGTGTGTGTAGTTGTGTGGGAGTTGTAAGAGGTTCAGTGGCTGACAGGACTAGAGCAACTCATTAATCACAAGAAGCATTAGGGTAAACAAGAGGCGAAGGAAAGAGAACAATATGTGATAAAAGTAGGAAATCTATAAATACACTATCACGTTTTTAGAACGAGTCATGCGAACCTCTCAACATGCTGAAAGGACAGCTCAAGTGTGATATAGTTTTTATTTTCGACATTTCAGAGCAATGGATGTTTGGAAATCTCTAGAAAGACATTTTAATTCTGGGAGATTAGCTAATAGGGGAAAAAATGTTGAGTTGTAATTGTCAGTCACAATCTGGCACAATAATCAGGGTTAGCGTTAAATCATGCAGGTCCCCTTTTCGGGTTATGAGAACAGATGGCTGTTCACCCCAAGGGTGGGGGAAAAAATGGAATTTGGTGTGAAAGCCATCCGAACAGACGAGCTTAATTTTATTTATTTATTTGTTTGCTGTCCCTGGAGGGGTTTCTGTGTGGTTGCCTTTTATATTTTAATTTGTACATGCTGTTTTCTCTCAAAATATTAATTTTTAAGACTAAAGTCTGTTTGATTGCTAATCGCTGTGATTACATTAAGGCAATTTAAAAGGTTCATAACATCGGTACAGTTTATAGCTGCTCTCATAGGGAGTCTCCCACAGTGAGCCATATTCTCTGTTTTTGCAGTGCGATTGAGACGAGCTGTATTTATTTTGGTAATCATCACTCCATGCGAATATATCAAGGCGCAGTGGAACAAGTGTTGGAGGGATTGTGAATTCATTTTAGTACTCCACTTTTTGACTCATGGGATACATTTGTTTACCTCCCTTCTGTCTGCTGTGCTGTCTGTGCCTCTTTGTGTCTCTAAAAGTGGGACATCAGGACAGGCGAGGTGGTTCAGGAGTACGATCGTCACCTGGGCGCCGTCAACACCATCACCTTTGTTGACGAGAACCGTCGGTTTGTCAGCACATCAGACGACAAGAGTCTTCGAGTTTGGGAGTGGTAAGTACCGAGTGCAGCCTGAACTGCTTATGCCATAGTTGAAACTTGAGAGTGCCGCTGTAGTTGTTGCTGCCGTTCTTCCAAGCAAGTCATGTAATCCTCCTCCCTAATGCTCTGCGTTTAATAACAGAAGACTGTAGCTGATATTGGCTTGGAGAAATCAATCAACAATATGAATGTAAAGCAAGAAGGAAGTGAACCAGTGTGGACTATAATTAAAAAACGAAACAATCAGGAGTTACAGACAGCTGGGTATTCAGTGTAATTTTGAGCTGTGCAAGTATTAGCTCTGGATTGTATTTTTTAAACTTTGTTATAGGCTTGTTAAGATGCACCTTGGGCACATCAAGTGCTTTTATATATTATTGTTCTTCTGTGATAGGCAGGATACAGATTATAGTGTTTTACGAGATTCCTTTTATATACGAGTGTAACTAACTAAAATGATGTGAATGAAATGATTTGTAATGTGTATGTGTTGGGATGACTGGAAGGTTTAAATCCCACTTTTGGGGATGGTGAAAGAAAACGCGAACATGAATTTTAATGACAAAATTAAAAATGTCCATATCCTGCTGTTTATAATTGTTTGGACAACCAAAAGACCACCGGGAAGGGCTTGTACACTGGCTGGGGTGCCCTGTCATGGTAAACAAACTCAGCTATTTGCTGTTTATAGATAATAAATATTTAAAAACCACCAGATAAACAGAGCTTTCCATGGAATGCTTCAAGGGGAGGTTTTGTATCAAGGGCAGCCATTTGTATTTAGTTTGGTTTAATTGTCAAAACTTCCTCATGAGCTTGTGAGATGGATTATCTGCTTAAAAAAGTTTTTTGCACACTTTAAGTCAATGTGAAAGACAGAATTAAAGATAAACACAACAACAACAACAAGCTAACGAATTAAATCCTAAGAGTCTGCTTTGGGCAAACTTCGGGCTCCCATGAGCTTTTTTTTAGTGCAGCGTGGGAGTAAGCGGGCAAGTGGTATGTCAGGCCAAAAAGTGACTTGACGGTCCCGCGTTCTCCCATGGATACCACCTGGCTCTAGTCCCCCTGCCCCACTCTCCCTGTGAGAGCTGCATTAGGCTGAATTTACAAGAATAGTCTCATGTTGCAAGAATAGAAGCGGCGTCTAGCAGAGAGGGGCATGTTGAGAGCACGCAGAATAGACTGCGAGGCAGCAAATCCACAAGCCATTCACGTCATAGTGAAAACGCCTACACGCAATTTAAATTCTGTCCACGTTCTCACACATAGTGTTCCCAGGATTGACTACTTTATCTATAGCAGAGGTTTGTCATCAGGAGAGTCTGTGAATGCTTTCCAGGAGGATTACAATTGATTCGAAATGTACCAAACTGCACCAACAAGGGGAATTAACTCTTGATCATAAAGACATCATGTAGAGAGCGATGAAGCCCACGGGGACACTTGGAATGATAATAAAATGAGAGGGAAAAGGATAGCGGGAGATAAGTGGTGGAGACTGTGAAAGCATATTGTAGGAATCACTCAGGATGGTCAAAGAACTGCTACAACCTCCCCAGAACTTGATTTCTTAAAAAGCCTGCTTTTTTAGAAGCGATCGATTTATCTCAGCTTAATAAAACTCCCAAATCGGAATGTTCTTAGAATAATTTGAAAAGGAAACAAAATGAATTAAATCTGTCAGTGCTTGTTTTGTGAAACCATCCTTCGTTTCAAATTAGCACATATAATGAGATAAATTATATTATAGAAATCTTAATTTCAGACCCACTGAAGTAGTGTGTCTAAAAACAAAGTGTGGGTTCTTCTTAGTTATGGAGTTTAGTTTGGCTTGACTGCAGATTCTGGCTCAAACAAACACAGAAGCTCCTTAATCTCTGACCGTGTGATGGTCGTGCAGCCCCAGCTGTCACTCGTCACAGAAAGAAACAAAGACGTGGTTTTAGTAAAGCTGATGGCAAGTTGAGTTTAGGACTTTGCTTTATTTTACAGCAAGTCTCAGCAAATTGGCACGCTGTCATCCTGACAGACACACATACATGCACTGTACATTTGAATGATCTTCTTCAGACAAGTTAAGATCAAATAGCCAAGGTTGCTGTTTCTCCCAAAGCAGAGAGACATAGCAGAGCATAAAAGAACAGCGAGGCCGGGTGAAGGAGCAAAGGAGGGTTTCATAAATAATTGGTGGCTGGTGCAGCATCAAAAGCATCTTTCACATTATTTACAAGATTTATTTATTTACTGTAGCACTAATGGTGAAACAGCCTGTTTTTTTTTTTCCCTTCTTTACCTCCACCACAGCTCTTCTCTCTCTAGTAAATAAGCAGTTTTGAGCTGGCATAAGCACCTTCAATGTCAAACAAACAACAGCTCTGTCGATGTTTTCCCATAGAGCTGTTATTGCTAAGGGCCTTCTCACGTTGTTCTCATCCACTGTTTAACCCGTCTTCAAGTGTACTCACAGTGTTTTGTGCCTTTTTCAGGGACATCCCTGTGGACTTTAAGTACATTGCTGAGCCCAGTATGCACTCCATGCCAGCTGTGACTCTCTCTCCCAATGGTAAGTAGACTAATCATGGCCAAACACTCATAAACACAGTCAAGGACAGGCGACTTGAGGGAGCATAAACCTGCATTACCACACAGTAGAGTCACACCTTCTGAGATTTGCTATCGCTCAGGCAAGGTGGGAAAAACAGATATTCACAGTGTAGTAAGTTTGTTGTACGTGGAGATTTCTGCTTGCCACGAGATCCAGATTTTTTATCAATACATGTCAGCTGCCTGTGTTTCGCTCTGGCTGTTTAATCGTCACAGATAATGCATTAACTGTTGGATAACAGAAATATTTGGACACTTGAGTGACTTAAACTGTGTACATTTGATGTCAAAACAAATGTTTAATATTTGAGCAATTTTGCCTTTTGGACACTGGAGCAGTAAGATTAGACAGGGAAGTGGGGCGAGGGAACAAGAGAAGACACACAGGGCCATGGGTCGGACTCAAACCTAGGACCTGTTGACTGCTCCATCAGTGAGCTACACTGGCACCCAATGCTATTTATTTTTAAGATGAACAGCTGTATGACTGTATACTGTCAGTTAGCATACCGTCGTGTGAAAAAGAGGGCTTTCATAGTGTAATGGAGGAGGTCACGAGAATGGGTTGCCTCACCGCTCATTGGCTAAACGGCAGCAGTATGCTGATATCTTACTCAGCAGATGTGGCTCCGTTCGTGAGTTCTGCCGACTGGCTGGCCTTTTGTACACATAGGACTCAGTGCAGCTGCCATGTTTATTTTAGAGACAAGTCTTTCTTCGGGCAGCCCTTCCAAGCAAGCCACACTTGTTCAGTCCCTCTTTCTAATGGCACTGTAATGTTTTCCACTTTTTCATTGTGGAATTATGGACTTCAAATCAATTTGGCCTTATAACCCTTCCAAACTGATGGGGAGCAAAAATGTGATTGTTGATTGTTGATGTCTTTCTCCACACGAGCAAAGCTTTTACTTCTTTGATAGTAGAGATTTAGGTCAGGGTTGTAGGACTCCATTATAAGCCTGTAATTTTTTTTGTAATTGCTGAATTTTACATTTCTTTTTGTGTAAAGTACCTTTACCATGCCCTCATTCAGTGCCGCCAGATTTCAGAGCAGTATCACTCTGTGAGATCCATATATCCATTCATATTCTTACCAATTACCGAGGTTATGGTACTCTTACCTGTACTGTAAATAAGCTGCAGCCAGGAAATGTTATGTTGATTAGACCCAGTTAACAAATTTTAGATTACATAATAGGAGTGGGCAATAAAAGCCTCAAAATTAAATCACAATTATATCAAGAAAATTTGTAATGTTATTGCTGTGGTCTCACTTCATAAGAGAATTTTTCTGAAAACTACTCAGGATTCTTTTTTTAAATTGTAACATTTTATCTGTGATTGCAGGCAGTAGCGTTTGTAGTGCAAACTAAATAAAGGGCATTTTTCATCTTTGTTTTTTCCAAATGAGCTACAGCCATTGATGAAAGAATTTAGTAAATCTATTACTACATGGTGCCAGCAGCATAGTGTAATAGGAGATACAACATGGATCAAGTATTACCACAAAAGTAGCCAAGGTAATATTTTCCACTGTGATTTTTTTTTTCTTGATCAAGGCATTTATTTGTTTTTATAATATAAAAGTGATCACATATAACCAAAAATGTGCTCTGATCACAGGATAAAAGAAAAAAAGGATAACAGTCAGATCACACAAAAGAAAAGAAAATGAATTTTTAAAAGCCACTTATTCATCACAGATCTTTTGCTTCTATATTTGACACCAAAGACAGAAAACCATTTAATAGATCCTTTTTTTAAGCAGTGCATCTTTTTTCCCCTCCCCAAGTTGTAAAAAGTATCTGATGTCACTAATACGCTGTCCTTCCATTTGTGAAGATGAACCTTCCTGCCACAAAAGGCTGCATTTGGGGTAACAATGAAATATTATTTTCCAATAAATTTAGAAAACTTCTTCTGTATTGGACATGAGCAATTGGATAATTTGGGACATAACCAAAACATATGAGCATAAACATGTGCTCTAGCCCTCATGCCTGGGCTTGTTGTAGGGATGTAGACGCATGATCACAAAATTTAACAGATGAAGCATAGCTTGTTGAAGCTGGCCTGTTAGTACAGGATTAACTTTGGCTGGTAGTCATTAGTTTCCAGGACTGTCCTTGGTTGAGCTGCTTCTCTCCACTGCTCCCAGTTTCACCCTGTGTGTCTGCTTGAATGCGTGTGTTCTGTGTGTAAAGCTCTTCCCCACACATGGAGCAGAACCTAGCAGAGGAGAATCTGCCCCCCACCCAAGTATATTACACTACCATTTTGTATCCATGGAAACATCTCCATTGTAATTTATGTAATATCTCTGTAGGCAACCTACAAAAACCTTTTTTTGTCCTCATTTGTTCTTTTCCTTTCTACATTTTTTCCCCCCCAGTTTTTAATTTTTTCTCTCCTCCTGTTCTCTTCGTACTTGCCTTCTTCCTTTGGGCAATATTCGTATTTGTTCCAGCGTGGTTTGTTTATCTTTAGCATGTGAATAATGAATGAGCTCTCAGTGGGAGACCATTCAGCTTTCTCTCAAGCCTAAATGGCACCCAGCCCCACTTGGCACCATATATACAACCCCCCCCTCTCTGCTCTTCCCCATCTCTTTTTCATGTTGACTAAGCAGACAGAGCTCCGGTACGCTGCTGAAATTGGTCAAGTTGTTTTCATTCTCCTGCACTTATTCTATTTGACATTTGCTGACAAGTTTTCTGGGGGTGGTGTAAAAAGAGGACACACATACCAGAACTACATTTCTTTCTCAGATCGAATTAGTAATTTCCTCATGTACACTTTTAAAAAGTGCGGAGAATTGTATAATGCTTTGACACTAAAGCACTGCCTCTCACCATCATGCAGTGATGTTGAAACTGTTGGATTGTCAGGGGCTGAAATGCTCTCTAAAGCAGATCTCTGCTGAGCAGCCACTGATGCAAAACCTCATTTTATTTTTTTCCCTAAATTGCCTCAATCTTTCCAATTCACTGATGGCAGAATGATGAGTTCATGCCCTTTTCAAAGGGCTGTCCACTTCAATCCAAATTTCCAGTTTTGCTGTTTTGAAGAATTTTGGCCATGAGGCAATTTCTACCATTTACTGTGTAGCTGCTGTTAGTTAATGTCCCTCCAGATCACAGCTTTTGCACTGTCAGGTTTAGCGCATGCTAGCAGTGTCATCAAAATACCGCACTGAAGATCTGAGGGGCTGCTTGTTAAACACTTGGCTGTACAGAATCATGCAAATAATACATTTAAAAGGTTTGGGGACAACTTTTAAAGTTTATATGCGTTTGAATTTGAATTCAAACATTACCTTGAAATTTCAATGTGAACATCCAAAAATGCTTTTGTTTTCTCTTTGATTTTTTTTGCAAGAAATGTGTATTGTGTTATCAAGGGCACAAGTGCTTTGCAGCATAGTTGGCCAATGGTTTATTGTTTTGTTTTTTAAGGTAAATGGCTCGCCTGTCAGTCCATGGACAACCAGATTTTGATCTTTGGAGCCCAAAACCGCTTCAGACTAAACAAAAAGAAAGTCTTCAAGGGCCACATGGTAGCTGGCTATGCATGCCAAGTGGACTTCTCCCCAGACATGAGGTAAGCCTTCACAATGTCACTCTGAAGGGCAGTTTTATTCTGACAGAAACCACAAAGTAGAGATGCTTAAAGCTTTAGAATATTCCACTAGTAAATACTAAACAGTACTTATGAATAAAAATTTGCTATTAGTGTAATGGGTGAATTAAAAACTGAGTCCAAATGCACCATTGTGCAGATGATCAGTATATTGAGATATCTTTGCTTGTATTCTGTAAGCTGTTTCTCATCCTGAGCTTTAAAATGCATCCAGGTAATGAAGCACTCTTGGTGAAAAAAAAAAAACGTACAGCCATCGCTAGGAGAGCTCACAGGACATCTTCCTATTTTTACACAAAACGCCCATTAAGACCCTTTTTTGTCCCTCTTCTCACCCACCACCCACGACTGTGAGCAGGTGCCCTCACTTCCTTTCAGTATCCATGGCAACATTGCAACCCCTGCCTAGATTAAATACCAAAAATTCCAACTCCCACCTTTTGGCTGCTGAAGTGAAGACAGAAGTTATTTCTTTATTTTTATAACCATGTGCTAATTATGAAACACGTTTCTTTCTACCAGTTATGTGGTGTCAGGAGATGCAGATGGAAAGCTGAACATCTGGGACTGGAAAACCACCAAGCTTTATCACAGGATCAAGGCTCATGACAAGGTGTGCATCAGCGCCCTGTGGCATCCACATGAAACCTCCAAGGTCATCACCTGTGGCTGGGATGGACAGATAAAACTCTGGGATTAGATCTGTCCCTGAGGACGGGTTTCTGGAAATAATGGACATGACCTGACTGGTTCAATAAAAAGGAGGAGGCCAATTGTCTCATGGTCTGGAACTGTTTTTGAGTCAAAGCCAAAAGACTGGCATCCAGTCTGATTGTACAGGTGTATTTGTTTTTTACCCTGTGAAAGATCAAAATACTTAGTCATGTAATATCTGTACAAACAAGAACTTTCAAAGTATTGGTTCTACTGCAGAAGAAGTATTACAGGGGGTACCTTGTTATTCTTAATGTTTCTTTTTTTTGTTACTGTATTTTCCAATGTTCTGGTAGTATACCTTTCATATTCTTGATAAAATATATTCTTTGTTTTCAGCTGTATGGCCATCTCTTTGTGGAAATAAACAACCTAAAGTCTACCTTTTCAAAAAACGAAGCACTCCTTCCTTTGGGGAAAAACCCCCCCAAAGTGTTTATTCTTTAAAATCAAAATCATGAGGAGAAATTTGGTTCATCATCAAAAGGTTTGGTAAATTTCAATAACTGAATAATGTTGTTATTTTAAAGTGTTACTTTTCCTGATTGTTGGCAGTGTTGCGGTGCTGAACAGACAAACGCCAGCTGAACACGAGGAAGGGAACTGATGGTGTAAAATTCTTATGTGTGAAAATTTTTTGGGGGGGGGGTTATTCTATTATAATTCCAGAAACTGGAATTACAGTTGTTTTTCTCTTACTTGCACAAATATCCACGTTTAAATAGCCAACAAGCAAACTCTGTACAAGTGTACAGTCCCATTTATCACATTGTCATGCTGTGGTGATGCATGGAAACTACTTCTTCAGGAGCAGATCCCGTCTCTTTCCCGCCTCCTTAAAATATTCACTCACTGTCAGTGACCCTGTAACGCTGTATCCGCTTCCTTGAATTCATAATTTAGCTCGTGAGCTGCGTAGTCTCTGGACGTCTGCTGTCTACTATCAGGTAGGACCGCCTGGCTTTGGGCCAGGCTTAGATAGGACCTTGATGATTTTGACTGTGACTTTCCTGCAGCCAATAATACAGCCACTATGAGGTAGAACACAGAGCCTCTGGAGGTAATTATGCTGCTCCTTTACTTGGCTTAGGTCATCGCAGGCCAGCAGAGGATGAGCGGGAGGATAAGTAGGAGCAGAGATTTTTACTTTTTTTTTTTTCTTCAAAGGTCGGGCCAGATAAGAGCAGTGTATTTGAAGAGAGCTGTGCCCCAGAAAGTCCATGTTACACATTCAGATTTCCAGTTATCAGCGACGGTAAAAAGTTATTTTTGAGTTCTATCTGGTTTCCCTAGAGGCCTCCACTGAGTATTCACCCAGCTCAAGGTGTAAGCACTGCTGGCATTAAGCACATTCTTCTGTAGAAAAATGTGAGGTTTGGCAGGATCGCTGTGGATGTGGAAGAGGTGGAAGCCGGAGCGCTCAAGCTCCTTCAGCAGGCTGTACCAGTACCGCACCACAGATGGCTCATCGCCACCCACCTCAAAGCCTGCCCAGTGCAGGTGAAGCTCCAGCAGCAGCTGTCCCACTGAATCCAGAACTCTTTCGAGGATCAAATTTTCCAAAATCTTCCATTCTGCACTCTCCATGTCTGCCTTCAGTACATCCACCTGAAACACAACCAGAAAAACTTCAGATTTAAATGCATCTTGTTTAGGTAATAAATGACACCAAGCTGCATGGAGTTCTTACATGCAAAAGCTATTAAAAGATGAAAAGTGAAGCTTGATTTTGTTCTGCGCCGGTGATCTTGATGATGGATTGAGTGAAAGAGCAGCCTGACAAGACTTGCTGTGATAGAGCAGGGAGGAAATGCTTCAGAAGATGAATGTTAATAGCACCCTTAGGTCATATTCATGTAAGGACATTCATGCATGCTCAAAGTTTAATGCATATCCTCAGGACACTGGGTTTCCTCTCAGGTCTAGTATAGCAGAGTCTTTCAGGCTCACCAGTATCTCGTAATTTTCTCAGGAAGTCCATCATGTAGCCATAGTCAATAATGCATTAACCAAAGAAAATATCAGGGATTAGTGCATTAAATAGTCTTTCCTACAAAAAAAAAACTAAACAAATAGGCTGATAACATTTCTTGAGCTAAACTAAGTGTCGGGTGGTATGGCAGCATATATATTAAACAAGCTCCTCTCCAATTGATGCATTTGACACCGCACAATATCCCCAGACCTCATTAGTGTAACTGAACAGGATTCAAAAACAACTGTGGCAAAATATCGTCCTCTGTCCTCCCCATCGTTGTCCCTCACTCCCACAAGCAGAAACATGTTGTTTTTTTTAATTGGACAAAAATCACGTGATGGAAAATGATGAGACATCGCTGAAAACGAATGCTAATGTAATTTCTATCTGCTTATGTGTGTGTACATTGTGTTGTGTTGTAAGGATTATAGATGATCACACAGCTTCACTCTATCTGTCGTCATTTTTCTCTTCCGTGGACTTCCCAGAAATGGCCTTTTTGCCTTTGTGGTCCCATATCCATGTCTATGGGTGGAGCATGGGGGTTATTTCTGTTCAAATATTCTGATTTCCTTTGGCTTCATGTTTAACTGCAGACAAGCGAGCGTTTTTATTTTCATGTCTTCTAAATGGAGTGTACTCACTGAACTGGTCAACAGTCTAGCACAGGTCCAACACAGAGAGGCAGATAAACATTCACACTCACATTATGTCAATCCAGTTAACCCAACATGCACATTTTCAGACTGTGGGAGGAAGCCAGAGTATCTGGAGAAAAGCCACACTAGCACAGGGACAACATTTAAACTAAGCAAAGAAATGCAGTCAGGTTCAAAAAAAGGATGTCATGGGGGTGACAGACAACCATTATGTACATCTGTGAATTCACTCACGATAGTACGCTTATGGCCATATCACCACGAGCAATCCCGATCTGTTTGTATTTTATATTTTATTATATTTAACAATGTTAACTTTTATCTTTTAAGCTTCATTTGAATTTTAAACTGTGCCAGCAAATCAAAAAGCATGCATTTCTGTGGCTGTCTTATTAAAATTCATTTAGAACTCAGGATTAGATTTGAAACACACACAAAACACAAAGAAAAATTGACTCTGCAATAATGAAGCTGATCAGCCCCGGTGGATAGCCTCCATAGACAATTTTGTGTCAAATGACTTTGCACGCTGTGAAATTCCTGCCCTCCCTAACAGAGATATTAATGTGAGACTGCTGTAAACGGTTTTAGCCAATGAGCAATGAGTTCCTCTGCTTCCAGTGAGTCATAATGTATGTGATTACTTCTGCACAGCAATCTCAGCATTAGGCATTGGAACACATTTTCATTTTAGAGAGGCTTTTGATAAAAAGTTGTCTGAGTCTGTGTAAACAAACAAGTTTGCTGATTTGAAAGCAGAACTGCGAAATGGGAGTTTACATTCGGGCTTGTTAATTAAATGGAAATGTATTTATTTGAGATAAATCCTAGCTATTACCCAGACTTTATTTTTTCTTTTTATTGCACACAGAATACCTCAACTGACCAGCCAAACAGGACAGAAATCCTGACATTATTACTAGGAATGTGTGCCTTTATTGGTGACTATGCCACCAAAGAGCAGATCATACTTCCAAATATTAATTTTACTAGAATCTAAAAGGTTGGTGAAAACACTTCAACAGCTGCATTAACCTCTCTTTGGGCTATTTCTGCAACCGTTTAAAAAGCAAGCAAAAATGCGTGAGTGTAACATTTTTTTCTCTAATTATTTCAGTGCATCGTTTAGGCACAAAAAGCACATTCTTAGTCCAAAGATTGTTAGATGTAAGTTTTTCTGCTTAGGCTAATTAAATCCCGTATGGTAGCATCTCTGGGCAGTGTTACGCAATTACTGCCATGATCGATTGTCCAATGTGCAGCTCTTTTTCGCTAAATGAGATGTGACTTCCTGCTACTGACATTTGCACCCGCCGTGACAGTGTGTGCGCTGTGTCAGCTGGTCACTAGAGCTGTGTGAATGAGTCATCTGTGTGTGTGTGTGTTTCTTTTTTAACTAACGGAGATAAGAAGTGCCGCACAAATGCATATTTTGACCTTTCAGAGCGACTCCCGTCTCTTGATTGCTGCCTTTCCTGTCGCTGAGGATTGGAGAAGAAACAGTTCTCCTGCTGTTTGCTGCTTGCTCCTCCGGCACACTGTGTACTCACATTAAAACCTCATTACAAGAATGCATGTGTGGCTCTGCATTTAAAACAGGTGAGGTGTGTTATCTATAACGCAGCATGGTGTACAAACCCACCCACACATACTGTAAACACGCCAGCCCTTATTTGTTCATATCTCGTCACACACCGACATCTTCATATCTTTGCAAATACCTTCTATGATTTGCGTGTTTGCTTTTTACCTGCAGAAAAGGGTTTAACAACTCGAACCGCTCAGCTTAAATCAGCTAAAGCAAAGCACCTGGTTTCTTTGCCAGGGATTCTGCTTTAGTCTAATTTAAATTTAGTCTATTTAAAACAAAAAAAAACAATGATAAGCCCAGCTAGCAATCAATATATATTAACTGAAATGTTCACTTTATTATAGGAGAGAGGGTTAGTGGAATAAACTTTAGAGTGTTAACAGTAGTGATGCAAAAAAAAAAGATTTTGCCCTGGAGGGTGATACAGATGCTCTGCAAAGCTCACCCCAAGAAAAAAAAAAAACAGAAAAAAGGATAACCTCTGTGTAAAACACACACTTTATCCTGAGGGTGGAGTGGGAGCCCAAATTTCATGAATCAGTTTGGTTTTCTTTGGTTTTTTCATACACCAGTGAAATTCAAAGAAAACAAATAAGCAGGAACTTGACTATCAAATTGTGTTCACAATAATTAAAAGCCACCCACACCCTTTAACAGTTGGATTTAAATGCATCATGGGTGTTTACGTCAGCTAGAACACATCTGCGTTTACACCTGCTTCTGTCATGTCTCCAAGCTATCCAGATGCCCACTGTTGTTCAGATTTCATAAATATATCA
>NW_005187459.1:2231326-2247347 GCF_000239375.1 Pundamilia nyererei
GAAGTGTACCTCTGGTGCAAATTACTGACCTCTGTCATCATTTTAGGTGGGGGAACTTGCACAATCGGTGGCTGACTAAATACTTTTTTGCCCCACTGTGTATATATATATATAATCCACTCATAATATCAGCAGGACCAAACCATATGTGAAAGGCGAAAGGGATAACATGAAACAGGGTCGCCGCACCCTGAACTGATTCTTGTTATGTCCCTGTGGGGGACACATCAGCGAACATGACCGTTTACACTAAACCCATATGTGACCACAGAGTCTCAGGGAAAAGGATTTGGCTTATTGTGCAGCATCATAAAGCTCGCTGTACTGTAAAAGCTAGTACTGCAGAGCAGCTATACTTCCAGCAACACTACACGTACAGAACAATTTCTGCTGGGAACTTTCACATTTTTCAACAAAGGAGCCTTCAGCTGTACAAATGTTTCAACTTCACTGTGTCTTCACTGGCAGTTTTATTACCAAGTGCACTTTAGTCCTTCCTGTCCTTTGAAAGTTTGTTGTCCGCAAGCTGAGAAGTACCTGATTCAGCTGCGTTTTGCTGGAAGCTGCATGCTGAACCCCGTTTCATATTTTTAGTTCATGCTGACTTACAGGTATGACACACATTCCTTGAACCAAGGTAGAAATTGGTTATATTCCTGTTTTGTGTGTGTGTATGTGCAGAATTAGTGGCACAACACAGCCATTTACACTGTTAGCAGGTGCCTGTAGGCTTCTTTCAGCTGCTCCCTTACTTATGAGCAGTTGCCACAGATTTGGCTCTGAGGTATTTGTACCTCTTCCTGAACTCAAACCGAGAATACCGCACATGTTAGGCAAATGTGTGAAACACAATACTGTGGAATCACTCATATCTATGACTCCTCTAACAGGAAAAAGGAGGATAATCAGAAAAGGTGGCTGAGGGAAGTGACAATAATGGCTTTTAAAAAACAAGCAAACAAACAAAAAATTACATATTGGATCCTTAATGGTATCAAGGCATTTATGTACCAAACTGAATGCTCTGTCTTTAATCAGTGTTCTGTAACCGTAACTATTAAAGTTACCCGGTGAAGTGGATATATTACAAGAAGAGAGCCTTGATGCCTTTAAGTCATGATTTAATTACCTCTTTAGAGAAGCATGGCTTCCTTGACCTTGAATTACCATTTAGCCTTCCTATTCAGGCATGCTTGTTGGCTCTATAACTGTGTTTATTAGCATGCATGCTATGACTGGGCTTGGTGCGTGTGTTTATGATTGAACGTGAATGCAGATCCCTATCTGATGAGGTGAAACACAAACCCTGAGGAGTTTTGGGGAGGTAATACATCCAGCACAGTCATATTTACAAGAAAAAAAAGTCACATATACGTGAAGATATTCACCTGGAGTTTAAGACAGACAGAGGAATTAATCATAATGAGCTGTTTTATGTTGAGGCGCGCAGGAGCAAACCTGCCCTTGCTTGCTATGCATGAATAATGCCGACGTTGATAAAGGAACACCTTCATCAGGTTTAAGGCAGAATCTACAACCATTTATCCATTTTATTCTGCTTATCCAAATTCAGGGTCATGGGCAGGCAACTGTTAGGGGACCTAGACCGCTGTGGGACCGCTGAGAGCTTACAAGCTTGCAGTATGAAATGTCACTAGGATTGACCTGACCTCCCTAAGTGGGCTCCACCTGACTCCACTCACTTATGTATGCATGATTCTGTTTAAACAAACTGAAAAACCACAGAGAAAAAAAGGAAAGAAAAGAAAAAAGAAAGAGGAGAAAAGCAAGTTAGAGGTGAGCGGAGCAGACAACCACCATTAAATAAAATGCTAAATAACTAAACGCGGCTAGCCTAGCCTTAACTGTGGAGGGCAGGCAGTTGAATGACTTCCACTATCATCATGTTAGTTCTTTTTTTAGTTAGATCTTTGGCTAATTTGGCTAGCAGAGTAGCCTAGCATGTTATTTTTGTTGTTGTTGTTGGTGTTAGATTATTACACTGGTTGTATGTGCCCCCTTTGGGAGGAAACTGGAGAGAACCCATGCCAACACTGGTAGAACATGCAAACTCCACTCAGGAAGACCCCAGTCTTGCTGTGCATGCCATGAGCATGCCTATCCAGAGCCTCAGTGGCCTATTCTCTATCTCTTACCTCTCTGTGTCCAAAGTCATTAAGTATGGTGGCTAGTTTCTTCGTGCTGGCATACTGACGCTGGGCAACAACGGCCGGGCTGGGATCCCTCCAATCTACAGAAAGACGATGGAGCCACATTTCAGCTTGTTGCAGGTGAGGCTGCTTAAGGCTGGGATCAAAACAGTGGACTTCACAGCCTGACTGGGCGAGAGAACTTTCCAGGGACCGGTCATCCACTCCTAACCTAGAAAACACACAAAAATACAGACAGGGTGAATATGTGAGAGTCAGCTCCATTTACAGGAATGCATATTTCATCGTCTTGACTTCATTTGTGTAAAATGTTCCAATGACGAGATGAAGAGATTCTTCATGGGACACATGAAGACTAGGTGGTACGAGTGGCCCAAATTATGATATTTTGACAAAGTTATATGGCAACTAGCTATTGAGTTTCATACAATCTCACCCCTTGTGCACATTTTTAAGGAAGTCAAAGTGTGGTACAGGTACAGACAGTCAGGTAGGAAAACACAGGTATTAAAAACTTTCTAAAAATAGCCATCGTTAGAGAGGGATGTTTGCATGAATGCAGCTGTATAACTTCAATGCGTGTTTATTTCATGCAGGGTTGGATTTCATTAGAAATTGGTTGCCTACTATAAAACCATCGTCTTTATTGTTGCTCCATCATTTGATAGGGCCAAGTGCTTATGAGACCCATATGGAAAAGATATATATAAATCTTATAAAGTTTTTATCTGTCTTGTATGAAACTTGTATGAAAAGCATACAGGAGTGAAAACACATATAAGATCCCTTGAAAAATTATATAATGAAACTTGTATGTTTTATATACTTACTAAAAAATATATATGAAAGTAATGAGAAAGTGGCCACTTTCATGAGTAAATCATATATGTTTTTACTATTTCTTTTCCATATGGGGAACAACGCAGGATGAAGCCCTTCTGTTGTATTCCAGTGATCTAAAACTTTAAAAATGTGATCTGAGGCGCCACTAAAGCGAAAACATTTGATCAAAGACCCAAAGATCGGTTTTGTGACATGAAACAACACCTTAGCCAGTTGTTACACGTGTCAAATGCAACAGAGCGAGCAAAACTGATAAAAGGATACAGACAAGATAACACCACGGCGTCACTGTGATCTTACTTGGCCTCCGAGCCAGAAAAGAATCAATAATTCAAACGAAGGGAATAAAGATTTTAGCCAGGAGATACTTGACGCTTGTGTTTCTCTCTTATGTCTCCTTTGTTTCATGTTTCTCTCCTTTGCTCTCCACATCTCTTTTCCTACAAGTGGCCTGCTTCTCTATTTTAAAATGTGTAAATCTAAGCAGACAGACACGTTCCCTCGTGTCTCTGTCTCTTTCATGCCTTCTCTCCCTTCTCCCCGCACTTTTTCACTAACCTCTCTCAATGCTGTTCACTGTTTATGCCACCCCTCCCTTCTCTAATTCCACAATTTTCTCCTTTTCTTCCTGTCACTGTCTCTGCATCTGCATTCCCCTGTGTCTTGTTTGCGCGGCGGCTGTATTCTGTAATCGTGACAAAGGGAGTAGATTTCACAGTACGCGTCTTTTACAGATGAGGCACCGGGTCCCCAAATGCATCACGCTGGTGGGAAGATGAGAAATGAGCATATGTGAGGGATTGAGATGCAACTAGATGTCTCTTTTTAAAGCACTAAATATTTCATTGAGAGTTTTTCATTCTCTGGTGAGGTTTTGGTGAGCGGCTGAGAATCAGTGCTGCGATACTACGGGGATCGGGGATGACTCATGAGGCGGCAGGAGCAAAAGGGGGGAGTCACAGTGCATCACATGCCCTTCAGAATAACAATGCTCATAAAGGAGGGTCTCTACTAGGTCTCTCATGAGAGCAGGAGGGGTAACATAATGGATGAATGGCTACATAAATGTGGGTGTTCTAGAAAGAAATTTACTTCATACACATTCTTTATAGAGGCTGTAAGGAGACTGCTGTTGATGTAACCAAATATGAAGATCTATGATTGTTTAGATTCTTGGTCACAAACTCCCAGAGGATTGTAAATGTAATAAAGAGCTATGAATCCACCTGACCCATTATGTCAGCAGCCTGTCTGGGTGTGGTGAAGTCTGGGGCTGATTAACAAACCCTTGGTGGGTCGAGAAACTGTCCCAGTTTGTGCCAGTTTTTTCTCATTCTGGCTTCTGTCACTGTCTGTCTCTCACTTTAAATTTCACACTTGGACAAGATACAAGGGAATTGGTGGCAAAAAACCATAACCACTGGCGTGGCTTTGCCTCAGGCACAGGTATAGCAGTTCGACCCCTGGCTCCACTATCCTCGGACAAGATACTGAACCCCGAGTTACTTGTGACATATTCACCAGGGTCTGATTGTTAAATTGATTTCACTTAGGCAAAGAAACAAGATGGATGTGTATTGTTTCTTTGAGGGTCCACGTAGAGAAGAAAGGGGCTCTATACCAGTCAATTTAGAGTTACTAGGAAACCCAAAGGCCAAACTGAAAATATAATCAAGAAGATAACGACATGAAAATAGTAAAACTACAAAACACTATAAACACAGGAATCCTAATGGACTAGAAATAAAGCAATAAGAGGAATAAAACCCATTGCAGTCCAAATACTAATAGAAAAACTCAGAGCTAAGGAACAAAACCCAATTTTATGACAATATTTGTCTCCAAAGGACATGAATAAACATGTCCTTTAAATGTGAAAAGGTTTTTTTGTTTGTTTGTTGGGGTTTTTTTCACCCTCATGTCCATTAGCCTGTGTTGATGCTCTAAAGTTGTGTCATTCATTCTACAGGTAACTTGTCAAGTTTAGACCAGTTTCAGAGCAGAAATCTTTTCTGCCCTTCATGTGCAAATCCAACATGACTTCACAGTTCTGTCTCCTTGAATGTTGACTAAAAATGAGACAGTATGATCTGAGCAAACATTTTCAATATTATCTGTGAACTTGAATGTTGCCCCTCCAAAGTTTTACCTGCGAAATAGAAAATGTGGAGGTGTAGTCAACGACAAATTTTAACGACAAACTTTTCAGCATCTCGCAGGAAAATGACAGGTGTAAATAATTAAATTAACACTGCTGTTGCTGCTTCAATTTCAAGGTTATGGTTATGGTTTCAGGCTCACTGTCACACTAATGGATTACTGATCGCTGATGTCATTAAAAACAGTAAAAAACCCAAACTTACAGTTTGTCCAGTGGTCACTTGACTAATGTTTAAATGCCCAACTTTACAGCAGAAATCCTCTTAATCAGAAGTAAACATCTTGACAGCCTCATTAAAAAAGGTCCTTACAGGCTAATTTAACCATTTTTCCCAAAACACTGTTCATGTTAAGCTTGTTTTTTTTTAAAATTTAGATTATTATCAGGTTATTGTGACTGATGGGTTGCTGCCAACACAGGAAGAAATGTCTAATAGACGTCTGCAAATACACTGATTTGGAAATCTCAATTAGCCTTTTTTAATAAGCCTGTGCTACAGTTTTGATGAGTGAAATAAGAGTATATGTGTTGTGTATATATTTAGCACTGAATTTCTTAGCACTGTCTCTTAGAACCCTGTCAGGTTGCCAGTCTGTTGCAGGGCTTGGCTTCACATCTATCTTCGTCCAGCTTCTATATAAAACCTATGGTTACTAACTGGTTGTGGGGGTTTTGTTACACTTATTTAGTTCATACTAAAGCCATCACTCATAGAATAATGCTTGGTTAACTTCCTAAAAATCACCAAACAGCCTTTACTCTGGGAAGAACAATAGGTAATGGTGATGAGATGGCTGATTATCATATTTTCTTAATTTTGCCCAGAAGGGGAGCTAAAGGAAACAAAGCATGAGAAGCCAGAGCCACCGTTGCTACTAGCTATACAGCAGGTATTAATGCTGTTATCCACTAGCAGCATCTCACATGCCCACATTTATGTTAAAAGTCAAGTCACTTTATTTATGTAACGTATTAAAAATGCTGGACCTCAATATTCGATCTCAAGTTCTTTCCACCGGAGGCAGATGGACTAATTATACAAATACTGAAGAATACACGGAAGACAAGGGATACAAGTTTAAACAAAGCCTGCTTTAATTTGAGCAGAATGTGGGCTGTTTTTACAGCAGTGGAAAAGGTGGATAATTGGTCTTTCATGTGGAAAAACATCCTGCGTCCCCCCCTATACACCAACATGTGACAGACCAATCAGTGAACAGCTGCTCATCCTTCCCAGGCACAGCCATCCCCGGCTCGTTGCACATCATGCAAATGAGGTGTATCAGCTGCACACGTTCAGCAAAACACACGAAAGTGTACCTAGATAATGTGCTGAGTTCAAAGGCACATACAGAGGCGTACTAAAAGCATTTGGCTTTTCTATTAAATCCCTTTTAATCTTCTGCAGTTGACTACAGTTGAGGGCTTTGCAAGTCAGAGAAACTCTCCTGAGAGTAGGATGCTCAACATACCTGGCAAAGAGGCAAGAGTATGACCAAGAAGTGTGTGTGAGAGCATGTGCACGTGTATGCACACGCGCGCGTGTGTGTGTGTAATGAATGTAGGTCAGATAGGGGACATGGGGAGGAACTTCAGAGAGCAGTTTGCAGGCTGACTTGATTAACTCTCTCCGTGAGATTCTAGGAAATTTATTTTGTTACTCGGGAAGTTTAATTTTTTTTAAAGAATTTAATGTCTTTTTGGGACTCGCTTTTACTGTATTCGACAGAGATGAGTTGACGTAGTGTAAACTGAATTAATTCCAGAGGTATTAAGTGATCAGTTAGATAGGAAGAGATCGCCAAGTAGCTTTCATTGATTTGAAAAATTAGATCTGAGTCACATTTTCCAAGCCGATATTCAAGCCAAATATCAAAATGTTTGCATCAATCTCTGAGATGTTTGATAAAACTCATTTGAATTTTAGTGCGTGTCCATGTAGCTTGTCTGCACAGAGTGCCGTTGCAGTCAGCCAGAGGATATCAGATATGTTTTTTTCTCCTGTCTATTTGGCCTCTGACACCCTTTTGACCTCCCCGCCCCTCCTGCCACTCTCCCACACCTATCTGCGCCTCGCTTGCCTTGATGCCAGCACACCTGTGCTGTCTCTCAACGGTCAAACTAATAAGCCTTCTCTCCAAGCAGAAAAATCCCTTCAACCATTGCTGCACCTCAGCATTGGCCGAGCAGACTTAGACTGAGCCGATCCATGGCACAAAGCTAAGAGTGAATGACAGCCAGGGCTTAAGAAGGTCAAACGCCTTGGTGGTCTGGCTGACTGAAGTCAGGGTTACATGCCAATCCAGTTAAAGGAACCAAAGGTAGAATAGTTATGACGTTTGAAGTTTAACAAAAGACAACAAATTAAAGGAAAATGTGCAGAGTGAAAATGGAACTGCACGAAGACAAAAGCAATGTAAGAAGAAAGACATAAAGACAAAATAAAATCATACTTAGTGTACAATTAGTCGCCGAGGACATGAAAAGATGAGGCTAACAAGGAAGGTGGAGAAAGACACGCACTTCATTTATTGTGTGTGAAAATAGACATTGAATATATTTTTATGATACAGAATAAACTTTACTTTACTATAAAGTTTACTGACAGCTGTGGCAATTTTGATTACCAGCAGATATCTCACAGCCTGTCTCAGAATGAGATGTTCTGAATAATTGTGTCACCTGCAGATAATTCCGTCACTGTTTGTTTCCGTGTAAGCGACTACAGTTGACTCCATTCCCTATATATTGGACAATTCCTTGTTGAGGGAACACACATTTAGCAAAAACAAAATTATGTGTGAGTGTCTAACAAACAATACTCACCCAAAAGAGTACACCCGGCAGTGTCTGCTCTTTATCCTGCGGATCAGTTTATAAT
This sequence comes from Pundamilia nyererei, assembly GCF_000239375.1. NCBI lineage: Eukaryota > Metazoa > Chordata > Actinopteri > Cichliformes > Cichlidae > Pundamilia > Pundamilia nyererei. Next base: position 2,239,383 of record NW_005187459.1, read on the forward strand.
TGGGATCTAGGCACACAGCCCATGCCCCAATGGACCCTTCCTGGTCTGCTTTCTTGCCTCGAAGTGACGCACATGACACCTGGACAAACATAAATGTAAACACAAAGCAAGACATATTAACAGCCATTTTTCCAGGAACAAGGAGCAGAACTTATTGTCAAGACAGCCATGTTATCTGACACAGTCGGAGTCCTGTATTGCAAATATAAATGGAACAAGAAATGAATGACAGAGCAACCGAACCACACCGACTCAATTCGCAAAGCAAAAATAAGTGTCTGTGTCTGTATGCTGGACATTCAAGACCATCTGCGCTGTTTGGATATTGATGTCCAAGTCTGTTCACTGCACTGGTCACTGAATGTGAAAGTGAACTAGTCGTTAACTGGGCAGGGGGTTGTGGTGAGATAAATCTTCTGAGAAGCGGGCATTTCATGTGTAAGAGCGCATTACTCTTTGACAGCATTACTCCAACCAAACGAGTGAGTTTTCATTCTGTACAATAAATGGAGTCCTAGGGATTTCAAGCAAACACAAGTCAAATGTGGCAGCATAGTTGACACTCTGATATATCCTGATTTCTTTAGGTGAGTTCTACAACTCAGACTCAGACATGATGCACAGCTGGTGCTGATGCACTGCCAAGTGTCACTGGGTTGGCAGAAAGAAACTAAAAACGAGGACTTTAAATCCTTCATTTATGATTAAGATTGTACTTTTACCCCCTTTAATTCACAAAATTTGTTGGATTTAAAACACAGTATCCTTTTAGCTGCTTCCATATAAAAGTCTTTGGATCCTGCCATATCTTTAACAAAAATATTTTTTCAGTACTGTACAATAACAGTGTATTGTTCTAAAATGTTGTGGATTATATTTTTCAACCTTAAAAATACAGCTTTCATAATCAATTTCAACCAAGAATCCAAGGACCAACATTTGCAAAAATGCTGTATACACACCTGCATATACCAGTACAGAGCAGGAGCTACTGCTCAAATGTTTGCTGTGCGGTTTCTCCACATTCTGTCTGATGCCGAGATTAACTTTGCAAGGGAAGAAACAATATTGGCTCAGACATCAAATGTCTGGCTTTACTGTACTACACCATTCAAGTCCAAAGTAGCATGTTCGCAGCTACACTTTGTTTGTGCTACTGCATCTTATCACAGCTAGAGAGTTGCTAGGTAAAATCATTTGCAATGACGTATACAGTGGTGCACTGAAAACCTCCATGCAGTTGCTTTGGTTGCCAGCAGATTGCCACTCTTACATAAAGATGATGATTTGTCTGCAAACTACCCTCTCCGTGGCAGTGAAACTGTGTGCAGAGAGAACATTTTGTGATGAGAATATTTGCCTTCAAAAGTGAAAGTTGCGCCCTTTTAAATGTCTTAGTTGCAGCAGCAAGGGGCAACTCTTAATTTGAAAGCAAAGCAAGCATTTTCGGTTTGCGTCACTTTTGGCAACCGCTTATTGAGTGGTTGGCAGACAAGTTAGCATTTTCTATGCAAACTACAGGTGACTTCAGCAATTTGCTAGCAAACAAAGCCACAAGGAGGTTTTTAGAGGTTTTTAGGAGGTTTATGGGCGATCGTGGCTCAAGAGTTGGGAGTTCGCCTTGTAATCGGAAGGTTGCCGATTCGAGCCCCGGCTTGGACAGTCTCGGTCGTTGTGTCCTTGGGCAAGACACTTCACCCGTTGCCTACTGATGGTGGTCAGAGGGCCCGGTGGCACCAGTGTCCGGCAGCCTCGCCTCTGTCAGTGCGCCCCAGGGTGGCTGTGGCTACATTGTAGCTTGCCATCACCAGTGTGTGAATGTGTGTGTGAATGGGTGGATGACTGGTTGTGTAAAGCGCTTTGGGGTCCTTAGGGACTAGAAAACCCCTATACAAATACAGGCCATTTACCATTTTAGCATCCTCTTTGCGACTAATTTCACCCACAAACAGTCAGCAACCACTCACCATCTAGTCGGGGAGTGCATATTTTTTCCTAGTGCTCAGAAGTTGCCCGGGGATTTCTCACCAGTCTTTAAAAAAGCCAAAATCTCCTTGAGCAAGAGACCAAAGCTTCTATTATTCCCAATAAAAGGCATCCACCTTGCACAGCAGCTTCCACAAACTTCTAGTCTAAAAAGAGAGCCTAATGTGAAAGTATGCTGATTACCATTACATATCTTCTGGCTGCAAAATGAAATCTGAGTGTTTAGAACTCTGTATTGAAATGAGCTTTTATCTCCCCTAATTGATAAAATCAAATTGCTTTCACAGCTTTCTTTATTTCCTAATCAATCTCCCATTTGCTATAATGTCTGCTTTCCAAACACAACACATTTAAAACACTCAGCCTAAATTTTCAAAATGGCACTTTGATAACTAGTAGGTGACGGCTATATCCATCTTTCATTTACATTCAATGGTGAATAAGAAATACTTTCTAGATCCTAACTCAGGTAAAAAGACACAGATGGCAGACGTTTTGCAGCCAAGCAAATGTGTAAGAAGAAATGTACTATGTCCCAGCCTCTTATAAATCCACTTACTGTTCCTAAAATAGAAGAAATTTACATTTGAAACTGTTCATTAGCCGTGTTTACATTGCCAGCCTTCCCTTTTTTGGCAAGCTGGAATTGTACAGTTTCAAAAGAACCTCTTAGGCGTAATTTCTTACTGTGGCTTTTGTATAAATCGCCCATTTTAATGAGATCATTCTGTGACAGGTGACTCAGGAAGGAACAAACTGAATCACTGAAGTGCAGTGTCACCATCTGACAAAGGACAAAAGTTGCCCGATGTGTCTTTGTTGCTCTCTATTTAAACCAATTCTTACATATTGAACATTCTCCACAATGTCCGTCATCGTTAATGCGTTCGAGTTGAAAGCGTTTATCTGCATACAATGCACTGTGGAAAATTAAATGCGAAATCACTCTTGATTATTTTGCCACTTCACATCTAAAGACATATCAGTTGCATTGAGCTGCTGAGAGCTGAACAAAGCTACAAAGAATACTGAGCTGTATAAACCGAGAACATTCACTGAGCGTGAATGAGAAGTTCATTCTTATTGTTGATAAGCTAATCAGAAATTGATCCCACGCTCCTGCTGCCTTATTCTTTCACACTATTATTAGTAGTATTATTAATATTTTTATATAGACTTACTCTTATCTGTGCATGAACACGTGAAAGCTGCTGACTGGTATTGATTGGACAGTTGTGTCGCAGGCCATCTCTCTTAGTAACAGTTCCACCAGGCACTATGTCAGTCAGCATTACAGCAGAGGATGCTGCTATCCCCACACCAGCTCCCTCCACCCTCGCCTGTCACTGTCAATGACAGACAGTTCCCTTCCACAGCTCCTCACAAACACACACTTGTACACACATGCTCACAAGATCTCTTTCTCTCTGTTCCTGTCCTTGTCCCTTCCTTCCTCACGCACAAAAATCCAAAAGTACCTAAACACACACACACGCACATCCCAGCACTAATTCATAATGAACTAAATTTCTGCTTTGTGAAAGACAGACTGAGTGATGCTTAGTCATTTGGAGATTGGTACTCTGTGCTCTGGCTATGTTGTGTGAGGGATAAAGATAAGATGTTGATTTGTCTCCAAGCCAATTTACTGCAATAGAAAAACACACACACACACACACACACACACGCACACACAAACTACATGAGTTCAAAGAATGCCTCCATCGTAGAGACAAAGATTTTCCAACCTTCCAACCAGAATTCCAACCTTTCTCAGTTCCTTTTTATATTTTTCCTTTTTTCCTTCTTCTTCTTATTATGATGCAAAACATCTTCATTGATTTGTAGTAATTAATACTGATGCAGTCCAAGGAGCAAATCACAACAACTCATTGATTAGATCTGAATAGAGGGGCTGTGAGCTCCATCTGTATAGTAATCAATAGAGTAATGAATTAGTTGCTTACTGTCAGGGCAAGAAAAATGTTTTGGCTATGCTGAATGTGAAAGAGATGCCACTGCAGCTCAATCATGGGCTAAGAGATGCAGTCTTATTTTTTTTTTTAAAAGCAGCCAAAGGTATGTGTCTCATGGCTTAACTACTTTATTTATTTTTGCCTCAAACTCTAGTCTTAGATTTGCATTCAGTGTCAGGTTAATTTTTTGCTTTGAGGACAGAATCGATGGTGCTTGCACTGCATCATTAAGCACAGCCAATATCGCAAATAAGAAATAAATAGTAAATATAAAGTACACTATGTCACAGTAAAAATTTAAATAGGTCTTTAATAGTGGACATCAGGAAGGTGTAGGCAAGCTATAAAGCATCAGAAGTAAAAGTACTTATTCTCGATTTAAATATTTCCCTTAAGAGTTAAACGATCAATATGCATCATAGTCTATTAAAAATCACATGTTTGCATTGTGGCTGTCCTGTCATGACCAGATATCTAAAAATAATATTAAAAGTGCTTTTAATGAGCTCAGAAAACAGACCTAGACCTCAATTAAAAAAATTATATTAGAAAATATTCATAAAAACAAAAAGAACCAACAGGGGGTCGATCAGGTTACCTACTAATCAGAAGGTTGGTGGTTTGATCCCTGGCTGCTCCAGTAAGCATGCCAAATATCCCCTGGCAAGATACTAACCCCAAGTTGCTCTCCAACGCATCCATCAGTGTATGCATGTGTGTGAACGTTAAATAAAAAGCACTTGTATAGAAACAGCATAGAAAACAGCTTGTGAGAATGAGTGTGAATGGTGTATAAAGTGCTTTGAGCGCTCAGGTAGAGTAGTAAAGCACTATATAGGGAGTGCAGAATTATCAAGTTGTATTTCTGAGGAATAATTTTATTATTGAACAACAACCATGTTCTCAATGAACCCAAAAAACTCATTAATATCAAAGCTGAATGTTTTTGGAAGTAGTTTTTAGTTTGTTTTTAGTTTTAGCTATTTTAGGGGGATATCTGTGTGTGCAGGTGACTATTACTGTGCATAATTATTAGGCAACTTAACAAAAAACAAATATATACCCATTTCAATTATTTATTTTTACCAGTGAAACCAATATAACATCTCCACATTCACAAATATACATTTCTGACATTCAAAAACAAAACAAAAACAAATCAGCGACCAATATAGCCACCTTTCTTTGCAAGGACACTCAAAAGCCTGCCATCCATGGATTCTGTCAGTGTTTTGATCTGTTCACCATCAACATTGCGTGCAGCAGCAACCACAGCCTCCCAGACACTGTTCAGAGAGGTGTACTGTTTTCCCTCCTTGTAAATCTCACATTTGATGATGGACCACAGGTTCTCAATGGGGTTCAGATCAGGTGAACAAGGAGGCCATGTCATTAGTTTTTCTTCTTTTATACCCTTTCTTGCCAGCCACGCTGTGGAGTACTTGGACGCGTGTGATTGTCCTGCATGAAAATCATGTTTTTCTTGAAGGATGCAGACTTCTTCCTGTACCACTGCTTGAAGAAGGTGTCTTCCAGAAACTGGCAGTAGGACTGGGAGTTGAGCTTGACTCCATCCTCAACCCGAAAAGGCCCCACAAGCTCATCTTTGATGATACCAGCCCAAACCAGTACTCCACCTCCACCTTGCTGGCGTCTGAGTCAGACTGGAGCTCTCTGCCCTTTACCAATCCAGCCATGGGCCCATCCATCTGGCCCATCAAGACTCACTCTCATTTCATCAGTCCATAAAACCTTAGAAAAATCAGTCTTGAGATATTTCTTGGCCCAGTCTTGACGTTTCAGCTTGTGTGTCTTGTTCAGTGGTTGTCGTCTTTCAGCCTTTCTTACCTTGGCCATGTCTCTGAGTATTGCACACCTTGTGCTTTTGGGCACTCCAGTGATGTTGCAGCTCTGAAATATGGCCAAACTGGTGGCATCTTGGCAGCTGCACGCTTGACTTTTCTCAGTTCATGGGCAGTTATTTTGCGCCTTGGTTTTTCCACACGCTTCTTGCGACCCTGTTGACTATTTTGAATGAAACGCTTGATTGTTCGATGATCACGCTTCAGAAGCTTTGCAATTTTGAGACTGCTGCATCCCTCTGCAAGATATCTCACTATTTTTGACTTTTCTGAGCCTGTCAGGTCCTTCTTTTGACCCATTTTGGCAAAGGAAAGGACGTTGCCTAATAATTATGCACACCTGATATAGGGTGTTGATGTCATTAGACCACACCCCTTCTCATTACAGAGATGCACATCACCTAATATGCTTAATTGGTAGTAGGCTTTCGAGCAAATACAGCTTGGAGTAAGACAACATGCATGAAGAGGATGATGTGGACAAAATACTCATTTGCCTAATAATTCTGCACTCCCTGTATAAGAACCAGTCCATTTACACTTAATCTGTCAGTGGTTTTAATGTTGGCATTTTAAATGAATAATAATCAAAAATACATTTCGGTAGCAAATGAAATGAAAAAAAAAATCTCACTTGCTGAGTTGTGATGTAGCTGAGGAACCTTTTAGCTTCATCCTCCAGTGACTGACTCTCACTGGCCCAGGGCTCCAGGTCTATATGCCACCGTGGAGTCTGAATAGGGGAACATACGCATATACATGAACAGTTACAATGGAAATAATATGAAAATGAGCAACTCACTAACATCAAAGTAGGCCACTCACAAGAAATCCAGTGCAAGGACAACAATAAAGGGAGCTTTATTCTTTCAGGTATTATAACCCTCTTGTGTATAGCCACTGATAGAACTAGGTCACAGTGTGCTCTGAGGAAAATTTCCCCCACACACACGTGTTAGCGACAAACAGCTAAAGTTCATTTCTGTTGTTATTTTAGTAAAATGGGGACTGCTAGCCTATTTACTCACGTGTATGCTTTGCTGGAAGGTATGGATTGAGCTTTGTTTGAAAGTGGAAGAATAAGATCTTAGACCCCTTCATCAGGGGGCTTTAGCAGCTTTAGCTCTGTGCTGCATTCCTGAAACGTGGCAGAACCTTGCTTTAAAGCCTGCTTCCATGCTACAGGAATGCGCCTGTTTGTGATTAGAGGAGGGTTAAAGAGTATGCAGTACAGAGGGCGACAGAGACGGCTCTGTGATGATGTATTCGTTGCTTGTACAATCATTTCTTGGGTCAAACACCACAGCCAAGTTTTCATTAGCAGCCCTGGAACAAATTATCTGCTGTGGTTTGATGAGAGTGCACGTCCCTGCCTAGGGCGCTCCTGTGTATGGGCACTGCAGTTTATTTCATAATTTCCCATAGCTGTGCAAATTAGATTAGGCTGTCTTTACTGACAAGATCGTGTTTAGGTTTGTTGCTGTGGACACGTGTAGCATGGTTCTCTCATGGTTAACGTGGCCTCAACACAGAGGACTATAACTAAGACATTTGACACTTTCACTAACTGATCCTTCTTTTAATCTTCATTGCACATGTACACACACTAGAGCTTATACATATATTTTAAAAAAATATACTTGAGTCTATACAGTGCACACTTTGCTTGACTTTTTACAGGTCTGTACGTAACCCCACACCACTCTGCTAATATGTTATCTGACAACACCATATGTGTTATTTTCTTCTCCACTGAGGCAGATCCTGGACCTGCCAACACACAAAAAATCTGCTTTTGCTTTAATGGCTGCAGAGCTTGATCCACACGACACTTTTCAGTGTTTGGCATCAAGCCTTCAATCGATTTACAGAGTGTCAAAACATCCGAATGCTTGCCTTGCCTCAACCCATCCGTTCTTTTCTCTGCTTCCTTTTATATCATGGCTTCTGTTTTCTTTTGTCTTTCTCGGTCTTCTAATATCCTGTTGCTCTTTTCATTGCCTGTTTTTTCTTTCTTCTAACATCCTGCGTCCCCATTGATTGTTTACTTCTGCTTTCTGCTGGTCTCTATCACTGACCTCAGCTTCGTAGTTAAAAAGGCACTCAGGACCCACAGACACTCACCGGCCACTTTGTTAAGG